>NC_044995.1:33328019-33628019 GCF_008728515.1 Papio anubis
AAGTCTCGCTTTGTCGCCCAGGCTGGAGTGCAGTGGCGCAATCTCAGCTCACTGGATGCTCCATCTCCTGGGTTCACGCCATTCTCCTGCCTCAGCCTCCCGACTAGCTGGGACTACAGGCGCCCACTCCCACGCTGGGCTATTTTTTTTTTTTAATATTTTTTGTAGAGATGGGGTTTCACCAGGGTTTCATCCATTAGCCAGGATGGTCTCGATCTCCTGACCTCGTGATGCGCCCGCCTTGGCCTCCCAAAGTGCTGCAATTATAGGCGTGAGCCACCGCGCCCGGCCAATCAACTTTAAATAAGTCAGAGAATCTGTGACTTAAGAAAAAATAGATCGGGCGCGGTGGCTCACACCTGTAATCCCAGCACTTTGGGAGGCTGAGGTGGGCAGATCGCCTGGCATCAGGAGTTCAAGACCAGCCTGGCCAACCTGGCGAAATCCCTCTCTACTAAAAATACAAAAATTAGCTGAGCGTGGTGGTGTTGACTCGTAATCCCAGCTACTCGGGAAACTGAGGCAGGAGAATCGCTCGAACCAGGGAGACAGAGGTTGCAGTGAGCTGAGATCATGCCATTGTACTCCAGCCTGGGTGACAGAGTGAAACTCTATTTCTTTTTTTTTTTTTTTCTGAGACGGAGTCTCGCGCTGTGTCACCCAGGCTGGAGTGCAGTGGCGCGATCTCGGCTCACTGCAAGCTCCGCCTCCCAGGTTCACGCCATTCTCCTGCCTCAGCCTCCGAGTAGCTGGGACTACAGGCGCCCGCCACCACGCCCGGCTAGTTTTTTGTATTTTTAGTAGAGACGGGGTTTCACCATGTTAGCCAGGATGGTCTCGATCTCCTGACCTCGTTAAGTTTGAGACCAGCCTGCAATGTGGTGTGACCTTGTCTCTGCAAAAAAAAAAAAAAAAAAAATTAGCTAGAAGCAGCGGAGGGATGATTGAGTCTGGGAAGTCAAGAATGTGCTCAGCTGTGATCACGTCATTGCACTCCAGCCTCAGTAATAGAGTGTGACCATGTCTCAAAAAAAAATTATATATATATACACACACACACACGTTTGTGTACGTATGTATATGTGTGTATATATGTATAGTTTTAACTGTTTTTGAGTGTACAGTTCTGTGACATTAATTCATGTGCAACCATAATCTATATTATTGTATGTTTTTATATTAACTATATTATTGTTATTTTAGGCCTTTGAGACAGGGTTCTCACTCTGTGGCCCAGGCTGAACTGCAGTGGCATGATCACAGCTCACTGCAGCCTTGACCTCCTGAGCTCAAGCGATTCTCCCACCTCAGCCTCCCAAGTAGCTGGGAATACAGGCACACATACATCTGGCTAATTCTCTCATTTTTCGTAGAGATGGGATCAGGCTGGTCTTGAACTTGTGGGCTCAAGTGACTCCTGCGTTGGTCTCCAAAAGTGCTGGGATTACAGGCACATGTCAGCCACTGTGCCTGGCCTGTATTTTCCTAATCTTCCATCCTAAATGTATTAATATAATTTTATCAGCCTGGCACGGTGGCTTACGCCTATAATCCCAAAGAGCTTGGGAGGTCAGGTGGGTAGATCATGAGGTCAGGAGAGACGAGACCATCCTGGAGCACACGGTGAAACCTCGCCTCTACTAAAAATACAAAACAAAATTAGTTATGGGCTGGGTGGTGGGCGCTGTAGTCCCAGCCACCAGGAGGCCGGGAGGTGAGAATGGCATGAACCCGGAGGTGGAGCTCGTAGTGAGTCGAGATCACACACCCCAGCCTGGGGATAGAGCGAGACTCTATTCCCAAAAAAAAAAATTTACATCACATTTTCAGCCGCTGTTGAGTAACATGGGTACCTTCTCTGAATACAGCATTAAGTAGGAAAGAGCAAGCTACAGTGCTGAATATGTGGTATCGTCCCACTTTTTTTTTTTCTTGCGATGGAGTCTCACTCTGTCACCCAGGCTGGAGTGCAGTGGCTCGATCTCGGCTTAGTACAACCTCCACCTCCCGGGTTTAAGCGATTATCCTGCCTCAGCCTCCTGAGTGGCTGAGATTATAGGCACACGCCACCACGCTGGTGAATTTTTGTATTTTTATTAGAGATGGGGTTTCACCATGTTGGCCAGGCTGGGCTTGAACTCCTGACCTCAAGTGATCTGCCTGCCTCAGCCTCCCAAAGTGCTGGGATTACAGGCCTGAGCCACCACGCCCGGTCCTACTTTTGTTATTTTTTAAAGTCTAAATGGGGGGAAGGGAAATGTTAGAAGACCCTCCCAAAGCTGGAACTCTGTCTTTCAGGGTGAGGGCTAATATCTAGAAACTTCCGGATGCATCTTAGTTTGGTCATTTTTATAAGTGACTGTCCTGCTTTTCCACGTGTAACCATGATGACAGTTTGGTTTTGTTTCCAATGAGAAGGGGGCGGGGGGGCTCCAGCCACTGACCTTCTCCAGCTGGTGTCCGCGGGTGGCGAGAGGTACACAGTGCCGTAGGGGCAGCTGTCGGCGTGAGTGTGAGTTAAGGGGGCAGTGCCGCTGGCTGAGACCCCGCCTCCATCAACACACTCTCAGCCAGGGCTTCCTGCCCCCCGGCTGGCTGGTTGGGCTCAGCCTGAAGCCTGCAAACAGCTGGGACCAGTAGGGCGGGGAGGGGGGCGGGAGGCGTTTCCTGCGGCCTTTCCTGCCTGGCTACAAGCAGCCCCCGTTCCAGGGGCTCCCCAGGGGTATGGCCCTGTCCACCTAGCACTCAGCACTCTGCTCCGTGAGCACACGTGCGGGCTGCACCCCTTCCAAGGGAGGGGGTTCTGGGCCATGAAAGTGGGGCCCGTGGGGGCGCTGGGGAGTCTGAGTTCAGCTGACCCCGGTCTGGACTCTCCATCCTGGGCTGACGGGGTGGCTCCCGAGGCCCAAGGGCTCGGTCTGGGGCCCAGCTGGTCGAGCTCCCCCGGCCCACGGAAATGAGAACCGGAGAACAAGCTTCTCTGTTCTGGAGAGCTGGGGGATCCCGGGAGCAACCCGAGGCCGCTCAGACTCTGGTGTTGCGGGACCCAGCTGGCTGAGCACCAAGGGGCGGCTGAGTTGTGGGGGGAGGGGGACTCTGGCTGATCTCTGCTTGACCGAGCTGCAGAGGCAAATTTTACTCCTGTCTTATAGAGATGGAGCCTCCCTTGGATGCGTCCAGATCTCACACAAACCCCCTCAGCCCCACTGCCTTGGCTGGGCTGCCCTCCGTGCAGCGCGCGGGAGAGGCCTCATCAGCTCACAGCTCTGACTGTGGGCTCCCTGCTCACGGCCTTCCTGGCCCCACTGCGCCGCCAGGTGTCTAAGCCCTCTGTGGTCAGGTATCACCTTTCTCAACTCCTGCCTTGGGAGCTGTTCTCTGTGCCCCCTGAGCCCCCAAGTCTGGCCAAAGGCTCTAGGGCTTGTGGCACAGCCTCCTCCAGGAAGTCCCCTAGGCTGCCCTTGAAATCAAGCCTCCCAGTTGGTGCTGCCCTGATTCTGTCGCCAGAGCTGGAAGCAGGCAGCCCTGTCAGAACCTGCTGGGTAAACTTGGGGTCCTGCCAGCACCGACAGGTCCTGGCCCCCCACCCTCATCCTCTGGGGAAAAGGATATCTGCCGTCCGTGTTTGTCCACTGACAGGGGCCGGCGGTGCGGGGAGCCGAGCCGGCCGCGCTCCCGGTACACCCTGTCCACCAGCCCATGGTGCCGGGTGGTCCGGCTGGTGTCCAGGCCCGAGGATTGGAAGGGGGTCTGGGGGAGGAGATGGAAACAGAGAGAGAGAAACCCAAACAATGGTTACCAGCTGTGGCCCCAGCGCTGGCCCCAGAGTCTGATCGCAGGGCCCCCCACTCCGGAGCACCCTCGGCCAGCGCTCCACAGCCTGGGATGGGCTTCTTCCTTCAGCCCCAGCTCCCCGGCTCTCCAAGCACTGGGGGGCAGGGAGGGGGTGTGAGCCGGGGTCCCGGGAGCCAGGGTGGCAGGGGCGTGCAGTGCAGCTGGCATGCACAGGCCAGGCAGAGCGGCACAAGCTCGGGGCCAGCGCCCACCGGGTGCCAGGGGTGTAGCCGGCCTGGGCAGCCCGCCTCCCCAGCCTCACCAGGTGCAGACAGGCCTCCACCCTCTCTCTCCGGGCCTGGCCGGCCTCCTACCCCCACCTACGTCATCCCTGGAGGGGCCTGCCAAGAGACGGCCCAGGGGCTTCCAGCCCAGCACTGTTTCGGGGCCCACCTGGCCAAGCGCGAGTTCCCGGGAGGCTTCCTTGTGGAGCCCAGGGCTGCTCTTGATTGAGACACGGCCCCCACACGCCCTCCCCTGCAGCCTTCTCCAGGCACTCCAGGCACCACCGGAAACAAGTACAGGCACTTTCCGGAGCCATGGCCCACTGCTTGACTGGACGGGGCTTTCTCCCAGCACCTGGGGCTGGCACCGGGCCGGCCCTCCCCAGGCCCTGCTACATGCCCGGCCTCATGCCCCCGGGGCTGCCAGGAGCCCGCCCTGACCCTGTGTTCCCCACTTGCCATCTGACCAGGGTGAGATCAGCAGGCCCTGCCAGCTCTGGATGCAGCCAATCCCCCGGTCCGGCCATCTGGCCCCTGAGCCCTTATGCCTTCTCTGGGCAGCCAGGCAAAATGAGACTCTGATACTAAAGTGAGTCTCCCCTGCAGAAGCCTGTCCATGGCTGGGATCGCTGCTTTGTCCCAGTCTCGGCCAGAGTTCAGGGCTGACTGCTGTCCCTAGCCCTGGGGACCCTCAAGTTTGTCTTTGATCCAGCATGAACTTTGCTGGTTTGGGTCTTTCTGTGGCTCTTGCCCCCAAAAGGCTATGGGCATGGGAGACGTGGGCCTGTGACGATGAGGGTGGGAACTATGCTGTCCAGCGCACAGGCTCCCGAGGACAGGGGCCATTCATCTCCTTCCAGAGATGCCTTGAAACCCAGAGGGGAAACTGAGGCAGCCGAAGCAGAGTCAGAGGTATAATGAAGCGGGGGCTGGCCACGCCCTGGCTCACCACGTCCCGCCTGCTGGCCTGGTTTGGGAAATGCGTGCACACGTCTGTGTGTGTGTGTGTGTTTGTGTTTGTATTTGTGTATGTATACAGGGACAGACCATGCAGCTTTGGGGCACATGCTTGGATTCTGCTCTGCTGGACCCCAGATGGGGATACGCGGCTGTGGCATCTGCCCCAGATGGACCCCAAGAGTCCCCAGGGCCTCTCGACGCGACCATACGCACTTCCCGAGATGGGGGTGCGGAGTGGATCCGTTTCCATTTGGCGGACGGGACACCTCCACCTCCCTGGGAGCCGCGGGGGCGGCCGCTTGGGGAGCTCAGGGATCCCCAGCGCCCACACACGGGTCGGGGTCTTGCAGGCTGGCGCCGGGGACGCCGCGGCCTCAGCCTGGGGGCTCATTTACCAGAGAGACAGGAGCCGCTGCCAGGGCCTCCCCCAGAAATCCGCTGGGCTGAAAATGCAAAGAACCGAGACTTTGAGACGCTGCTGCCTTGCCTGGCCCCGAAGGCGGGATGCGTGGGACCCCCCTAGGCTGTGGGCCTCGGGCAACAAACACCCAACAGGGTCCTGTGCCCCTCGGCCCCACTCAGGCTGAGCTTGGGAGGTGCCCAGAGACAGACTGTCTTCCAGGGAAGAGGGGACAGGAGAAACAGGAAGGGGAGAGACGGGCAAGAGGGGAGAAAACCCAGCCAGGAAGGGCTGTGACAACGAACAGGCCCAGCATCAGTGACGGCCCGCACTCAGTGTGCCAGGGGAAGTGCACCGTGGGGCCAGCCCAAGGATCCCTGCCCTGTCCAGCAGCGGTGCAGGTAGGGGTGGAGCTGGTGGGTGACTCGGGAGGGGCCCCGGCTCCATCTGGGCTTGTCAGTGGCCATGGCTGTGTCTGAGCTGGTTTTCTCAGCCACAGAGTAGGTGTGACCCCCAGGGGGACCTGTCCATGCAGAGCCCATACACCATCCTGGGGGTGGCCCTGATTCACAGGCCAGCTCCCTCGGCCCCACCCCATCCCCATTTCCACCTGCAGACCAGGGACAGGGAAGAGGGCCGCTGTGGGCCTTATCTCCTGTTTACGATAAGGCTGTGCACGGCGGCTGTGCGGCCTGCGGGAGCCGCGCTGTGTGGGCCTCTGCCAAGAAACGTTTGCAGACAAGTGGGGTCAGGCCGCTGGGCCTCCTTCTGAGAATTGCTGGGCTTGTGGATTAGTGAGGCAGGACAGAGCCAAGCCCCAGCGGCCCCGAGCGGTTCCCGCTGCCGCACAGCCGGCCAACAGGTGTAGCGGCTGCCGAAATGCTGGAAGCCAGATGGAGGGCTCGCCTCGGGGTCTGCTGATGGGGAATGGGTTGGGGGGGATCCTGGTACACCCTGGCGGGGCCACTCTGCTTCCTCCAGTTCCCAGGGCAGACAAGGAGAAGGCAGGGGTTGGGTGGGCTCCGGCAACTGTCTGGTGACCCCAGCTGTCCTCAATGTCTGGCCCCCGGTGGGAGGCTGGGGGAAGCTCCCCACCGTGGGGGCAGGGCCAGGGGGTGGGGCACTCACCTGGAAGGGCAGGTCCATGGTACCACTCCCAATCTGGTTCACGTTGGGCAGGGACCCACCATAGTACTGGCCGCGGCTGGGGCCCAGTTGCAGGTACTGGGATTTCTGGAGCTGGAGCTGCGAGAGAGAAGCCAGCAGCTGCAGGAGGCGTCACCTCCCAGGCTCACCCCGGAGTGCCAGCCCCAAAGGCACAAAAAGACCCAAGTGGTAGGATTGACAGCGTAAGTGCAGAAGTTTGCAGGACCTCATGACCCAGATGCTTAAGGAAACCAGGTGTCCCTCCACCAAAAATGGCAGAATCAGAAACCCAAGGTGCCGGGACGGCTCCCCAGGCAGGGCAATGCACCGTGTGGAAACCCATGGCTGCGAACCTAGGGAGCTGGCTGCCTTGCTGCTGACTCGGCCAATCAATGAATGCGCAAGAGAGGCACTGGCGGGCCTGCAGCCTGCCAAGAAGGCCCCTCACCAGCCCAGGGGAGCCATTTCTTATCACGGCCAGAGGCTGTGACTTGGCAGGCCAGGCGGCTTTCCACTGGCCTCAATCAGAGGGAGCTGTCTCAGAAGTGTGGTGATGGCCTTCAAAGGGTGGGACTTGTGATCCTGATGGCAGCCCGCACAGGGCCAGGGCAGCCAAGTCAGTCCCCCAGACCCAGCTTGAGTTCTAGGGGGTCCTGAGCTCCATGTTCCTTCCTCATGGTACCTCCCAGCCTCTTGGGGACTGGGCCCAGCTGAGTGCCTTCATCTCGGCTGCATCCCTGCTTCCCACTCCCTGATTGCATCGGGGCACAGAACCAGGGGCCAGGAGCTCCCCGACTGGTCTCGCTGACTCTGAGCAGGGCTGGAATCTGGCCTCCTCCCCCTCATGCGGTTGACACTGATTTGCCAGTAACAGAGGCCCCTGACCCAGGTGGCACAACCCGAGGCCCTTGGGGATGCTGGTCCATGATGCCTGCCATGCAACCAGGGGAGGCAGCCACCGTGAGGAGAGGCGGGGGCTGGGTAGGCAGGAGGGAGGGGTGATTGTCCCCTCTGGCCCAGCAGGGGCGGTTGCTAGGGTGGATACTGTGTACACAACAAGGCCGACTCGTTCCTTACAAACAGCTCCTGGCAGTGTGTGGAGAGCTGGCCGCCCCACCGCCCCAACTTCCTGGGGGGGCCCTGGACACTGGAGGCGGAAGTAAAGCCCGGGAACTGGCCGCCTGCCCGGCTGAGCACCTCGCCCAGGTAAACAGCTGTTTCCTGTGAGCTGCAGTGGAGCCGATGGTAAGATTAACCTTGTGTGTTATTGGGTGGCTCTCGAGGGTCTGGGGGTCCGGCCCAAGGTCTGTGCTGGGAACCCTTGGTGGCCGGTGGCCGGACACATACACGACGAACACCCAAAGTGTCCTTCCCAGCAGTCACACCAGATGAAACAGGCCAGCTCCGGGCTGCAGCAAGGGGATGGGGTGCAGGGTAGGGGTCCCTCAGCTCCCACCCCACGCCTACCTGGGCATAGGTCGCCTGTGGCCTCCCGTGACCTTCTCCACCCTCTTCCGTGTCCAAGTAGCATGACAGAAACCTGTGCTACGTTCACCTCTCACTGACTGCATGGCCCCAGAGGCGTGACCCCTCCTGTACCTGTGTTCCCCACCTAGAGTGAGTGCTACAGGCGGGTGTGAGAGGGACACACGATGTGTGACACAGCAGGTACTCATGCCACATGCGTTTTCTACATGGGCTGAGCCGCCAGCTCCCAGGAGGCCAGACATCAGGGGCAAGAACTCCCTGGAGCAGCTTTGTTTGCACTATGTCCCCGGGCCACAGGAAACCTGCGATGCAGGGACAATCTACAGGACTGGGGACGCACAGAACTCTCATGGTTCCCAAGCCCTATCTCTGTCCAAACCTTGCCCACAATACCCAGCTCCTGCCCACTTTGCTGTAGGCACTCAGGCTTCGGAGCATAGCGCCCAGGCCAGGAGTGGACACTGAGCAGGGACTGTGCTCTTCTTTTTTTGTTGACGCTGTTTGTTTTTGTGTTTTGAGATGTAGTTTTCACTCTGTTGGCCAGGCTGGAGTGCAGTGGTGCCAACTTGGCTCACTACAATCTCCACCTCCCAGGCTCAAGCGATTCTCCTGCCTCAGCCTCCCAAGTAGCTGGGATTACAGGCACAAGTCACCATGCCTGGCTAATTTTTTTTTTTTTTTCCCTAATAGAGATGGGGTTTTTCACCATGTTGCTCAGGCTGGTCTTGAACTCCTGACCTCAAGTGATCCACCCGCCTCGGCCTCCCAAAGTATTGGGATTACAGGAGTGAGCCATCATGCTTGGCCTCTGCTCTTCTTTTGGGGAAGCCCATGCTCATTCTTGGTTTTGCATGAGTTGTACAGTAAAGGGTTAACCTGGCCCAAAGAGAGGTCTGGCATTTGTCCCCAGCTCCTGGTAGGTGACCTGCAGGAGAATATCATGCCTGATAAGAGTGTCATTGTGTGCCTGAGGCCTTGGGCTATGGCAGAGTCTGTTCACACTGTGGTTTTAGGGTGGGGGTTTGGGCACATCAGCTTGACATCTGGAGGGACTAGAGACAGGTTGGCCATGAGGGTGCTCAGCCACGTCTGTAGGACCAGCCCCCAGTACAGACCCTGGACATGCAGGCAAGGGGAGCTTCTGCAGCTGGCAGTGCTCCATGCTGGGAGAACTGTGCACTGTTCACATCTGCCTCTTCCCTTGGATGAATTTTTTTTTTTTTTTTTTTAGATGGAGTCTAGCTCTGTCGTCCAGGCTGGAGTGCAGTGGCGCCATCTCGGCTCACTGCAACCTCTGCCTCCAGGGTTCAAGCAATTCTCTCACCTCAGCTTCCTGAGTAGCTTGGGATTACAGATGTGCAACACCACACCCAGCTAATTTTTGTATTTTTAGTAGAGACGGAGTTTCCCCACGGTGGCCAGGCTGGTCTCGAACTCCTGACCCCAAGAGATTCGCCCACCTCAGCCTCCCAAAATGCTGGGATTACAGGTGTTAGCCACCACACCCAGCCTCCCTTGGGTAATTTTAATGTGTCCTTTCACTGCAATAAACTGTAAGCATGAACAAAACGGCTTCTGGGGAGTCCCTCCAGTGAATTTTCTAGCCAGAGGGTGGGCACAGGGACTCCTGAGTCTGCAGGAGCTGACTGTCCTCCCCGGCCTAACTGGAACCCCTGGGAGCAGGGTCTTCCTTTCTCTGGGGTCCCAGGGTGGTGGGACGCCAGCCTGGGCTCTGCCCCCACGGACCTCTGGCCTCAGATGGAAGAACTGCCAGATGTCACGGCACTGCAGGCAACATCACAGCTTTTCTCACTGCCACATCACAGTCCCCTGCCCTCCCCCTCCCGTTGTGCTCCCCAAACCACTGAGACCCTGAGGATGAGCTCCACGAACCCAGCAGCCAGCCCAGGGCCCGCTGCTCAGCAGCGCCTGCTGGCAGAATCCACAAGTAAACAAAGATGTGAGGGGGTGAATGAATGAACGAACGCTGCTGCGCCCCCTCCACAGCTGACTTCACAAGCCAGGTGACAGGCCCGTCTGGAGACTGTACAAGCACTTAAGATTAGAACCCAGGAGGCCTCAGGCGGCAGCTTGGCCACCCCCTTCCACAGCTGGCCCAGGCAACACAAGCCACCTCAAGGTGTAACCCTCACTTGGAGCCAGCGGCTAGGATGCCACAGCAGCTCCAGCCTGCCCTACACAGAGGCTCGGGGCTGACCTGGGACTCAGGTGTCCTGTCTCCACACCATCCCCATGGCTGTCAACAAGCGGGGCCACAGGTGAAACAGCTGAGGCCTGGAGAAGGCATCTCATAGGAGTCGGGAAAGCTGCAGCTCCCAGGGCACCCCTCATTCATGGCCTGTGGGCCAGACAGATGGGTATCTGGTCCCAGCTCCCCAGCTGTGACAGTAGACCCCACTGGCGATTTGGAGGGCCCTGCTGAGGACGGGTGGGTGCCCCGCTAACCACACTTTGCCTCCGGCCTCCCCAGCCTCACTCCCTCTAGCCGCCCAAGCCTCAAAGTGCCCCCAGCTTGTCCTTTCCCCGCTGACCCCCATGCAGGGCCTGACAGCCCCTGCTTTAACTTAGAGGGGCATCTCCAACACCCCTGCCCAAGAAGCAGCCCCCCAAGTCACAATCGCACCAGACTCTGGCTTTGTTGTTGTTGTTTTGAGATGGAGTCTCGCTCTTGTTGCCCAGGCTGGAGTGCAATGGAGTGATCTCGGCTCACTGCAACCTCCGCCTCCTGGGTTCAAGCGATTCTCCTGCCTCAGGCTCCTGAGTAGCTGGAATGGCAGGCACACCACCACACCCGGCCAATTTTTGTAGTTTTAGTAGAGACGGGGTTTTGCCATGTTGGCCAGGCTAGTCTCAAACCCCTGACCTCAGGTGATCCGCCTGCCTTAGCCTCCCAAAGTGCTGGGATTACAGGAGTGAGCCACTGGGCCTGGCTCAGCTCTCCTTTCTCTTACAATTAAAGAGAAAGGCCCACCCTAATCCAGGACGGTCTCATCTGGAGACCCTATTTCCAACTACAGTTGACCCTGAGACAACACGGGGATCGGGGAGCCCACCCTCATGCAGTCAAAAATCCAAGTATAATTTTTTTTTCTTTTTATACTTTTTACTTCTATTTATTTCTTCATTTATTTCTTTTGAGACAGGCTCTCACTCTGTCGCCCAGGCTGGAGGGCAGTGGCACAGTCACACCTCACTGCGGCCTTGGCCTCCCAGGATCAGGTGATCCTCCCGCTTTGGCCTCCTGAGTATCTGGAGCCACAGGCATGAACCACCATGCCTGGCAAATTTTTAATTTTTTGTAGAGATGGAGTCTCACTATGTTGACCAGCTGGTCTCCAACTGCTGGCTTCAAGCAGTCCTCCCACCTCAGCTTCCCAAAGTGCTGAGATTAGAGGCATGAGCCACCGTGCCCCACCCCAGTATAACTTCTGACTCCTCCAACGCTTAACTAATAGCTTACTGTTGACTGGAAGCCTCACTGATAATATGGTCAATTAACACAGATTTGGTATGTTCTGTGTACTACTTACTGTATTACAATAAAGCTAAAGAAAATGATACTAAGAAAATCATTAAGGAAGAGAAAATGTTTGCTATTTGTGAAGTGGAAGGGGATTATCCCAAAGGTCTTTGTCCTCACTCCTCACTGTCCGAGGAGGAGGAGGAAGAGGAGGAGGAGGAACAGCAGCAGCAGGAGGACGGCGGCAGCTTGGTCTTGCTGTCTCACGCATGGCAGAGGCAGGAGAGAATCCACGTATGAGTAGATATGTGTGGCTCAAAACCACTGATCCGGCCGGGCGCGGTGGCTCAAGCCTGTAATCCCAGCACTTTGGGAGGCCGAGACGGGCGGATCACGAGGTCAGGAGATCGAGACCATCCTGGCTAACACGGTGAAACTCCATCTCTACTAAAAAATACAAAAAACTAGCCGGGCGAGTTGGCGGACGCCTGTGGTCCCAGCTACTCGGGAGGCTGAGGCAGGAGAATGGCGTGAACCCGGGAGGCGGAGCTTGCAGTGAGCTGAGATCCGGCCACTGCACTCCAGCCTGGGCGACAGAGCGAGACTCCGTCTCAAAAAAAAAAAAAAAAACAAAAAAAAACAAAACCACTGATCCAAGAGTCAACTGTAAGGCCACCTTCCCAGGTTCCAGGAGTGGGGGTGTGGACTACCTTTTTGTGGGACATGATTCACCCCTCTACAGGGCTTTTGAGGGGGTATCAGTACCTGCCACTCTCCAGATGGGAAAACTGAGGCCCCACACACCTGGAACTTAACCCCTGCATGACCAGCATGACTGAAGTCACATGGCCCCTCCTGGGACAAGTGTTACTGAAGCCACCCGATCTCAGATGAGAACTCGCCAGCATCAATGGAGGCATGTGGGAGGCAGATGTGGGCCCAGCTCTGATGCCACAAGCTGACCGCAGGGACCCCTGCTCCTGATACAGCCTGCACCGGGACTCCCTCACACAAAGTCCTACCTCCGCACCTGACCCTTCTACAGAGCCCTGTGTAAAGGTGGCTTCTCAGGCCTCCGCTGACCCTCGCCCCTTGCTGACAGGACCCTCGTCCTGGAGAACGCCCACCTCTGCCTCTGTCTGTGCCCACATCCACGATCCTGCTGAGTCTACATCCCCTGCCCTGTCCAGGCGGCATCCACAGGGCTGGATGGAGCAGGGGCTGTGAGGTGGGGGAATGGGGGCCGGATGGCCCTGGGGTGGCCCCGGTGTAATACGGCTGTGGCTACTTCTCCAGGACGTGGAGAGATGTTCGGGCAGCACCCAGTCTCCCGGGAACCCTGCACAGGACACAGAGACACCCCAACCTGCTGGCCCTCCCTGGGGCTCGCTCTGCAGATGGGGCCAGCCTTGGTCAGGCCCAGAAGCAATTGCCATGGCAACTGGCCAACCTTCTAATGAGATTGAGGGAAGCAGACGGGCTGATGGCTGAGCTTGGCACTGCAAAGCCGTGGCAGGCCAGGGCCTCCCTGTGGGGGGCCAGAGAGGGAGGCGCTGTCTGTGCCAAGCAGTCCTCAGTTTCCCCCCCTCCCCACCTCTAGGCTTCAAGGTCTAGTCTCCACTCTCCCTGACCACTAAGCTCCAGCTCACATGCTTCCTCCCGGAGCCACCAGTCGCTACCTCTGGGCCTTTGCACTGGCGCTGCCTGCACCAGAAGGCTCTTCCCCCTGGGCCCACCGCTGCCCAGCACTAAGCCTCCCCCAGGGGGCCACCCTCTGCATGGCCCCTCCCCTGACAGTCCAGATGGGGAAACTGAGGCTCAAGAAAGCACAGGGACTGCCTGAGTGCAGAGGCAGCATGCACCTCAGCCTAGGGCGTGGCCCTACAAGACGAAGAGGGGGGAGCGAACACTTTCTTCAGCCCAGTGAATGCACAGGACGCACCTGGATCCTGGATCCTGGGAGCTGACCAGGACCCCGGGGATTCGCACCCCTTGACCCTGCAGCCCCATAACTCAGGGCTTTCCAAAATGGAGTTCTGGGAAGGCTGATGAGGGCAGAGGGACCCTGGAATGGGGAAGGAGGCCTGGGCCTTGGAGGGCTCTCCAAGCGTCCCAGCAGCCACAGGCAGGGATGTGTGGTGACTTGAAGGACACCCCCACAGGGCAGGAGCCTTCATCCTCCCATGTCCACACTGGCTGGTACCTCTGCTGCTGGCACGAAGCCCAGCTGGGCCAATAGCTGAGAACCAACTGAGGCTCAGGCACCCACCAGCTCAGCCAGTCCGGCTCCCGCCCCACCACAGCAGCGTCCCCACCTCCCCTCCCAGAGTCAAGGCGAGAGTCTGCCCAGCACTGGGCATGGTTCTAGGTTCAGTGGACGTGGCTGCCAGCCAGCCAGACGGGCACTGCTCACACAAGCCCATAGCCCAGAGCAGGCAGCAAGCATTAGATCTCCAGGCAAGTGGTGAATGCTGGAGCTTCAGCCTGAGCCACTGTGCGGTGGTGGACTGGCAGAGACACAGCATGGGGGAGTCTTGAAGGGGAGGAGGAACAGCAGATGCAGAGGCCCAGGACTGGGAGCTCATAGGGTCTGAGATGGGCCACCAGGGGTGAAATACGGTCACCGATGGAACAGAAGCTTCTGAAGCCATTCGGCATCAACAGACAGAGCAGGACTCTTCTCTTAAAGGCTCCAGGCCTCCACCGTGAGGCCTCACCTGCCTGCCGCCCAGGCCCATGGTGAAGGAGCCGGCCCCACAGCCCTGTCACCGCCCCCGCCCCAGCACTCCTGGGGGACATGCCATCTGCTCCCTGCAGTTGAGACCTCGGCTTCAAAATGAGGCCTGCAGGAGCTGGCATGAGCCTTGATCCAGCACCACGCTCAGGATCCCCCGCTCCCCAGGGGTTCCCCTTGTCACTGCCCTGAATCAAGCAAAAGCAAGGAGGTGAACACCCTCCGGGCCAGCTTTTAACCAGACGCACTAGCAGGGACGGCATCCCCAATGCCAGGAGGGGCCAATGCCAGTGTGAGAAGGGAGACAAGGACGAAAGCCCTCGGGCCTCTGCCCTGCCCTGGGGCGTCCAAGTCTCTGACAGGCACCCCCAAACCTCTGAGTGATGTCGGAGGCTGCAGCAAAGCCTTCTGTCTCTGACTTGTGGACACAGAACTTCCCACGTCTGACCCTCAAGCCTCCTCCTGCGCTCCTCCAAGGGCCCAGCAAAGAGCCCCAGATCTCACGCATTTTGCTCGGATGCCCGTCGCCAATTGCCTGTGGGTGTTGTGGGGGAGGATTTTCTGCCCGGACACCTCGCTGTAGGGGTAAGGGATGCATGCCCGGCATCCCCTGATCGATTCATTCTCCCAGAGGCCGGGGCTGGGTAATGGCTGCCGGGTACACAGGGAATGTGGAAGCTGCTGCCCACCTCCAGGCGCTGGGTCCCAGGCGAACAGGCTGGTGACTGAGGGGATCCCCAGCTGTGTAGCAGGAGCTGCCAGCCCTGACAGATGCTCCCCAGGGAGCTGCCACTGCCCACCTCTGGAGACTGTGTGTGTGGGAACACAGCTCGCAGCGGCAAGGCCACAGCCTGTGATGTCCCACGTCTGTTTTCTTTCTCTCTCTTTTTATTTGCGACAGGGTCTTGGTCTATGGCCCAGGCTGGAGTGCAGCAGCACGATCAGGGCTCACTGCAGCCTCAACCTCCCAGGCTCAAACAATCCTCCCACCTCAGCCTCCTAAGTAGCTGGGAGTAGTGGTGTACACCACCATGGCTATTTTTTTTTTTTTCTTTTTTTTTTTTTGTCTGTTGAGACAAAACCCTAGGTTGTCCAGGCTGGCCTCAAGCAATCCTCCCACGTTGGCCCCCAAAGTGCTGGGATGATGACAAGTGTAAGTCACTGCGCCCGGCCCACCATTGGTTTCTCTTTGTGGCCTGTTCCTTTTTATTTTTTAAAAATCTTTTACGTGAAAAATATGCTTTCAAAAAAGCTGCAATAAAATCCACATAAAAAATTTACCATGATCTTGTTTGAAAGTGAATGATTCAGAGGCGTTTAGTACACTGTCAACCATCACCTCTGTCTGGTTCTAGAATATTTCAATCACTCCCTAAAGAAACCCCGTACGCATCAGCAGTCACTCCCCATTCCCCATCCCCCAGTGCCTAGCAGCCACTAATCCGCTTCCTGTCTCTGTGGATTTATCTGTTCCTAACTCTTTTTTTGAGATGGAGTCTCGCTCTTGTTGCCCAGGCTGGAGTGCAGTGGCGCAATCTTGACTCACTGTAACCTCCACCTCCTGGGGTCAAGAGATTCTCCTGCCTCAGCCACCTGAGTAGCTGGGATTACAGGCGCGCGCCACCAAGCCTGGTGGATTTTTGTATTTTTAGTAGAGACGGGTTTCACCATGTTGGCCAGGTTGGTCTTGAACTCCTGACCTCAAGTGATCTGCTCACCCAGGCCTCCCAAAGTGCTGGGATTATAGGCAGGAGCCACCATGCTTGGCCAGCCCCTCTGTTTTCTTACAGGAGTTTTACACTTCTAGTTCTTGCATTTAGGTCTTTGGTCCATTCTGAGTTCATTCTGGCTGTCAACTTTGTTTTTGCCTCAGTCCCTCCACGCTGTGGATCCCCACCCACGTTCACTGAGGGCCCAGTGAGAAGAGCCGAGCTGACCCCTCACTGCATGCCTGGTCCACCAGAGTTCCTCAGTAAACATCTGCCGAGCTTGGGAAGCGATAAGGAATGATGATGAGAGCATCACGGGCACGTGGATTCCAGGCCGAGTCTCCTGGGCCCTGGAGACACTTCCCTGCTGCCTCCTCCCTCCCTCCAATCGTGTAAATACAGAACCACATACACAAACACCAGGGCTGCCTCGGAATGCCTTTTATCAGGCATGGTTGCTGCTGCCAAATTTCCAGACCCAGATGAACAGAGGGTCCGCCGTGAGCACGTTTTGTTTCTCTTGTAGGTGGTGGCTGGGATGTGTGAAGGTTCCCTTGGGGGCTGAGTACACACAGCTGGCTCACAGGGGCCTCCCTCCCCACAAAGGAGACTCCAGCCCTGCCAGCTGGCCAAGCGCCCACCCTGGGTGGGCCTTGCAGCAGTCCTAAGAGGGGGGAGACACAGCTGTACCCTTATTTTGCAAGCTGGTAAACTGAGGTACTAAGGGACTACAGGAGGGGCCTCAGTTACAATCCAGGCTCTTTCCCCAGCTGGGAGGGCTGTCTCTTGTCATCTTTTTTTTTTTTTTTTTTAAGAGTCTTGCCCTATTGCCCAGGCTGGAGTGCAGTGGAGTGAACACGACTCACTGTAGCCTCGATCTTCTGGGTTCAAATGATCCTACTGCGTCAGCCTCCCAAGTAGTTGGGACTATAGGTGCACGCCACCACACTCAGCTAAGTTTTTTATTTTCAGAGATGGGGTTTTCCTGTGTTGCCCAGGCTGGTCTTGAACTCCTGGCCTCAAGTGATCCTCCCGCCTGGTTTCCCAAAGTGCTGGAATTACAGGCGTGAGCCACCACACCTGGCCTCCTGTTGTTATTCTGAAGGGCCTCTGGAGTATCCCCAGGCTTAAAGCTCTCTTTTCCTTCCCCCAGAGGCAAACCCCAACTCCCCACTGGCGGCACTCAGGGCCTTCCCCCGCCTTTTGCCTCTGGGCCTGGTACCCACCAAGCCCTTGTCTGGAACCTTCCACAACGGTTCCCATTCATCATCTGGGACTCAGTTCAAGCACTACCTCCCCAGCAAGCCCTGCCGGACCCCCAGTCCCTGCATCCAAAATAACCCTCTGTCTTCGCAGCCCAGGCTGCCATAAGAAAATACCAAAGACCAAGCAGCTTAAATGACAGAATGTCTTCCCCTGGACAGAATGCCTTCCTTCTGGAGGCTGGAAGTACAAGATCAGGGCCCAGCAGTACCCAGACCAGGTTCCAGGTATAGCGCCTTTCCTGGCCCAGGAGGGGGCCGCCTTCTGAGTCCTCGCATGGCCTCTCCCAGCTGTGTGTGCTTAGAGATCTCCCTTCCTCTTCTTACGAGGCCTCCAATCCTAGAGATCAGGAACCCCCTTATGGCCTGATTTAACTTTAACTACCTCCTAACAGCCCACCTCCAAAGACAGCCCCGCTGGGGGTGAAGGCGTCAACATGTGAGTTTGGGGGAGACAGAACTCAGTCTGCAGCACCTGCTCACAAATAAGCCGCCCGTGTCTTTCCGCAGGCCAACATGCCCTGCCCCGGGGGCCCAGCACCATCCCCAGGCACTGTCCATAAACAGGTGTATCTGCAACTGGGCAGCTCAGAACCGCCCCACATCCCAAGTCATCAGGGGGCAACCACAGGCAGCCAAACCCAGGCGAAGCCCAGGGAGCCCAGGATTCTCTCTTCAGGAGCCCGTGGGGCACAGGGTGGGTGAGGAGAGGGGGTTTCTGGGCCGGGCTCCAGTGTGCCCTAGCCCTGAAGGGCCAAGTGTCTGCGATACAAGGGTGACCAGCAGTGCCTGCCCCCCACCCCCCAGGGCAGCCAGGCAGCTGAGATGTGACAAGCAGGAAGCTGTGGGCGGTGTTTCAGGAACGAGTCTCCCAAAGATAAGCAATGTGCCTACTCGGTGGGGTTCACGGGCTGGGGACGCATGGGGGCTGGCAGGGGGCCTGCCGACCACCTGGAGGCAGCACAAGGTAGCAGGAGCGGCCCAGAGTTCAAGGCCAGGCAGCCCGGGATGAATAGGGTCCTGTGCTAGATGGACTCACGGCCCCCCTGAAACTCATGTCCACCAGAACCTCGGAATGTGACCTTATTTGAAAATAGAGAGTTTCTGCAGATGTAATTAGTGTGGGATCTTGAAATGAGATCATCCTGGAATTAAGGAGGTCCCTGCATCCAATGACTGGTGCCCCCATGAGAGGGGAGGACAGAGACACTGAGGAAAGTGGGCCAAGCACCAACAGAGGCAGAGATCGGGGTGCTGCGTCTACAAGCCAAGGACCTGCCGAGGATTGCTGGGGCCACCAGGAGCTGGAAAGAGGCCTGAGACTGGCTTTCCCTCATGGCCTCAGGAGGAACCAACCGTGCTGACTCCTTGATCTTAGACTTCTGGCCTCCGGAGATGAGAGACAATACATTTCTATTGTCTTAAGCCACCTGATTCATGGTGCTTCGCTATGGCAGCCTAAGACAATTAGCCCAGGCTGAGCACACTGGCACACACCTGCAGTCCCAGCAACACGGGAGGCAGAGGCAGGACTGCTTGAGTCCAGGAGGTGGAGGCTACCGTAAGCCAAGATTGTACCACTGCACTCCAACCTGGGCAACAGAGCGAGACACTGTCTCTTCAAAATAAAAGGAAAGAAGAAAGGAAGGAGAGAGAGAGGAAAGGAAGGAGGAAAGAAGGAAACAAACCCAGCCCCTGAACTGTGGAGGGCCTGGGACAAACCCTTTCCTCTCCAAGCTCCCTCTGGGCACGGTACTCAACTAAGGCCACAACTGCGGGCACACTAGGAGGAGACGGCCACGGGGACCACTGGCGGCCTCTGGGCTGGTCCCCAGGAGTAGGGGGACCAAGGGGGGTACCATTGGCTGCAGAGTAGGGTCAGTAAGGGCCCAGAGGGCGCAGGAATCCTGAGACTAGGGAGTAGTGAGGGGTGGTTACAGGAACCATCCAGAGTGAAGGATGAGGTAGGCAGCGGGTCGGGCGGCAGGAACTGCAGGGGTGGGAGTGGAGGCTGGACACAGGGAGCAGAGATCAGGCCAGGCCAGCACTCATGGTGGTCACAGCAGAGGGACGGGGAGGGTGTAGATGAAGTTCAAACCAGGACAGCACAAGGGGTGGCAAATGCCCAGCCAGTGACTCTATGGCAGGCCTATGGGGAGTAGGGGGGCCCCAGTACACTGGGAGAAGCGCCCCTCCCGAATACACGACTCCCCGGAAGGCCCTGTGGGTATGACCCCGACTCCACCCCAAAGTCCAGGGGCTGTACCAGGTAGCGCGTGAAGCAGGGGGGCTCAGTGTTCACTAGGCACCCCCTGACTGGGACATGCCCCAGCAGATCCAGGGGAGGCAAGAGGGACCCCGAGTGAGGAGCTGGCAATGTGCTTCGTTGGGTCCACACACGGCAAAAAGCCCTTACATTGTTTAAGGGCTGCTGAGGCCCCCGGGAGAGCCCATCCCCACCAACGCCACCAGCAGGACCAGCTGGAGATGCAGGCCACCTTCCCAGAGTGAGCCAGCAAAGGCCGTGGCCAGCCCCGGACAGGATATAGGCACAGGATGGAGCACCGTCCCACCTCAATCTGTGTGGGGAGCTACATGGTTAAGCACACTTGCTGCTGGGCAGTGGCCCCTGGGCGGAGTGTGGCAGACCCTGGTACCCAGTACGTGACCCCATCATAATCACTGAGGGCCAGGTAGGAGTCACAGCTCCTGGCTTCACCTGCAGCCACAGGAATCTGCCACAGGCTCCAGCGGGGCCAAACAGAAGCATAAGGAGTGTGGACACCACCTCTGGGGAAGGCCACAGGGCTGCAGGGCTGGGAACTGAAGAGGCTTCCAAGCAAATGAAACTGAACCAACATATTCTTATTATTATTATTATTCTTTTAAAGATGGGGTCTTGCTCTGTCACCCAGGCTGGAGTGCAGTGGTGCAATCATGGCTCACTGCAGCCTCAACCTTCCAGGTTCAAGCAATCTTCCTACCTCAACCTCCCCAGTAGCTGGGACTACAGCCGCAGGCCAACACGCTTAGCTAGTTTATTTTTAGTAGAGACGCGGTCTCCCTATGTTGCCCAGGCTGGTCTCAAACTCCTGAGCTCCAACAATCCTCCTGCCTCGGCCTCCCACAGTGCTAGGATTACAGGTGTGAGCTACCACACCCAGCCTGAACCAACTTCTAAAGAAAATAAGGCAGGCAGGTGCGGTGGCTCACACCTGTAATCCCAGCACTTTGGGAGGACAAGGGAGGTGGATCATCTGACGTCAGGAGTTCGAGACCAGCTGGCCAACATGGTGGAACCCCATCTCTACTAAAAATACAAAAATTAGCCAGGCATGATGGCAGGCACCTGTAATGCAGGTACTTGGGAGGCTGAGGCAGGAGAATCGCTTGAACTCAGGAGGCGGAGGTTGCAGTAAGCTGAGATTGTGCTACTGCACTCCAGCCTGGGTGACAGAGCAAGACTCTGTCTCAAAAAAAAAAAAAAAAAAAAAGGCCAGGCGAGGTGGCTCACACCTGTAATCCCAGAACTTTGGGAGGTCTTTGGGAGGTCAAGGTGGGCAGATCACTTGAGGTCAGGAGTTTGAGACCAGCCTGGCCAACATAGTGAAACTCCATCTCCACTAAAAATACAAAATTAGTCAGGTGTGGTGGCACATGCCTGTAATCCCAGCTACTCAGGAGGCTGAAGTGGGAGAATCACTTGAAACCAGGAGGCGGAGATTGCAGTGAGCCAAGATCGCACTATTGCACTCCAGCCTGGGCCACAAGAGAGAAACTCCGTCTCGGGAAAAAAAAAAAAAAAAAGGAAGAAGATAAGGCACAGAGAAGTTCCCCGGAGCTGCTCTGTGATGTTACGACTGCTTTTTCAAGTGACTTGGTGTCAGGAATGAATGAAATCGGGATCTCTGATACTTTTAAGCCCAAGCCCATTGTCCTGGTTTTGCTTACCCGCAATGCATCCCGGGCAGCGACTGAAGCTGAAGAGGCCTGGGAATAAAGTTTCAAATGAGGCTAATGTACAGTTCTTCACCTAGTAACAAAGGGGGGTGGAGAGGCAGAGATGGGCCAGG
Organism: Papio anubis; assembly: GCF_008728515.1. NCBI lineage: Eukaryota > Metazoa > Chordata > Mammalia > Primates > Cercopithecidae > Papio > Papio anubis. The sequence goes on from NC_044995.1 coordinate 33,349,331, forward strand.
ATGGGACACTCCCCCAACCTCTGGGCAACCTCACCGGGAGGGCCAGGACACCAGGGGAGGGGGCACTTGTCCTGACCCCAGAGTCCCCCTTGGTCCATCCCCAACTCTTGGGCACGATCGTCTCCTGGGGCTGCAGTAAGAAATGAGTACAAACCAGGTGGTTGACACAACAGAGACGTGTTCCCACACAGCTCTGCAGGCTCTCAAAGTAAGGTGGAGGCCAGGCACGGTGGCTCATGCCTGTAATCCCAACACTTTGGAAGGCTGAGGTGGGTGGATCACCTGAAGTCATGAGTTTGAGTTCAGCCTCGCCAACATGGTGAAACCCCATCTCTACTAAAATTACAAAAGAAAATTATCCAGGCATGGTGACAGGCGCCTGTAATCCCAGCTACTTGGGAGGCTGAGGCAGGAGAATTGCTTGAATCCAGGAGGCAGCGGTTGCAGCGAGCCGAGATCGTGCCACTGCACTTCAGCCTGGGCAACAGAGTGAGACTCCATCTCAAAAAAAATAAAATAAAATAAAAGCAAGGTGGCCTCTCTCCCAGCTGTGGTGGCTGCTGGCTGTCCTCAGCGCCTCTTGGCTTGTAGATGGATCGCCTCACTCTTTGCTTCTGTCTGCTTGTGTCCTTTCCCTGTCTTCTTTTTTGGCTGGAGTGCAGTTGCGTGATCTCAGCTCACTGCAACCTCTGCCTCCAGGTTCAAGCGATTCTCCTGCCTCAGCCTCCCACATAGCTGGGACTACGGATGCGTGCCACCACACTCGACTAAGTTTTTTTATTTTTAGTACAGACAGAATTTCACCGTGTTAGCCAGGATGGTCTCGATATCCTGACCTCATGACCCACCTGCCTCAGCCTACCAGAGTGCTGGGGATTACAGGCGTGAGCCACTGCGCCTGGCCTTGTCCTTTTCCTTTTCTGTCCCTGTGCCTCTGTTTTGCCTTGTTTGTTTGTTTGAGACAGGGTCCCAATCTGTCACCCAGACCGGAGTGCAGTGGCAGAATCATAGCTCAGAATCATAGCTCATAGCCTCGAACTCCTGGGCTCAAGCGATTCTCTTGCCTCAGCCTCCTGAGTAGTTGGGACTACAGGTGCACGCCACCATGCCTGGCCAATTATTTTTTAATTTTTTGCAGAGATGGGGTCTGGCTATGTTGTCCAGGCTAGACCTGGACTCCTCCCACCTTGGCCTCCTAAAGTGCTGGGATTACAGGCCTCAGCCACTGTGCCTGGCCTGTTTTGCCTTCTTTTCTCTTTTTCCTTTTTCCAAGACGGAATCTTGCTCTGTCACCTAGGCTGGAATGCAGTGGCACGATCTCGGCTCGCTGCAAACGCTGCCTCCTGGATTCAAGCAATTCTCCTGCCTTAGCCTCCCAAGAAGCTGGGATTACAGGCACCCACCACCACACCCGGCTGATTTTTGTATTTTTAGTAAAGACGGGGTTTTACCATGTTGGCCAGGCTGGTCTCAAACTCCTGACCTCACGATCCGCCCGCCTCCATCTCCCAAAGTACAGGGATTACAGGAGTGAGACACCGCGCCCGGCCTCTGCCTTCTTTATAAGGACACCAGTCACTGGATTTAGGGCCCACCCTATTCCATAATGACCTCATCATGACTTAATTCCATCTGTAAAATCCCTATTTCCAAATGAGCTCACTCACAAGTTCTGGATGAACGTGAACTTTTGAGGGGACACTGTTCAACCCTCTACACTCACTAAACCCCATGTCACCTCCAGCCCACACTAAGAACCATCCCAGGGAAGCAGATGACATGGCTCTCACCTCATCCCTGTAGCCGGCCACCTGAGGGCTCCTCTGGGGCAGCCAGCTCCCCTCCTGGGCCTGGGCCTCCTCTGCTGTCCCCCGGGGACCGAGGGGTGAAGCGAGGCCGGCACACGTCAGCGGTGCTGGAAATGCGTGGGGCTCTGAGAGGCAGGTGGCTGGGAGTGCCGGCCGAGTCATTTGGCAGCGTCCACCAAGTGCCTGAGAAACGTTCCTGCCCTCTGACCCAGTAATCCCACTTCTGGGAAGCTCTCCTGAGGGAAATCGTCCAGAACGCAGATTTATGCGCGAAGATGTTCCTGCGTCACCAGCTGGGAGAGCAAGGAGCTGGAGCCTGTTCCAGGGCCCAGCCTCAACTCCAGAGAAGACAGAGGGCGTGGTACATGAGTCCGGAGGAAGTACTTTCTAGAACATCTTTACTGCAGATCTGCATGGGCACAGGCAGACCTGGGCTGAGGCTGGGTGGCCCCCGTCCCTGGGATGTCCCCAAGGGGGTCTGGGCAGCAGGAGCGGCCAGGGTGACCGGCAGCCCTGGAAGCTCCACACACGGGGAGAGAGGAATTCTCCAGAACACGGGAGGGCAGAGAAAGATCCCGTAAGCCAGGCTGTGTTGGGGGAAGGTGGCGGAACACCTGAGCCACGTGAGAGAGAGACAGAATTAGACCCAGGAGAGCAAGGAGAAGCCCCTGACCCAGGCCAGAGAGGTGGAAGGCTCAGGAAGAGGGAGGAGGGGCTGGTGCCAAGGATGGCCAGGCCTCCCCAGGGATGCAAGTGGCCAAGATGGGTCCAGCCGGCAGCCTGGTGCCCCTGTGAGCATGCATAGCCACAGGTCTGGCACTGATGTCTTCTCCAACGCTGACCCTGGGGCCCATGTGTGGGGACGGCTGGTCAGGCTGCCCTGACCTCTGCTCCAGAAGGGTGCCCGAGGCCTCCTAGGCTCTGGGTGGGGACTAAAGACTCCCGCTCCTCCTCTCCAGGATAGAGACAGGCAGGAACCCAGAAACCAAGCAATGACGGAGAGCAAGGATTCTGGGAGCTGGACAGGGGCCCCCTGGAGGCCACAGGGAGGGTCAACCAAGATGGATCAAGCCGCCTAAGCCTCAGGCCCGAGCTGGGGAAGAGAAGCGGCGAGAGGTGCAGAGGCCTGCAGAGGTCAGAGGTCACAGGAGGCCTCCCCCTCAGCATTGCCACGAGGGGACAGGCGGGGGCACTAGGTAGCAAGGGGGGGTCTCACACAGGGACACTGGCCTAGAGCACTAGGAAGAAAAGACACTGAGCTCCCCAAGGTGAAGCATACAGGGTTCTCCTGGGTGTACTCAGGACAAAGGGGACACTCCCCAGCTCCAGGCGGGTCCAAAGGACGGACCAGCAGGAGTGCTCCCAGGTGGGGCCAGTGTGCTGAGGGAAGGTGGGAAGGGGGTGACAGGGTCAGAGGCCTTAGGGAACCACCAAGGCAACCAAGAGGGTGAGAGACAGATCCCAAGCGCTTGATGCGGGTCAGTTCAGGTACTGGGGAGTGAGTTCATGGTGTCCCCAAAAGGTCGTATCCACCTCCTCATCCCTGGAACCTGAGAGTATCACCTTATTTGAAAAAAGAGTCTTTTCAGACATAATTAAGGGAAGGATCGTGGGATGAAGAAATCATCCTGGATTAGCCGGGATGACCCTACATTGGGTGGCTGCTCTGTCCTTTTAAGAGACAAAAGATGAGACACAGATGCAGAGCGGGACAGCCGGGATTGGGGCGATGCGGCCACAAGCCAAGGAACGGCTGCAGCCTCTGAAAGCTGGAAGAGGCAGGAAAGATTCCTCCCCAGAGTCTCCAGAGGAAGCTCAGCCCTGCTGACACCTGGATTTTAGACTTCCGAGCTCTAGAACCACAAGAGAAGACATTCTTGTTCTAAGCAGCCCAGGTGTAGTACTTTAACATGTTACAGCAGCCACCAGAAACACACATGGCCCCCCAGTCCCAACAGGTGCTGCTGTCTCCCCTTCTAGGGCAGGGCTGAGAACCCGAAAACCCCAGGTCCCTCGATCCTAGAGCCGGCTCATCACGGAATCCCCCCACGCACAGCAGCAACCCGTTACCTCTCTCTTTCTTTTAAAATGAAAATGAAATTGACTCCTAGTGAGTGCAGAGAACAACACCCCACGCACCCACACATCCCACCCCACAGACTGATCAGCTGTCACTGCTCCCTCCTGGGACCTCGCCATCTACAGAGGGGACGAGGGAGCCGTGTCGATGCTGCCAAGGAGCCCATCCGCCCCACCGGCTCCCGCCTGGAGCCCAGCGGACGCCCTCGGCTCACGGTGTCCCTCTCTCGACTTCCATGACCACATACGTGGGATGCTCTGTTCTGTGCGGGGAGGTTTCATATGTCTCATAAGTGCAGCACATGGTGTCTGCTTCTGCCTGGGGTGATGGTGGAATGCCATCGCCATTAACACACCAACATGCATCCTCCCTCCTGGGGGCTCCTGGAGCACGGGGACAACTGAGAGGACGGTGATGGGTGCAATGTGCCCTACACTGATGAGGCTGCTATGGGCCTGGCACGGGCAAGGTGGGTCGACGCAGGAGCTGTCTCACTCCATCTAGAACCAGTATCCCTGCAGGGCCACTGCCCTGTTGTCCACAGGCCGTGTGACCACATCGAAACACACAGCTAAGGCTCCCTCTCCAGCCCCCAAACAAATGGCAATTAGGCAGAAATACCAACCAGATGCCCTCTCACCCTCCAGAGTTCTCTCTGAGGTCCTTTATCTAATGTGACACAAGCCCACCGTGAGGAAACCCGTCATGGACCTGGGGTCCCCCGTGAACCAGCCTTGGCCACAAACTTCCAATGCTTTAAGCCACGGCACGGAGATGCCACGTGGCTCCGCACCTCTGGGCCGTGGCGACATAGACACCCACCCTTCATCCCTTCCTCACGCCCTGCTACTTCCTGAGAGCTGTCTTCAGAAACAAGGATGCTAAGGCAGACGGGAAGACAGGTCTCCGTCTCTTCCCATGGGGAGATTGGAGATGAGATGTCAACAGACTTACACACTGCAGGTAGACAACGGTTAACAACACCCAAAAGACAAAACCCACCAAATAAATGGATAAACAAAATGTGGCCCATCCATACAACAAAATATGAGTGTAGGCCGGGTAATTACAGTGGCTCAGGCCTGTCATCCCAGCACTTTGGGAGGCTGTGGCAGGTGGATCACCTGAGGTCAGGAGTTCGAGACCAGCCTGGCCAACATGGTGAAACCCCATCTCTACCAAAAATACAAAAATTAGCCAGGAGTGGTGCCCCATGCCTGTAATCCCAGCTACTTGGGAGGTTGAGGCAGGAGAATCACTTGAACCCGGGAGGCAGAGGATGCAGGGAGCTGAGATCGCACCTCTGCATTCCAGCCTGGGCAACAGAGCAAGACGCTGTCTCAAAAAAAAAAAAAAAAAAATGATTGTAGTATTGATTCATCCTACAGCGTGGACAAACTTCGAAGACATGATGCTGAGTGACAGAGGCCAGACACAAAAGTCCACATGGTGTGAGATTTCCATTGATACGAAATGTCGAGAACAGGCAAAGTCACAGAGACAGATTAGTGGTTGCCAGGGGCTGGGGGTGGAAATGGGGAGTGACTGCCTGCAGGGCAAGGTCTCCCTCTGGGGAGATGGAAATGTTCTGGGCACAGACAGAAGTGAAAGCTGCACAGCACTGGGACTGTGCTACATGCCACCACAGCATACTCTAAAATGATTAATTTTATGTTACGTGAACATCACGTCCATTCAAACACTGGTGGCTGTCCTTGGCCTCCTTGGCTTGTGGCTGCATCACTCTGGCCTCTGCCTCCTTCATTACGTGGCCTTCTGGCTATATGCCTGTGTCTTCTCCTCTTTATTTTTTTATTTTTTTTTTTTTTTTTGGAGACGGAGTCTTGCTCTGTGCCCCAGGCTGGAGTGCAGTGGCGCGATCTCGGCTCACTGCAAGCTCCGCCCCCCCCGGGTTCACGCCATTCTCCTGCCTCAGCCTCCCGAGTAGCTGGGACTACAGGCGCCCGCCACCTCACCCGGCTAATTTTCTTGTATTTTTAGTAGAGACGGGGTTTCACCGTGTTAGCCAGGATGGTCTTGATCTCCTGACCTCGTGATCCGCCCGTCTCGGCCTCCCAAAGTGCTGGGATTACAGGCTTGAGCCACCGCGCCCGGCTTCTCCTCTTTAAATAAGGACACCGGTCATGGGATTCGGGGCCGATCCTAAATCCAAGATGATCTCATCTCAAGGTCTTTCACTTCATCACACCCCCAAAGATATTTTTTCCACAGAAGGCCACAGTCACAGGTTCCAGGACTTAGGACATGGGCACATATGTCTGGGGGACACTCTCCAATCCACTCCACCAGCATCTCTGAAGCTGGCTGGGAGGCACCTGGCATGCCTGTGGCCTGTGTCCATATCCCAGGTGTCCTCTCCGCGGCCAAGGGGCCCCGGACACCTTGGTAACTGCTTGGTGCGTTTTCTCGTCTCACACTCAGGGTTGCAAGCTCTCCCTGGTAGGATGGCAGCAGGGCTGGGATGAATCTCGTCTGGGACTTAGTCAGCGGATGCATAGGTGTGGGGGTCTCCGGTGCATGTCCCCAAAACCCACAGCCCCTGGCGAATCACGGCAGACTCTGGCCTCTGCTGAGACCCCGGCTGCACGGTGACCCGGGTACTCCCATGTGCTGGATCACGGGGTGGAGTACGTCACGGCACCTCCTGGGCAGACCAGAAGAGGCTGGGGGACCTCAGTAAGGGCCAGTGACTATGGATATGGCAGAATGTCTGCTGTGGTTGCTGGGTACCCTGGAAACACATAGCCATGTCCTAACCCCCCGATCTGTGAATGTGACCATATTTGGAGAGAGAGTCTTTGCAGATGTCATCAGTTAAGATGAGGTCGAGGCTGGGCACGGTGGCTCAAGCCTGTAATCCCAGCACTTTGGGAGGCTGAGACAGGCGGATCACGAGGTCAGGAGATTGAGACCATCCTGGCTAACACGGTGAAACCCTGTCTCTACTAAAAAATACAAAAAACTAGCTGGGTGAGGTGGCGGGCGCCTGTGGTCCCAGCTACTCGGGAGGCTGAGGCAAGAGAATGGCGTAAACCCAGGAGGCGGAGCTTGCAGTGAGCTGAGATCCAGCCACTACACTCCAGCCTGGGCAACAGAGCGAGACTCCATCTCAAAAAAAAAAAAAAAAAGATGAGGTCGAGGCCAGGTGCAGTGGCTCACACCTGTAATCCCAGCACTTTGGGAGTCCAAGGCAGGTGGATTGCAGGAGGCAGAGGTTGCAGTGAGCTGATTGTGCCACTGCACTCCAGCCTGGGCAACAGAGTGAGACCTTGTCTTAAAAAGAAAAAAAAAAGGCCGGGTGCAGTGGCTCACACCTGTAATCCCAGCACTTTGGGAGGCCGAGGTGGGCAGATCACAAGGTCAGGAGATCGAGACCATCCTGGCTAACACAATGAAACCCCATCTCTACTAAAAGCACAAAAAATTAGCCAGGCGTGGTGGCGGGCACCTGTAGTCCCAGCTACTCAGGAGGCTGGGGCAGGAGAATGGCGTGAACCCAGGAGGCAGAGCTTGCAGTGAGCCGAGATCACGCCACTGCACTCCAGCCTGGGCAACAGTGCAAGACTCCATCTCAAAAAAAAAAAAAAAAAGAGGTTGAACTGAAGTAGGATACGCCCTAAATCCAACCACTAGTATCCTCAGAAAAGACACAAAGACAGGCACAGGGAGAGGAAGGAGGTGTCCACACGACAATGAAGGCAGAGACTGGAGTGATGTAAAGAGGGCCTGGAGCCACTGAAGCTGGAGGAGGCAGGAAGGATCCTCCTCTAGAGCCTCCTGCAGGCACCAACCCTGCTGACACCTGCACTGAATACATTTCTATTGTTTTAAGACACCCAGTTTGTGGTCATTTGTCACAGCAGCCAACAAGAAAGGAAGGACTGAGGCCCCATGCATGCGTGCACGTAGTGTATATAATTAGAGAGAGACCGCCCCATGCATGCGTGCACGTAGTGTATATAATCAGAGAGAGACCACCCCATGCATGCGTGCACATAGTGTACATGAGCAGAGAGAGAAACGGAATTCCAAAACTTGGCCGGGCGTGGTGGCTCACACCTGCAATCCCAGCACTTTGGGAGGCCAAGGTAGGTGGATCTCTTGAGGTCAGGAGTTCGAGACCAGCCTGGCCAACATGGTGAAACCCTGTCTCTACTGAAAATACAAAAGTTAGCCGGGGGTGGTGGCACACATCTGTAATCCCAGCTACTCGGGAGGCTGAGGCAGGATAATTGCTTGAACCCGGGAGGCAGAGGCTGCAGTGAGCCGAGATCGCGGCACTACACATTAGCCTGGGAGACAGAGTGAGACTCCATCTCAAAAACAAAACAAAACCAAAAAAAACCAACTCACTTTTTCTCCACCTTGACTCAAAACACACGTCTCGGTGCACACTTGGCTTCTGGAATGTGCGAGCACACATCTCTATTTGTAGCTGGGGGAACAGATCCTTTGCAGTTTAATTTAAAACCTTATCACCAACTGAATAACACAAACCACTGGCGGGGGATTCTGGCCGCTTGAAACAGGGTCTCCCTCCCCAAGAGCGGCCCCTCAGTCCCAGGCAAGAAGCCTGACGCCGACGCCGCCCACATGGACGTGCCTAGGGCCTCCCCGGAGCCGGCCTGTGCCCGTCTTGAAAATGTCAGGCCTGGTTTCTGACAGGTGCCGGACCTAACCTCAGGGAAGTCAGATCCCAGACGCGGCGGAGGAGGCCCGGCCCTGCTCGCCCAGGGTCAGCCGCCCGCAGGCCTCTGGGATTCTGAGCACTGCAGGGCGATCTGCCAGGAGCCACCTCCGGTCGAGGCGGAACAAATGATTTTTGAAAACGGCGTCTGCCTGCTGACACAGGGCTTGCTTGGGGTCTGGGCTGAACTCGCCTCTCTGAGCAGCTCTTTCGACGCTGCCTCCCCCCAGGACGGCTAAGACAAAGGCGACATGCCCTCATTACCATGGGCCCAAAATAGCTTTTATGCTCCATTTTTTAGACATAGCTTGACTATGGAGTTACATAACACCAAAAGTCATTTTGTGATTTGGGAGGCCAGATCCTGGGCCTGCCAGCGCCCACCTGGTACCCCTCGAGTGCCCTCACGGCCCCGTCCCAAAGGCTTCACCCAGGCCCCCAAACTCCTAGTTGGGTCCCAAGTGGCACCTGCTGTAGGCCCTAGGGACCCGGTGGGGTCGGCCCTTGCCTGTCTCACCATCTTCAGGCCACATTCTGGGCCAGCGGGGCCAGGTACCAACTCGGACTGCCCCGAGGGTGCAACGATGCAGGGAAGGACCAGGCCCAGAGGAGGGGTTACTAGTTGGGGGCTGCACCCACCAGGGTAGAGGAAGCAGGGACAGAGGATGGAGGTGTCCCTTTCCTCTGCCTGCCTCGTCACTCCCACGATCACTTCCCAGCAGCTCGACCTCCAGGGCCTCTCGTCAGTCCCCTCCCTAGAAATAGCCCGTGTCATCTCGCACCCAGACACCTGTGTGACTTCCTCCCCGGCCTCCCTGCTCCCTCTGCAAGTGGCCGCCGAGACTCCTTCATTTTCTTCTCTTTATTAATTCAGTTTAAATCGTGTCATGCTCCTGTTTTAAATACACCAGTAGGCTTCCATCCTATTTCAAATAAACCCCCAATCCGTGTAGCGGTTCCTCAACAAGTGACATGCTGAGCTGCTGTATGACCAAGCAATCCCGCTCCTGGGTGGACGCCCCCACGAAATGAAGACAATCATACGTGAGTGTGTGCACCAGCACAATGGACAATAGCCAAAAGGTGGGAAAATCCAAGTGTGCGCCAAGGGATGAATGAATAAGACTATGGTCTGTCCATACAATGCAATAGGATTCAGCCATGAAAAGGAACGAAGGCTGGGCACAGTGTCTCACGCTTGTAATCCCAGCGCTTTGGGAGGTGGAGGCGGGAAGATCACTTGAGGCCAGGAGTTTGAGAGCGGCCTGGCCAACATGGCAAAACCCATTTCTAAAAAAAAAAAAGAAAAAAAATTAGCCAGGCATACATGGTGGTGCACACCTATAATCTCAGCTATTTGGGAGGCTGAGGTGTGAGGTTGGATAGAGCCCAGGAGGTGGAGCCTGCAATGAGCTGTGATTGCACCACTGCACTCCAGCCTGGGTGACAGAGTGAGACCCTGTCTCAAGAGGAACAACAAAAAAGGAAAGAAGCACTGACCCATGCTACAACGTGGATAAACCTGAACACGCAACGCTGAGTGAGAGAAGCCAAGTACAGACGGCCACAGAGTATGAGATTCCATTGATCTGAAATGCTCAGAACAGGCAAATCCACAGAGACAGGAAGCAGATTAGCAACTGCCAGGGACTGGGGAGGAGAGGAGGGGAGGGACTGCTAATGGGGACAAGGTCTCCTTTTGATGATGAGAATGTTCTGGAACTAGATAGCTGTGATGCCTGCACAATACTGTGAATGCGCTGAACGCCACGGAACTGTTCACTTTCAGATGGTGGATCTTACGTGGCGTTCACCTCAACAATAGATAAGTAAGATTCAAAGCCGGCCCCATGACAGGGCTGCCCAGGCCCTGCTGTCTTTTTCTTCTCCCTCACTCCTGTCCCCACTGCCAGGTCTTCTTCCTGCTGTCCAAGGCCCTCTCCCCAGGGGGCCTCTGCCTGTGCTGTTCCTGCCTCACACACACAGCCCCGTGTCTGGAAACCACTGCCGCCTTGACCAGGGCTGGTAAGCGAAACTGTCCTGCGAGAGGCCCTGCTCTGCTCCCGCCCGGCATTCGGCCCACCCCGGAACCCTGCACCCTCCTCTCTGAGCTGCATCCTCCAGTCAGGTGTTACTTACTGTAGGCTGAGGCTGGAGGAGGGCAGTGTTTGAGCCCAGGGGTCCTGCATCCAAGCTGGTGGCCACCTCTCTGGGCCTCAGTGCCCCACACACAGGCAGAAACACAGGCCCCTGTGAGTGAGCACTATGACCCTTCTGCGGGCACAGTGTTTGAGGCAATTGGCTCCGGAGGGGAGGGACTGGTCCCTGAACAGTATGGCGTGGCAGCCCCGCTCCAGCTCAGCATCTATGGCAAGGGCTCCAGGGCTGCCCTGGACCCCAAGGGCCATCACCCAGTGGTCATTACTGCACCAGGGACAGAGGCCACAAGGAGACAGACCCAGTCCTGGCTCCCACACAGCCTGAAGACCCTGGGAGAGGGGGCTGGGGGAAAGCCTTCCCCTGGGCCCTCTACTCCCAAGCCCAGCAACCCCCTCTCAGCCCCACCCTGGGAGTGCCACCATCACCCCTCACTCAAGGCTCCCTGAACTCAGGTCTCCAGCCCAGCGCCAGTCACCCTCCCAGGGAGGCTGTACAGACATCACAGGTGTTCACACACATGCACCCAGTCACACGTGTGCACACTCACAGCCATGCACATAGTCACATTGTATCTATCAACACATTCATGCACGTGCATGCACACATGCTCACATGCACACACACAGGCTCACGATCCTGTCCTGCCTGCATGCCTGTTTATATGTGTGCATGCACACCACACCATACACACATCCACGCACACTCACACATGATGTGTGCGCCAGCTCCCACTCACTTGCATGCACACGAGCACATTCACACCTGCCCAAACCTGGCCCTTTCTTAGGAACCCCCCATGCCCCACCTGGCTCCCCCATGCCCCAGCGCCTCTTCTGCCCTCTCACCTCTTCTGTCCTCACTCTGGCCCAAGCCACATCGTCTCTTGCCTGGACAAATACAGAAGCCTCCTACTGGGGTCTCAAGTTAACCCTGTGGCCCCCAAACCACTCAGCTGGAGTCTCTCCAAACTTCCCACCTGAGCAGGTCACTCCAGCTCTAAAGGAAAGACCCCACAGCACGCTCTACTCGCCGGCCCCTATCCTGGCCGCGCCCTCGCCACACACTAATGCCTGCTGGGCTACGCCTGGGCTAAGAGTCACGTGGGAGCCGGCCAGGCGCAGTTGCTCACACCTGTAATCCCAGCATTTTGGGAGGCCAAGGTGGGTGGATCATGAGGTCAGGAGTTTGAGACCAGCCTGGCCAACATGGTGAAACCCCGTATCTACTAAAATTCCAAAAATTAGCCAGGCGTGGTGGCAGACGCCCATAATCCCAGCTACTTGGGAGGCTGAGGCAGAGAACTGCTTGAACCTGGGAGGCAGAGATTGCAGTGAGCCGAGATCGTGCCACTGCACTCCAGCCTGGGCGACAGAGCAAGACTCTGTCTCAAAAAAAAAGAAGTTATGCGGGAGCCACATTCTTGCCCCACCTCCAACAGTGAACCTCAGGCTCATGTCCCCATCCTAAGACCACACCCCCCACCACGGATGGGCTGTGGCTGCTGCACTCACTACGGGGTCCCCACAGCGGGGCACTGGGCAGCAGGGAGTACATGCCACCAGTGACTCTGGGAGTCCTGGAGGCATCCCTCCCCACCTGCAGCCCAGCATGGGGCCCATTCTCAGCACCCCCGCTCTTTGGCGACACCCTCCACCCCCCAGTTGCCAGCACATAAACGTACACCTGTCCCAGGCTTTGGGTGCAGGAATGCTGGAGGCAGCTCCAAACTGCAGCCAACCGCAAGCAGCGGCAGGAAGAAGCATGGACTATAGCAAAGTCAACAGGGAAATGGGATGCGGCCCTGAGAAGGGTAGGTTCAGCCAGACGGGCCCCTTGGCTGGGACAAACCTCCAAACAGGCCAACTCAGAGAGACCCCGGGCCTGGGAGCCCACCTGCACATGCAAATAGCACTTGGTTCCAAGACGTGATTACACAAATGATGAAAGCAAAAGCATCATGATGTCTACACACTGAGAAGCAGGGGAAGAGGGGAGGACAGGCTGGTCCCTGGGGCCACAGGCGGCTGAGGGGAGGCTGCAGCTCCCTGCTGGGCATGGGGCCTGCACCACAGTACTTACTTTCTGTTGTGGGACGTACTCCTAGAAAGGTATGTCCAAGTCCTGACTCCCGGCACCTGGAATGGGAACTTACTTGGAAATAAGGTGTTCGCAGCTATACTTGAGTTAAGGTCATGTTGGAGTAGGGTGGGCCCTAATCCAATGGCAAGGGTCTTTACAAGAAAGGAGAAGGGGTATTAGCCGGGCGTGGTGTCGTGCACCTGTAATCCCAGCTACTCAGGAGACTAAGGCAGCAGAACTGCCTGAACCCGGAAGTTGAAGGTTGCAGTCAGCCAAGATCACACCATTGCACCCCAGCCTGGGTGGCAGAGCGAGTCTCTGCCTCAAAAAAAGAAAAAAAAAAAAAAGAGAGAGAGAGAGAGAGGAGAAGGGGAAAGAGACACAGACACACAGGCCAGGTGAAGACAGAGTCAGAGACTGGAGTGATGCGGCCACAAGCCAAGGAGTGCCTGGAGCCCCCAGAGGCAGGAGAGATCCGCCCCTAGAGCCTTCTACAGATAGAGTCAACCTTGCCCACACCTTGATCTTGGACCTCTGGCCTCCAGAACTGGGGGAGTGCACATTTCTGTTTCTTTTTTTTTTGAGACGGAGTCTCGCTCTGTCACCCAGGCTGGAGTTCAGTGGCCACATCTCAGCTCACCGCAAGCTCCGCCTCCCGGGTTCACGCCATTCTCCTGCCTCAGCCTCCCGAGTAGCTGGGACTACAGGCGCCCGCCATCTCGCCCGGCTAGTTTTTTTGTATTTTTTTTTTTTTTAGTAGAGACGGGGTTTCACTGGGTTAGCCAGGATGGTCTCGATCTCCTGACCTCGTGATCCGCCCGTCTCGGCCTCCCAAAGTGCTGGGATTACAGGCTTGAGCCACCGCGCCCGGCCACATTTCTGTTTCTTAAGCCACCAGATTTTGTGGTCATTTGTAGCGGCAGCCCCAGGACACCAACAAAAACTGCTTGAAAGGCCCCTGAACAGGCACAGAAACCCTTCCCGAAGCCCAGGCTGGGAGCTGCAGGCCCCAGAGCCCAGTGCGGGCAGGAGAGGCCCCTCAAAGGGCTGAGGGAGGGCAAGGGAGTATACAGGCCCCAATACTCAGGGTGCAGACAGCGGGATGTGGCCAGGAGGTTGGAGGTTCCCTGGGGGTCATCAACATTTGGGGGTGAGAATGACACCTCAATCCCTAACCTGCCATGCTGAAATGAGAACACTCTGGAGAGACCGTTCTGGCGATCAGAGCACAAGCTGGCCAGTAGCCACATCTGACCGGTGGACGGGAAGCTGCTCTTGTCTGTTTAATGAGCATTAGTTTTAGGCCGAGTGCGGTGGCTCACACCTGTAATCCCAGCACTTTGGGAGGCCAAAGCGGGCGGATCACGAGGTCAGGAGTTCGAGATCAGTCTGGCCAACATGGTGAAACCCCCTCTCTACTAAAAATACAAAAACTAGCTGGGCGTTGTGGCGCATGTCTATAATCCCAGCTACTCAGGAGGCTGAGGCAGGAGAATTGCTTGAACCCAGAAGGCAGAGGTTGCAGTGAGCGAAGATCATGCCACTGTACTTCAGCCTAGGTGACAGAGCAGGACTCCGTCTTAAAAAAAAAAAAAAAAAGAGTGTTAGTTTTGTTGCAAAGCGAATAGCAGGAGGATGGAGTGCACCTCCCAGGACCCACTGGGGATACCGTGTCACGGCTGCAATGTGCACTATCATGTCTTCCTGCAAACAGAGCTATTCTGATTCCTGCTGATTTCTGGGGCACCCCAAACCCTAGCTTGGGATACAGTGCTGTGGAGGGTGGCCTTGGGTGTGCGTGGCTCACCCAGCCTCATGCATACGTGAAAGGACAGTATGGGCTTGCGTGGGGCCCAGCGTGCCCTCCCACCCTGCTGCTTCCGGGCAAACTAGGGTGCCAGGAGAGGTGAGCGTGGGCCGCCCACAGGAGGCATGTGGCTGCTATTTTTAGCGTAGGTTTCCACACTTGCAGGCCCTCCCAACACAGCTCTACCCACCAGGCTGGGGAGAGGGCTGCCGGTGGTGCAGGGCTCACCCCAGCAGACACTGCAGGGCTGTGTCCTCAAGCTCCCACCTCTGCACGGCCTTTCGGGATGTCAGCTCCTCCCCTCATGTGCAGCTGGGTGTGCAGAAAGGGGCTCTGTGCCTGGACACGCCACTTAATATCCTTGGGCCTTTGCTTCACGCACAAGTGGAATATTCCAAATGGACCTGGGCAGGAATCCCAGCCAACACGAACCCGTACCCTGAGCTAAGGCCAGCCGGCGGTGAGCCTGGCCTCTGCAGAGCTGTACAGAAACACCACAAACCCCAACAACAGGCCCAGTAACATTGGAGGGAGGAGGGGTATGAGGAGGACGCCTAAGAGTGCAGGGTCTCAGCTCCCACAGAAGGGTCACAGCAGAGAACATGGAAGAGGAGCCTACAAAACCGGTCTACTCCGGGAAGACAGCCCAGCCACTACTCAAACAGTTAAACCCAGAGTCTCTGCATGATCCCGCAATTCCAGTCCTCAGTATAGACCCAAGAGAACTGAAGATAGCGTCCACACAAACCCTGCAACACACATGTCCACGCAGCTCTGTTCGTAACAGCCAAAATGTGGAAACAGGCCAAATGCCCATCAACAGACAAGTGGATGAACAGAACGTGTTCCATCCATACAGCAGAATGCGCTTCAGCCAGATGTGCTCCATCTATACAGCAGAATGCTATTCCGCCATGGAAAGGAATGAAGCACTCATCTCATGCACGCTACGACGTGGAAGAAGCCTGAAGATACGATGCTGACTGAGAGAGGCCAGACACAAAACTCTACACAGTGTCAGATTCCATTGATCTGAAATGTCCAGAACAGGCAAATCCATAGAGACAGGAAGCAGACTGCTGGCTGCCAGGGGCGGGGGAGGGGAACGGGGAGTAACTGCTGATAGATAGTTTTTTTTTTTTTTTTTTTTTTTTTTTTTTTTTTGGAAAGGTTTTTTTTTTTTTTTTTTTTTTTTGAGACGGAGTCTCGCGCTGTGTCACCCAGGCTGGAGTACAGTGGCGCGATCTCGGCTCACTGCAAGCTCCACCTCCCAGGTTCACGCCATTCTCCTGCCTCAGCCTCCGAGTAGCTGGGACTACAGGCGCCCGCCACCTCGCCCGGCTAGTTTTTTGTATTTTTAGTAGAGACGGGGTTTCACTATGTTAGCCAGGATGGTCTCGATCTCCTGACCTCGTGATCCACCCGCCTCGGCCTCCCAAAGTGCTGGGATTACAGGCTTGAGCCACCGTGCCCGGCTGAGACAGAGTCTTGCTCCATCACGCAGCCTGGAATGCAGTGGCACGATCTCGGCTCACTGCAGCCTCCACCTCCCAGGTACAAACCATTCTCCTGCCTCAGCCTCCCAGGTAGCTGGGATTATAGGCGTATGCCACCACGCCTAGCTAATTTTTGTATTTTTAGTAGGACAGAGTTTTGCCATGTTGGCCAGGCTGGTCTCAAACTCCTGACCTCAAGCGATCTGCTCGCCTTGGCCTCCCAAAGTGCTGGGATTACAGGAATGAGCAACTGCGCCCAGCTAAGAGGGGTCTCTTTTTGGGGGGATGAAATGTTCTGGAGCTGGGTAGAGGTGATCACTGCACAATACTGAGAAGGTACTAAATGCCACTAAATTGCATACTTTAACATGGCTAATTAGGGCTGGGCATGGTGGCTTATGCCTACAATCCCAGCACTTTGGGAGGCCAAGGCAGGCAGATCACCTGAGGTCAGGAGTTCTAGATCAGCCTGCCCAACATGGTGAAACCCTATCTCTATTAAAAATACAAAAAAAATTAGCTGGGTGTGGTGGTGGGTGCCTGTAATCTCCCTACCAGGAAGGCTGAGGTGGGAGAATCACTTAAACCTGGGAGGCAAAGGCTGCAGTGAACCAATATCACGCCACTGAACTCCAGCCTGGGCGACAGAGTGAGCTCCTGTCTCAAAAACAAACAACCAAACAGATGTCTAATGGGGCCAGGCACAGTGGCTCATGCTTGTAATTCCAGCACTTTGGGAGGCTGAGGCAGGAGGATGGCTTGAGCCCAGGAAGGAGTTTCAGACCAGCCTGGGCAATATAGTGAGACCCATCTCCACAAAAACTTTAAAAAATTAGCTGGGGCCGGGCGCGGTGGCTCAAGCCTGTAATCCCAGCACTTTGGGAGGCCGAGGCGGGCGGATCACGAGGTCAGGAGATCGAGACCATCCTGGCTAACATGGTGAAACCCCGTCTCTACTAAAAATACAAAAAACTAGCCGGGCGTGGTGGCGGGCGCCTGTAGTCCCAGCTACTCGGAGGCTGAGGCAGGAGAATGGCCTGAACCTGGGAGGCGGAGCTTGCAGTGAGCCGAGATCGCGCCACTGCACTCCAGCCTGGTTGACACAGCGCGAGACTCCGTCTCAAAAAAAAAAAAAAAAAAATTAGCTGGCCATGGTGGTACACACCTGTAATCCCAGCTGCTTGGGAGGCTGAGGTGACAGGATCACTTCAGTCTGGATATCGAGGGTGCTGGGATAGAACTACTGTACTCCAGCCTGGGCAACAGAGCAAAACCCTGTCTCAAAAAATTAAATAAAGGCTAATTTTTATGTTATATGTATTTTATCTCAGTGAAAAAAGTATAAAGGAGAAATAAAAAGTATACCCAAGGTTCTGGCAGTGTGGGGGTGGGTGGAGGGGCCCAAAGTAGACCACCCTAGTGCCTTCTAACCAGGAAGCCACCCCGGCCCCACATGTGTTTAAGGAACAGGACGTCAGCTGCTGATCCAAGACCCTTGGCCATAAGCTTCTCAGCCATCATTCACCCCCTCCCAAGGCAGCCAGGAATGGGCGGAACTGCCCGGCACCCACCCCAGGACCAGCGCGGCTGCCCCACCCACTACAGCCCAGAGGCTCTTGGGCCCACGTCAGAGCCTGTAACCTGGCAGGCAGGAGCAGGAGCGTGGCCGGCCGCAGCTGTGGCCTTCCTGAGGTCTGAGAAGCATTTTTATAAAAATGCAAACTGGTGGCCAACTGTTACTTTTTTTTTTAAGTTAACTTAAACATCAGAATTGCTTGGCTTCTCCTGAAACGCTGGAAGTGCCGACAACTCAGGGCCTGGATTCCTGGCAGGCGATGGATGCATCCCCAGCTCCCGCCCAGCCCAGGCATGGAGGCGCAGGATCGGTGCCCTCATGCTCCCCTCCAAGGCGGCCCTGGGGCCGCCAAGGCCAACACGTCCCACTGCCCCTCACTCGGGTCGGCAGCTGCGGGGGCTGACCCAAGGCCTGGAGGGAAGGACGCCCCCACCAGCCCCCGAACAAGAAGTCCTCCCAAGCCCCTCCCTGAGAAGTGGGCCACCTGGGACGGGAAGGTTCAGCGCTAGGATGCCGCATGTGGCCAAGCAAAGCCGGGAATGCGGGTCTCACCCTGAGCCAAAACCCCAAGGAAATTCACTGCAGCTCATCCAGCAGTTAACTGTTAGCAGCCCTGGCCACAGTGGACTCCCCATCAGCTGGAGGCCTACAAAGCCCTGGGGAGGGGGCACTATGGGGTGGGACAGGGAGAAGAAAGAGGGGTGACTGGCCAAGCCTGGGCATCGGCTTTCTAAACAGTCAAGGATGAGGCCAGGTACGGTGGCTCACACCTGCAATCCCAGCACTCTGGGAGGCCAAGGCAGTGGATCGCTTGAGGTCAGGAGTTCGAGACCAGCCTGGGCAACACGGCGAAACCCAAATCCCGTCTCTAGTAAAATACAAAAATTAGCTGGGCACAGTGGTGGGTGCCTGTAATCCCAGCTACTGGGGTGGCTGAGGTAGGAGAATCACTTGAACCCTGAAGGCGGAGGTTGCAGTGAGCCAAGATCGAGCCACTACACTCCAGCTTGGGCGACAGAGTGAGACTGTCTCAAAAAAATAAAAATAAATGTAAAAAATAAACAGTCCAGGGTGCTTGAGGGTGTGACCCTCGCTACCCTCTGACCCAAAGCCCCCATGGGAGCGAACAGCTAAACACAGCCAGGAGCCCAGCCAGCCACCCACTCACACTGGCTCCTGGCTCCCACCCCCTCCAGCAGCCCCAGAAAACCCTGCAAGTCCAGCTCACCCGGAGGGATGGTCCCTTTCAAGAAGGATCTGCTGGCCAGGCAGTGCCCCCAGGCAGTAGGACGAGAGGCCAGGGAGGGATGTCGAGGCACAGGGAGTCCATAGCAGGGGAAGCCACAAGTCCTTGATGGCCCAGGACAAGCTGTGCTGGCTCAGATAGGCATGGGCCGGGCAGCTGGGTGGGTAGATGGAGGAAGGAAGTGGGGGATTTCCGAGTGAGTGGGGCTATGCAGAAAGCAAGCCGGAAATGGAGTGGCGGGAAGGTGGCCAAGGAGGTGACGCTGGACCTGGGAAGAGCACTCCAGGCAAGAGGCCCTGTGAGCACAAAGGCCCTGGTGTCACACAGTGACCATGACAGGGGCCCGCCAAGGAAGCCAGGGTGGGCAAAGAAGTTGGGGGTGGGGCCTGGCGGGCTCAGAGCCTCAAGACAGCTGAGCCTTGTGGGACCCCACCCTCGGTGGGACAAGAAGCCACCGGAAGGATTTAACCAGGAGTGACCTGAGCTGCCCTCCCTGCGGCAGAGTCACTGCTGCTGGAGGAGGCAGGACCAAGGGGCCAGGGCAGGGCAGGCAACATAGGAGCAGCAGCCCATCCATGGCGGGGGACGTCCCAGGCCTGTCCCAGGCCTGTCCCAGGCCTCGGCCCTCGGAGCCCTCAGGTCCTAACTTCAGGGCTCCTGATCCTGGCTGCATTCCAGGCTGGGGGTCCCAGCATGAGGAAGCCTGCCCAGGGCAGACGGGACCCATCTCCCCCAGGTGGAGTCCTAGGTGCACTGCCAGCTTCCCAGAGGACCTCAGGAGCGGTGTCCGCAGGTGCAGAGGCTCATCCCAACTCCCACCCAAGGCCTTGCTCAGACACAGCCCCCAGCCACCCTCAGACGCCCTCTCTGCTCCCTCTCAGCCCCAGGCAGATACTGCCCTTCTTACCCTGCTGTCTCCCTCCTTTCTGTTCAGGCCCCAACTTGGGCCTGGAGGCTTCTCCCACTGAAGCTGTCCTGGCTCCTGCCACCTGGCCTGTTCCTTGCGCCAGGAGCCACACCCCACTGCTGCAGCCCTTCTCCCGCTGCCTGAGGGTTAGGTGTGGGGGCAAGGTGTGCATAAAAAGGCACATGAGGGGACATCAGGACAGAGGATAAGGGGCCAGGTGAGGGGAAAGGTGGTCCCTGTGTGAGGGAGGCTGTGAGCACCAGACTGGGAGGCCCTGTCCCCTCGGCTACCACCTCCTCATGTGCACCCTGCCAACACCAAGCCTCTGCAGTTGCTGTGCCCACTGCCAGGTGCACCTGTGTCTCTGGGCTCCACGGGGCTCCTCCCATGCCATGCCTGGCACCTGCTGCTCCAGGAACAGCCCCGGGACCCTGCACCTCCGGGCGCCATGCGGGCTCAAAGGAGGTACTGGGCGGACATTTACCCACTGCACCCATGACGCCTTCCCCTCGGCCTTCCTCCCGGGCCTAGAGACAGCACCCCATGGAGGACAGGGCAGCAGGGAGCAGAAGGGAGGAGTTGCCAGGGTGGCCACATGGCTGCCTGAACTGAGCACAGCTCTGGGCTTGCCACGGTGTGGGACGCTGGTATGAGGGCAGGGTGGCCAAGCAGGGGCGGGAAACCAGGGTCCTCCTGCTTCTGGGCACCGCTCAGCTGGGGGCAGGGCCAGCATCCATGGAAGATACCACAGGGTCCCGAACAGCGGTGGGACAGGAAGGGCCGGCGCCGCAGGAGCCCTGACTTCAGTCCCCACGCTCTGTCTTCCCCTCAAACTTGGCTCCCAGAGGATTCGGCCTCTGTGCTTCTCACGTCACTCCTTATTGTCAACTAACTCCCAAGTGCCACCCCAGCCCTGCTTCCAGAATATTCCCTGAGATGCCCCAGGAGACTCCTCCAGCCCAGCAGCCCCTTGCCAGGCTCGTCGTGGCCCCAATTCCCCCATCCCACGTGCCCAATGCACCTGGCCCTGGCAGACAGAGCCACGATCTTCCTGATGCTGATGTAGAAGCCAGAAACCCCTAATGTCCCACTACAGAGCTCTCCTCCTCCAGGCAGCCCTCTCAGCAAACATGGCTCCCTTCACGGAGCACTATCTGTGTGAGCTACAGTCCTGAGGACTGTTCATGCATTGACAGAGTTAACCCCCTTCACGGCACATCTTACAGACAGGGAAACTGAGGCATGGGCCAATTATGGGCTTGCCCGGGGTCACATAGCTGGGAGGAGGAGAGCGTGACTTCTTTTTGTTGCTGTTGTTTTAAATAGAGACAGATCTGACTACGTTGCCCGGGCTGGTCTTGAACTCCTGGGCTCAAGTGATCCTCCTGCCTTGGCCTCCCAAAGTGGTGGGATTACAGGCATGAACCACTGCGCCTGGCCACAACTTAATATTTTAGAGGTGGTAATACTACCCAAAGCAGTCTAGATTCAATGGAATCCCTACCAAAATGCCATTTTTTGAAGAAATCGAAAAAAATCCACCCTAAAATCCACATGGAATCTCAAGGAATGTGAAAAAGACAAGACAATCTTGAAAAAGAACCAAATTGGAGGACTCATACTTCATGACTTCAAAACTTAACTACAAAGCTACAGTATTCAAAACAGTGTGGTACTGACATAAAGACAGACATCAAGACCAATGGAATAGAATAGAAAGCCCAGAAATAAACCCTTACATATATGGTCAAGTGATTTTCAACAAGGGTGCCAAACCATTCAACGGGCAAGGGACGGTCTTTTCAACAAAACGGCTCTGGGAAAACAAGATCTCCACATGCGAAAGAATGAAGCTGTGCCCTGACCTAACACCATATACAAAAATTAACTTAAGACAGATCAAAGATCTAAAGCTAAAACTATAAAAGTAAAAAACTAAAACTGTAACTCTATAACTAAAACCATAAAAGCTAAAACTATATATGCTAAAACTATAAAACTCTTGGAAGAAAACAGAGGAAAAGCTTCATAACACTGGATTTGGCAATAATTTCTTGGATCTGACACCAAAAGCACAAGCAACAAAAGAAAAAATACATAAATTGGATGCTGCCAAAATTAAAAACACTTGTGCATCAAAGGACGTAATCAACAGAATGAAAGGCCCCATTCCCACGGAACGAGAGAAAATATCTGCGAATCATATAGATGATAAGAGATCAATATCTAAACTATATAAAGAACTCTTACAACCCACCAACAAAAAGAAAAACGACCCAATTTAAAAATAGTCAAAATGTGAATATACTAAAAAGCCCTAAAAAACAAGGGCAAAGGACTTGAATAAACATTTCTCCAAAGACACACAAATGGCCAATAAGCACATGAAAAGATGCTCAACAGCACTAATCATTAGGGAAATGCAAACCAAAACCACAATCCCTATCAAAATATCCTTTTTTGCAGAAATAGAAAAAAATCCATCCTAAAATCGATATGGAATCTCAAAAAACCTCAAATAGCCAAGACAATATTGAAAAAGAAGAATGAAATTGGAAGACTCACACTTCTTGATTTCAAAACTTAACTACAGGCCGGGCACGGTGGCTCAAGCCTGTAATCCCAGCACTTTGGGAGGCTGAGACGGGCGGATCGCGAGGTCAGGAGATCGAGACCATCCTGGCTAACATGGTGAAACCCCGTCTCTACTAAAAATACAAAAAACTAGCCGGGCGAGGTGGCGGGCGCCTGTAGTCCCAGCTACTCGGGAGGCTGAGGCAGGAGAATGGCGTGAACCCGGGAGGTGGAGCTTGCAGTGAGCAGAGATTGCGCCACTGCACTCCAGCCTGGGCAACAAAGTAAAACTCTATAGACAAAGAAAAAAAAAAAAAAAAAAAAAACCAAAAAAATAAAAACAAAAAAAACACTTAACTACAAAGCTACAGTAATCAAAAGAGTGTGATCCTGGCATAAAGAGAAACATAAAGACCAATGGGGCCAGACACAGTGTCTCATGCCTATAATCCCAGCACTTTGGGAGGCCAAGGCGTGGGGATCCTCTGAGGTCAGGAGTTCGAGACCAGCCTGGTCAACATGGTGAAACCCCGTCTCTACTAAAAATACAAAAATTAGCTGGGTGTGGTGATAGGCACCTGTAATCCCAGCTACTCAGGAGGCTAAGGCAGGAGAACTGCTTGAACCCAGGAGGAGGAGGTTGCAGTGAGCCAAGATTATGCCGCTGTACCCCAGTTTGGGAGACAAAACAAGACTCTGTCTCAAAAAAAAAAAAAAAAAAAAAAAAAAAACAATGGAATAGAATAGAAAGCCCAGAAATAAACTGTCACATATATGGTCAAGTGATTTTCAAGAAGAGTGCTAAACTATTCAATGGGGAAAGGATGGTCTTTTCAACAAACAGCTCTGGGAAAACAGGATCTCCACGTGCAAAAAGAAAAACAACCTAATTTAAAAATAGATAAAGTATGAATATACTAAAAAGCACCAAAAAAAAAAAGAGAGAGAGAGAGAGGAGCAGGAAAAGGGCACAGGATTTGAATACACATTTCTCCAAAGACAGACAAATGGCCAAGAAGCACATGAAAAGATGCTCAGCATCACTAATCATTAGGGAAATGCAAACCAAAACCATAATCCCTATCAAAATACCATTTTTTGCAGGAAAAAAATGATATTAGGATTAGTAGATATTAGTAGACATTAGGATGGGCTACTATCGAAAAGTCAGAAAATAACAAGTGCTGTTGAGGATACGGAGAAATTAAAATCCTTATGCACCATTGGTAGGAACCTAAAATGGAATAGCTACTACAGAGAACAGTGTGGCAGTTCCACAAAAAATTAAACATGCTGGCTGGGCGTGGTGGCTCACGCCTGTAATCTCAGCACTTTGGGACGCCAAGGCAGGCAGATCACCTGAGGTCAGGAGTTCGAGACCATCCTGCCGAACACGGTGAAATCCCATCTCCATTAAAAACACAAAGGTGGCCGGGCGCGGTGGCTCAAGCCTGTAATCCCAGCACTTTGGGAGGCCGAGACGGGCGGATCAGTCAGAGATCGAGACCATCCCTGGCTTCCCAGTGAAACCAGTCTCTATTAAAAAAATACAAAACTAGCTAGAAGTGGTGGCCGAGCTGAAGTGCAACTACTCGAGGCAGAGGCAGGAGAATGAAGTAAACCAGGAGAGAAGTGAGCTGCAGTGAAGCAAGGATAACGCCCTGCACTCCCAACCTAGGCTGACAGAAATGAGACTCATGTCAAAAAAAAAAAAAACACAAGGGTGGCGAGGCGCCCAGTGAGGCTCAAGCCTATAATCCCAGCCTTTGGAGGCAGAGGCAGGAAGGATCCAGTCAGGAGGTCGAGACCATCCTGGCTAACATAGTGAAACCCGTCTCTATTAAAATACAAAAAAAAAACTAGCGGGGTGAGATTGGCTGAGCCTGTAAGTCAGCTACCGGGAGGCTGAGAGCAGAGAATGGCGTGGACCGGGGCCCGGAGCTTGCAGTGAAAATGAGATCAGCCACTGCCTCCAAGCAGGAGACAAGCGAGACTCAGATCTCAAAAAGAAATACAAAAAAAAAAACTAGCCAGGAAGTGAGGTGGCGAGAGCCTGTAGTCCCAGCTACCAGGAGGCTGGGGCGGGAAGAGTAAAAGTGAACCGGGAGAACTTGCAGTGGCCAGATCTCAGCTCACTGCACTCCAGCCTGGGCGACAGAGCGAGACTCCGTCTCAAAAAAAAAAAAAACACAAAGGTTAGCCAAGTGTGGTGGCGCGCGCCTGTAATCCCAGCCACTCAGGAGGCTGAGGCAGAATTGATTGAACCCGGGAGGCAGAGGATGCAGTGAGCCGAGATCGCACCACTGCACTCCAGCATGGGCGGTAGAGCAAAACTCCGTCTCAAAAAAAAATTAAACATACAATTACACATGATCCAGCAATGCCACGTCTGGGAATATACCCAAACAAATTCTGAGTAGGGACTCAAAGAGATGTACACCAATGTTCACAGCAGCACTATGCACAACAGCCAAATGGTGGAAACCAGTCAAGTGTCCGTCAACAGATGAATGGATAAACAAAATGTGTCCCATCCATTCAGTGGAATAACAGCCTTAGAGGAGAAGGACGTTCTGACACATGTTACAATGTGGATGAACCTTGAGGATATTATGCTCGGTGAAATAAGCCAGACACAAAAGGACAGATCCTGGATGATTCCACTTACATGAGGTCCCTAGAGTTGTCAAACTCATAGAGGTGGAAAGTAGGATGGTGGTTGCCAGGAGCTGGGAGGGGATAGAGGGTGGGGGGTGGGGGGTGGGGGGTGGGTGGTGGGTGGTGGGTGGGTGTTTAATGGGGACAGAGTTTCAGTGTGGGAAGATGCAAAAGCTCTGAACACAAATGGTGGTGATGACTGCAAAACAATGTAAGGGTACTTACTAAACGCCACTAAACTGCACACTTAACAAGGTTAAGATAGTAACTTACACGTTATGTGTATTTGTTTTGTTTTTGGTTTGTTTTTGAGACAGGGTCTTGTTCTGCTGCCCAGGCTGCAGTGCAGTGGCGCGATCTCGGCTCACTACAACCTCTGCCTCCAGGGTTCAAGCAATTCTCCTGCCTCAGCATCCCGAGTAGCTGGGATTACAGGCACCCACCACCACACCTGGCTAATTTTTGTATTTTTAGTAGAGACAGGGTTTCAACATGTTGACCAGGCTGGTCTCAAACTCCTCACCTCAGGTGATCCACCTGCTTCGTCCTCCCAAAGTGCTGGGCTTACAGGCATGAGCTACCACATCGGGCCACGTGTTATGTGTATTTTACTAAATTTCAAAAAAAAGAAAACGGCTGGGCGTGGTGACTCACGCCTATAATCCTAGTACTTTGGGAGACCGAGGAGGGTGGATCACTGGAGCCTGGGCAACATCGCAAGACCCTCGTCTCTACAAAAAAGTTTTAAAACTTAGCCAGGCGTGATGGTGTGTGCCTGTAGTCCCAGCTACTTGGGAGGCTGAGGTGGAAGGATTGCTTGAGCCCAGGAATTCCTGGCTGCAGTGAGCACTGCACTCCAACCTGCGCAACAGAGGGAGAACCCTATCTTTTTTTTTTTTTTTTTTGTTGAGACAGAGTCTCGCTTTGTCGCCCAGACTGGAGTGCAGTGGCCGGATCTCAGCTCACTGCAAGCTCCGCCTCCCGGGTTCACGCCATTCTCCTGCCTCAGCCTCCCGAGTAGCTGGGACTACAGACGCCCGCCACCTCGCCCGGCTAGGTTTTTGTATTTTTTAGTAGAGACGGGGTTTCACCGTGTTAGCCAGGATGGTCTCGATCTCCTGACCTTGTGATCCGCCCGTCTCGGCCTCCCAAAGTGCTGGGATTACAGGCTTGAGCCACCACGCCCGGCCTGAACCCTATCTTAAATATAAAAAAAGAAAAAATACAAAAAGAAAATGAGCACTTCACTTCTGTGGGATCCCCACCAAAATCCCACAACCTCAGTCCAATTGCCAGAAAATCTCCACAAGACCACAATAAGGACATTCCACAAAACACCTGACCAGCTCTCCTCAAGAGGGTGAAGGTCATGGATGATGAGGAGACACTGAGGAACCGTCACAGATTGGAGGGGTCAAAGGAGATGCTTTGACTAAACGCAACACATCACCAGGTGCGGTGGCTCACGTCTGCAATCCCAGCATTTCAGGAGGCTGAGGTAGGCAGATTACCTAGGGTCAGGAGTTCGAGACCACCCTGGCCAACATAGTAAAACCCCATCTCTACTAAAAATGCAAAAATTAGCCAGGCACTGTAGCTCAAGCCTGTAATCCCAGCACTTTGGGAGGCCAAGGCAAGCGAATCACCTGAGGTCAGGAGTTCAAGACCAGCCTGGTCAACATGGCGAAACCCCATCTCTACTAAAAATACAAAATTAGCTGAGTGTGGTGGTGCATGCCTGTAATCCCAGCTACTCGGGAGGCTGAGGCAGGAGAATCGCTTGAACCCAGGAGGTGGAGGTTGTGGTGAGGCGAGATTGCACCATTGCACTCCAGCCTGAGCAGCAACAGCGAAAATCCATCTAAAAAAAAAAAGACTATCTCCTAAGAGGCCGGGTATGGTGGCTCAAGCCAGCACTTTGGAAGGCCCAGGCAGGAGGAGGATCACTTGAGCCCAGGAGTTTGAGACCAGCGTGGCCAACACAGGGAGACTCCTGTCTCTACAAAAAAAAAAAAAAAATTAAAAATTAGCCAGGTGTGGTGGTACATGCCTGTGGTCTCAGATACTCAGGAGGCTGAGGCAAGAGGACTGCCTGAGCCCAGAAAGTTGAGGCTACAGTGAGCCGAGATCACACCACTGCAGTCCAGCCTGGGCGACAGAACCAGATCTTGTCTCAAAAAAAAAGGCCGAGCAGGGTGGCTCATGCCTGTAATCCCAGCACCTTGGGAGGCTGAGGCGGGCAGATCACTTGAGGTCGGGAGTTCAAGACCAGCCTGACCAACATGCAGAAACTCCATCTCTACTAACAATACAAAATTAGCTGGGCGTGGTGGCGCATGCCTGTAATCCCAGCTACTCGGGAGGCTGAGGCAGGAGAATTCCTTGAATCCTGGAGGAGGAGGTTGTGGTGAGGCAAGATCACGCCACTGTACTCCAGCCTGGGTAACAAGAGTGAAACTCCGTCTCAAAAAAAAAAAAACCAAAACCGCCGGGCACGGTGGCTTACGCCTATAATCCCAGCATTTTGGGAGGCCAAGGCGGGTGGATCATTTGAGATCAGGAGTTGGAGACCTGCCTGACCAAAATGGTGAAACCCCATCTCTACTAAAAATACAAAACAAACAAACAAAAAAATTAGCCGGGCGTGGTAGTGCACACCTGTAATCTCAGCTACTCAGGAGGCTGAGGCAGGAGAATCGATTGAACCCAGGAGGTAGAGGTTGCAGTGAGCCAAGAGGGCGCCATTGCACTCCAGCCTGGGTGACAGAGTGAGACTCTGTCTCAAAAACAAAAACCAAAAAATCCTATCTCATAAGAAACAGTTAACAGCAATGAATACTCCCCCAGGTGAAACTAAACAGATGACCCGTAAGCCACAGAGTGGCAGCTGTCACACTCTGGGCCAAGGCACGGAGGTGAACAAGGTGCAATCCTGCTCTCACTGTTGCCCCAAGTAGCAGCTCAACAGCTGGTCTCGGCCAAGCAGGCATCTTTCAAGGTGTGCACCCACCACTGCCGGGCACGGGGCCAGGCACTTTGCGTGGATGCATCATCTAAAATCCATGTGACGACTCCTCAAGGGGGCTCTGTGAGCACCCCCTTTTTATAGCCAGGAAACTCAGGCACAGAAGGGACGGACTGTTTGGCAGGAGCCAACAGAGGTGCACAGAGCAGCGTGATGAGCTCCGGGACTCAGTGCCGGGGAGCCCCCCAGCAGGCAGCCTCCACCCCACGGTGGACCTTCAGGCTCCTCCCTCTGCCCTGGCTGAGCCGGCAGTGAAGAGATTAGCAGGCTCCTTGCCGAACAGAGGCCAAGGCCACCTGGGCGCAAAGATAGGCTGTTGGGACCATAAATCATCCCCGGGGTCTGTGCGTTTATTCCGTGATGATTTAATGAGCCACTCCTGTCCTAACTACAGCCACCAATTCCACCTGCCTGGAAGGACAGAAGGGATCCCCGCAGCGACGGAAGCGGGATGCGCACAGATGCGAAAGGACTCAATGGTGTAACGCAGCAGGGAGCCTCTGCCTTCAGTCACTTGAGAAAGAGACGCTGAAGCAGACACAGAGCCCCTCCGAGGTTCCGAGATTCCGCAGGTCCCTGCAGCCCAGGAAGGCGGACAGCTCGCGTGTCTTTGAGGACACGCTCGGCCTCCCCGAGTCCCCAGCCAGAGGGACGGCCAGCCCCACAGAGCCAGTCCCGGGCGCCCTGCCTGGCTGTGCTGATACTTCCTCCCAGAGATTTCCGGGCAAATGACCAGCTGGCATGCACCCACCCACCCTCTGCACCCAGGTGAGTGGTGCCAGATGCAGAGGAAACGGGAAGTGCTGTGGTGTTTCTGTTTTCAATTTTAATCGAAGTTTTGAAACATAAATGATTTCTTTATTTTCATTTTTTTTATTACAAAAAAAAAAAAAGTGTGGCAGACAGCTTCTTGCAGCAAGAACCCTGGCAGGAAAGGGAAGAGAAGGGAAGCCTGCAGAAGTTCTCAGGGAGGCTTCGCCCCCTTGCCGGGACCCCCCGAGCATTGTGGCGGTCTCTGGGCTGTTCAAATACCAGAGTGGGGTGTATGGATAATGGACGGGGTGGCCAGGATATGGGCACAGGGTATTAGCACACTCAGTGGGAGAAGGCCCACCCTTCCAAGTAGACTCAGCCCCTCTGGGCCTCACCCCAACCTTCAACCCCACCCCACGGGGTGAAACTCCTGGGACCAGCAGAGGTGTCAGGACCCAAGTACAGAGAAGGGAGAATTTTATGTAGTAAATGAGGACCTGAAGCCTCTCAGCTGCTATAGTGGTGACTTTCTCCGGTATGGGGCTCCCTGAGATGGAAGACACAGCCACTTAACATAACCCTTCTGTCGCCAACCCTCCTGGGGAATCAGGCTCAGGATCCGTAGGTGTGAGAGCTGCAGAGGTGAGGTTCAAGTCTGCCACAAGCCCGCCTTTGCCAAGCCCCAGGTCATCATGGAGCCCCAGCACCCACTATCTCCAGGGACACCTGCCCTGGCCCCTCCTAAGCCTCCTGCTGCTCCCTCCTCGTTCCTCCCAGGCCTGTCCCCACGTGGCAGCCAATGGGATCCTTGCTCAAAACCCTCCCGACCCAAGGACCAGATCTCAACCCCTCAGCCCGGCCCACGAGGCATCACCCCCAGAGCCAGGCCAGGCCAGGCTCTTCGCCTTGGCTCAGAGCCACAACCTCAGGGCCAGGGCCAGCTGGCACAGGTGTGGCTTCCTGTCACTCCCTAGGGCAGGGTCTCCAGCTGACCTGCTCTCCAAGGCGTCCCCAGGGCCAGCTCACAGGAGATGCTCAGGAAGTACAAACTGACTCGAGGAATGGACTTTCCTGTCCAAACCCGCACTGCTGTGGGGAGAACTCGCCGGGCCACCCTGGTGCTTCTCATTCAGGCACTCAGAGGGCTGGGTGGGCATCACCATGCAGCCCCAGGGCCATCGCACCCCAAGGATTTGACCCTGGAACACACTGTGTTCCGTACAGGTATACAGGCTTGGGATTTGCTTAGAAAAATCTGAGCTCCAGGAAGACCACAAACTACTCTCCCACTTCAGGGCCCCTCAACAGCTGGTACGTGTTCCTGGATGGAGGGATTGAGAAGAAGACCCCACACAGCCCTCCCAGGACTGAAGTGGGGACGTTGGACCATGTGGTGAGGTACTGGCCCTCTTAGAGAGCACCTGCTTCTAGGAGATTCCAGAATGAACTGGAGACAGGCCTGCCCATAGGGAGATCAGATTCCAGAGCCTGCTGATACCTGCTGAGCACCTGCTGAGTTCACACTGCACCTGCTGAGCACCTGCTAAACACACACTGTGTGCCGGCTGAGTGCCTGCTAAATACACACTGTGCACCTGCTGAGCGCCTGCAGAGCACACATGGTACGCCTGCTGAGCGCCTGCTAAATACACACTGTGCACCTGCTGAACGCCTGCTAAATACACACTGTGCACCCACGGACTGCCAAGAGAGCACACACTGTGCCTGCTGAGTACACAGTGTGCACCTGCTGAGCACCTGAATACACACTGTGCACCTGCTGAATATACGCTGTGCACACCTGCTGAACACTGTGCGCCTGCTGAGCACCTGTATACACATTGTGCACCTGCAGAATACACACTGTGTGCCTGCCAAGTGCCTGCTAAGTACACACTACACCTGCTGAGCACCTGCTTAGCACACACTGCACATGTGCTAAGCACCTGATGAGTACACACTGCGCATCTGCTGAGCACCTGATGAGTACACACTGCACCTGCTGAGCGCTTGCTGAGTACACACTGTGCCTGCTGAGCGCCTGCTGAGTACACACTGTGCCTGCTGAGCACCTGCTGAGTACACATTGTGCACCTGATGAGTACACACTGTGTACCTGCTAAGCACTTGCTGAGTATACACTGTGTGCCTGCTGAGTGCCTGCTGAGTACACACTGCACCTGCTGAGCTCCTGCAGAACACAAACCGTGCACCTGCTGAGCACCTGCTGAGTACACACTGCAGAACACACCATGGGCCTGCTGAGCACCTGCAGAACACACACTGTGTGCCTGCTGAGCACCAGCTGAATATATACCATTAGCCTGTTGAACACCAGCTGAGTACACACCGTGTGCCTGCTGAGCATCTAGTGAGCACCTACTGAACATCTGCTAAACATTTCCTTGTGTGGGCACCAAGTGCCTCTTGCAGGCCTGCTGTGTCCCCGTCAAGCACCTGCTGGATGCCTGCCAAATGCCTGCCCAGTGCCAACTGGGGACACCATGTGTCCACAGTGGCCACACCTCCAGCATCTCAGCAGTAGTGAGCACCCAGTGATTATCTATGCCAGGCCCCATTCCAGATACACCATATAGGCATTCATGTCTCACCATGATCCAGTGAGGCAGAGACCACTGTGACCCCTATTTCACCAAAGACAGCAGGGCCTCCCGGGTTGGGCTAAGCGCATTGGCTCATGCCTGTAATCCCAGCATTTTGGGAGGCCAAGGAGGGAAAACTACTTGAGGTCTGGAGTTGGAGACCAGCCTGGCCAACATGGTGAAACCCCATCTCTATCAAAAATGCAAAAATTGCCGGACGCGGTGGCTCAAGCCTGTAATCCCAGCACTTTGGGAGGCCGAGGCGGGTGGAGCACGAGGTCAGGAGATCGAGACCATCCTGGCTAACACGGTGAAACCCCGTCTCTACTAAAAATACAAAACTGGCGGAGTGGTGGCCGAGGGGCCTGTAGTCCCAGCTACTCGGAGGCTGGGGCAGGAGAATAAGCGTGAACCTGGGGCCAGGCTTGCAGTGAGAGCCCGAGGTCAGCGCCACTGCACTCCAGCCTGGGTGACACAGCGAGGAGACTCCGTCTCAAAAAAAAATGCAAAATTAGCCAGGTGTGGTGGTGCGGCTTGCAATCCCAGCCATTCCAAGGGAGGGCTGAGGCAGGACAGTGCTTGAACCTGCACGAGAGGCAGAGGGTACAGTGAGCACCACAGCACTCCAAAAAAAGCTTCCCAGGTCTAAACTCGCCCAGAAGGAAGTGAGGTGGGGGCTGAGGCTGACTGTGTGGCCCTGGCTGGGCACTGATGGAGCTGCTTCCCCCTGGTGCCAAGTGCTTCTGAATCCCTCCGTGCAAGAACCCCTAGGAGGAGGCCCCAGCCACGCTTCGTTTCTAGTTGGCAAATAATAAACATTGGCTCTCAGGCATCCCTGGCCCTCAACACATGTGGCACTTCCTTATTTACACACCTGGACCCCCATCCAGTTGCTGGCACCACAGCCACACTCGGAAGAACAGGGCACCCACCTCCACCCAGGGGCCACGCAGGACCTGTTGAAGGTCAGAGACATACCCCAACCAGAAATAAAGTGGGGGTTTGTTCCATCCCATGAGCTCAAAGGCGAAGCAGGACTCTCTTACCCCCCACCCCTCCCCTGTGATTCTGGTTCCCACACTGCAGCCTGGGAGTCCCCCACCCACTCTCCCAATAATCCCTGTCACCATCACCTCCCAAATGCCAAGTCTTCCTCCGTGAGTGGCACACTTCCAGCTGCTCGCCCTCCTCTCTACTGCAGGGGGCTCAGGGACACACAGGTGGGGCCGTTCCCAGGCAGGCACCTTGGAGAGGCCCCCACTCCCCCAGTACACGCACTGGGACAAACACAAGGAATGTTTAGGTTGAAAAAAAACAGGGACGACCTCTATACTTCTCAACAGATGAATATGAACTGAGGCTCAGCGTACAACAAGGTCCTCCACAAGGGCCTTGGAGTCAGACACGGGTTCAATCCCAGCTCCTTCTCCCACTGTCAGCCATGTGACCTCCTGTGCCTCAATTTCTCATCTGTGCCATGGGGGCAGGCAACAGGCCCTTTCTCATGAGTTACTGCAACAATCCCCTGTGCACAAATACATGGATTCTAGCAAGACCAGTTCCTGCCACTGTCACTCACATTGCTATCCCACTAGAACCTTCCATGGCTCCACGTGGCAGGGCCTGGTTCTGGGCCCTCCACCCACTGTCATACCTCCTCTGAGGGCCACTTCCTCGGCACACAGACTTCCAGCAGCCTGAACCGCTCTGCCCCACCCTGACCAGCCGGCTAACACTCAGAACTCCGTGACCCGGCAGAAATACACAGGCTGCGGGGTTAGTCTGACCTGGGTCAGATGGCAGCCTCTCCACTCCAGCGCTCTGTGACATCCCCTCTCCAGGCCTGCCTCTCCCTCTGTAAACTCAGGAGGATGCCACTGGCTGCCTGGGAGGCGATCCGCGATACCCAGGACCCAGGTTTGCATCTCATGCAGCCAGCAGCCTCTGCCCAACCCTCTGCACCTGCACGCTCCCGGCACACACAGGGCCTGACACTAGGGCTTCTGGATTGTGACACTGCTGACACTTAGGGTTGGATAATTCCCCACGGTGGGGCTGTCCTATGTACTGTAGTGTTGAGCAGTATCCTCAGTCTCTGCCCACTGGATGCCAGTAGCACCCCCATCCCCCGTCGTGACAACCACAAATGTCCCCAAAAGTTGCCAAATGCCCCCAGGGGCAGAATCGGACCCAGGTGAGCCCTCCACTCTGCATGGAATAACCTGTGCATTTTGATGTTTCTCTGACCCTGGGTTCAGGCCAGTGTCTCCACTCTCCCCAGGGCAGACCCCACTCGTGCTGTCCATATGGCATTTTACAGAGTCCATTCCCAAAAGAAAACCCCAGGCTGAAGTAGCAGTGGCTCACATCTGTAATCCCAGCACTCCTGGGGAGAGCGAGGCCAGGCGGATCTGAGACCAGGAGTTAGAGACCAGTCTGCCAAACATAGGTAATTACGTCTCACCAAAATACAAAAATTAGCTGGGTGGCGAGGCCTTGGTGGCTCAAGCCTGTAATCCAACACTGGGAGAGAGCCGAGAGGCAGGTGGATCCACTGAGTCAGGAGAGATCGAGACCATCCTGGCTAACACAGTGAAACCCTGTCTCTACTAAAAATACAAAAAGAAACTGCTTGGTAGGGTGGCCAGGCATGCCTGTAGTCCCAGCTTCTTTCGGGAGGAGCTGAGGCAGAGAATGGTGTAAACCGGGGCCGGGA
Source organism: Papio anubis (assembly GCF_008728515.1). Taxonomy (NCBI): domain Eukaryota; kingdom Metazoa; phylum Chordata; class Mammalia; order Primates; family Cercopithecidae; genus Papio; species Papio anubis. The sequence continues at coordinate 33,383,527 of NC_044995.1, forward strand.
GCTTGCAGTGAGCTGGAGATCCGGCCACTGCACTCCAGCCTGGGTGACAAGTGAGACTCAGATCTCAAAAAAAAAAAAAAAAAAAAAATTAGCTGAGCCTTGATGAAGCTCAAACCTGTGATCCCAGCACTTTAGGAAGGAGCAGTGAGTGAATCACTTGATGTCGGGGAGTTGAAGGCAGCCTGGCCAACATGGAAGAAAACCAGTCTCTACTAAAAATACAAAAATTAGCAGGGTGTGAGGTGGTGAGGGTGCCTATAATCCCAGCAGGGAGGCTGAGGCAGGAGAATCACTTGAACCCAGGAGGCAGAGGTTGTAGTGAGCCAAGATCTTGCCACTGCACTCCAGCCTGGGCAACAGAGCTATACTCCCTCAAAAAAAAAAAAAGAAAGAAAGAAAAGAAGTCCCTGAAAGTGGGAGAACTGCCGCCAACCTCACTCTCCTTGCTGACCACCCCCAGCCCCTGCAGCTGATGTTCCTTAACACTTGAGGTCAGCGGGCCTTAAACTGTGTGGGAGTCCCAGAGGTCGGCCAATCCCTTCTGTGAACGGCCAGATGCGCCCGGCGCAGCGACTCACACCTGTAATCCCGGCACTCTGGGAGGCCAAGATGGGAGAACTGCTTGAGCACAGGAGTTTGAGACCAGCCTGGACAACACAGTGAGAAGACCACCTCTCTACCAAAAATAAAAAAATTAGCCGGGCGTGGGGGCTCACACCTGTGGTACCAGCTACTCAGGGGGCTGAGGTGGGAGGATCACTAGTGCCCAGGAGGTCAAAGCCACAGTGGACCGCATGATCTCTGTTGCGTGGGACTATGCTGTTGTCCCACAAAAGCAGCCACAGAAAACGAACAAATGGTTGTGCCCCTGCTCTAATAAAATAAAGAGACGTAGTTTACAGAGCTCTGGATTAGTAAATTATCAGTTCAGTGGTCCCAACTGGCACTTTTTGTTTTTTTCTTCTTTGTTTCTTCTACTTTTTTTTTTTTTTTTTTGAGATGGAGTCTCTCTGTCGGCCAGGCTGGAGTGCAGCGATGCGATCACAGTTCACTGCAGCCGCAAGCTCCTAGGCTCAAGAGAACCTCTCGCCTCAGCCTCCCAAGCAGCTGAGACCACAGACATAAGCCACCATGCCAGGCTAATTTTTTTTTTTTTTTTTTTTTTTTTCTGAAACGGAGTCTCGCTCTGTCGCCCGGGCTGGCAAGTGCAGTGGTGCAATCTCAGCTCACTGCAACCTCCGCTTTTCAGGTTCAAGTGATTCTCCTGCCTCAGCCTCCAGAATAGCTGGGGTTACAGGTGCCCGCCACCATGCCCAGCTAATTTTTGTATTTTAGTAGAGATGGGGTTTTACCATGTTGGCCAGGCTGGTCTTGAACTCCTGACCTCAGGTGGTCTGCCTGCCTTGGCCTCCTGAAGCGCTGGGATGACAGGTGTGAGCCACTATGCCCACCCGGCCCAGGCTAATTCTCTTATTAGAACAAAACAGAGTACATCAGTGTGCCTGCAAACAGTAAGAGTTAAGCGCCTTGGTAAAACCTGTCTTGATTGCACATTTGGTGGTAGGTGCTGGCAAGCCATGAAAATGAATTTCTTTTTTTTATTTTTTTTCCAAGACAGAGTCTCACTCTGTCACCCAGGCTGGAGTGCAGTGGCGCGATCTCAGCTCACTACAACCTCCGCCACCCCGGTTCAAGCGATTCTCCTGCCTCAGTCTCCCAAGTAGCTGGGACTACAGGCGCCCACCACTACACCTGGCTAATTTTTGTATTTTTAATAAAGACGGGGTTTCACTATGTTGCCCAGGGTGGTCTCGATCTCTTGACCTCATGATCCACCCACCTCGGCCTCCCAAAGTAGTAGGATTTCAGGCATGAGCCACAGTGCCCGGCCAAAAAGTGAAGTTCTTTTTTTTTTTTTTGAGACAGAGTCTCGCTCAGTTGCCCAGGCTGGAGTGCAGCAGCACGATCTTGGCTCACTGAAACCTCCACCTCCCAGGTTCAAGGGATTCTCCTTTCTCAGCCTCCCGAGTAGCTGGGACTACAGGCACGTGCCACCATGCCCGGCTAATTTTTTGTATTTTTAGTAGAGACAGGATTTCACCATGTCAGCCAGGATGGTCTTGATCTCCTGACTTTGTGATCCACCCGAGTCAGCCTCCCAAAGTGCTGGGATTACAGGCGTGAGCCACTGTGCCCAGACCAGAAAAATGAATTTCTAACTGCAGAGCCACAAGTGCCATGCCTGTCCCTGAGCCAGGGACACCTGTCCCTCACCCAGCCCTGCAGCCCCTGGCTTCACACACCCTGAGGGTCGAGGAAGCCTTCCCAGATTCCCCAGAGCAGATGGGCCTGGTTGCTGCACACCCTAACCACTTCTTTTTTTTTTTTTTAGACAGAGTTTCACTCTTGTTGCCCAGGCTGGAATGCAATGGCACGATCTCGGTTCACGGCAACCTCCACCTCCCGAGTTCAAGCGATTCTCCTGTCTCAGCCTCTCGAGTAGCTGGGATTACAGGCACATGCCACCACGCCCAGCTAATTTTTGTATTTTTAGTAGAGATGGGGTTTCATCATATTGGTCAGGCTGGTCTCGAACTCCTGACCTCAGGTGATCCACCTGCCTCGGCCTCCCAAAGTGCTGGGATTACAGGTGGGAGCCACCACGCCCGGCCTTCCCCGCCCCCACTATTAGGACACAATCCAAACCCAAACACTGAGCTCCTGAACTCCAACCCCGACCGTGTGGTCCTGATCCTCCACCCCAGGCCCTGCTCCTGCTGTCTCCCTCTGTCTCATCCAGTGTAGAGCAAGGGCCCCTGCTCCTAAAAAGGGCTGAATGTAGGGGTCACCCTGGGCCTCGGTGGAAACCCCACACAGAACCTGTGGAGCCTGCTGGAGCCGGCTGGACTTACGCATCTGCAATCAGCCGCAGCCCTGTCCTGATGCGAAGTCCACAAGGTTACCTGGTGCTGCAGGCTCTGTCAGGCCTGGGAGTCCTTGCCACTGGCTGAAGTCACAAATGACCACAAAGTGGGGGGCATGAAAAACAGAAATTAATTCCCTCACCATTCAGCAGGCCAGAAGTCAAGGGAATGGACCGGGCACAGTGGCTCACGCCTGTAATCCCAGCACATTGGGAGGCCGAGGCAGGTGGATCATTTGAGGCCAGCCTGGCCAACAGGGTGAAACCCATCTCGACTGAAAATAGAAAAATTACCCAGGTGTGGTGGCAGGAGCCTATAATCCCAGTTACTCGGGAGGCTGAGGCAGGATCACCTGAACACGGGAGGAGGAGGTTGCAGTGAGCCGAGATCACGCCACTGCACTCCAACCTGGGCGACAGACTGAGACTCTATCTCAAAAACAAACAAACAAAAAACAAAAAAAGGCACTGGCAGGGCTATGCTTCCTCCAGAGACTCTAGGGGAAGACCCTTCCTATCCTTTCCAGCTTCTGGGGGCTCCGGGCGTTTCTTGGCTTGTGACCACATCGCTCCAATCTTTGCCTCCGTTGTCACATGGTCCTCTCCCCTGTGTCTCTGTGTCCTTTCTTGTCTTTTTTTTTTTTTTTTTTTTTTTTTTTTTTTTGGAGAAAAGGGTCTCACTCTTTTGCCCCAGCTGGAGTGCAGTGGTACAACCATGGGTCACCACAGCCTTAACTCTTGGGCTCAAGCGATACTCCCGCTTCACCCTCCCAAGTGGCTGGGACTACAGGTGCATGCCACCACACCCGATTAATTAAAAAAACTTTTTTTCATAGAGATGAGTTCTCACTTTGTGGCCCAGGCTGGTCTCAAACTCCTGGCTTCAAGTTATCATCCCATCTCAGCCTCTCAAAATGTTGGGATTACAGGCGTGAGCCGCTGTGCCTGGTCCCCCTCCAACTTTTGGGATAGGATCTCACTTTATCCACCCGGCTGGTGTGATGTGATCATAATTCTGTAACCCCTAAAATTTCTGGGATCAAACAATCCCTCCTGCCTCGACCTCGAAAACTCTAGGATTAGAGCATACCACTCAGATCCACTCTTCAGATTTTTGTTTTGTTTTAGAGACGGAGTCTCCTATCCTGGGCTTTCGGTACGGTGGGCGTGCGGCTCGCTCGCAGGCTCACCACTCCGGTTCATGTTCTCTGGGTGGCACCGGGACTGCGGAACGCGCCCGCCATGCCACGTGGTACTGATTTTCGCGGACGGGAATCAAAATCCATATGGGCTGGGCCCGTGGCGGATCTGGCTCGCCTCCGGGTTCGCCGGTACTACTCACCACTCGGCCTCTCACGCTTCTGGGACTAAGGCCACTTGCATTTGTTTTGTATTTTTGATGGGGCGGTTTCGCGTGTTAGCCAGGATGGTCTCGATCTCCTGACCTGCGTGATCCACCCGATCTGACACCAGTGCTGGATTACAGGCTTGAGCCACGGCGCTAACATTTTTCATTATTTTGGTAGGGGCGGGGGTTTCACCGTGTTAGCCAGGATGGTCTCGATCTCCTGACCTCGTGATCCGCCCGCCTCAGCCTCCCAAAGTGCTGGGATTATAGGCGTGAGCCACCGTGCCCGGCCATGGCCCACTCTTCATAAGGACACGAGTCACTGGATTCAGGGCCACCCCCCAGGATGATCTCGTCTCTAGATCCTTACCTTAATGACATCTACAGAGACGTTTTTTTCCAATTAAGGCCCAATTCACAGGTTACAGGGCTAGGAGGTGAGCAGATGTTTTTTAGTGGCCACCATTCAGCCTGCTGCAGGGCATGCAGCTCACAACCTGGGGAGTACTGAGACAGTTGGGCTTTTTGGAGGGGCCAGGGGAGTGATGAAGATGAGGGCAGCTCGCCCCACCTTCTGCTCGGGGAGCAGCTCAGGGAGTCCTGCCTGTATACGGAGGCTGTGGATGGCAGCAGACAGCTGAAGCAGCCAGCACAGAAACAAACGGCGCCAAAGCCAGGACTGGAGGGCGGGCTCCACACTTAGCTAACTGAGCCACCGCTGCGCTGTGCCTGCAGCCCAGGGGCCCGTTTTACTCCAGCCTCTGCAAAGCCACCAGCTTCACAGGGTAGGTAAGAGCAGGAGAGTGCCCTCCTTCAGCCCTGTCCGTGCCACCATGACTGTTTTGCCTGGGTACTTTTTCTGGCCCAGGTGCTGCTGCCTGAGGTCCTCAGTGATCAGTCATAGGAGGAATCCCCAATGTCCTGAGCCCCTGACAAGCAGATGACACGCCCCTCCTCTCTTCCCCTCATCCCCAACAACCAATACTCCAGCACATCTGGGTGGCTCTGCTGCAGAAATGCCACCAAATCCACCCACTCTCGGTCACCCCCTTGCTCCAGCCATCACTCCCCCTGATCTGGACATCTGCAGCAGCTGCTCACACCACACCCAGCCCCCTCACAGCCACAGCCATCCTCCTAAACCACACGGTGTTCTCAAATGGATAAATGGAGAGTTACCAGAAGACCCGGCAACTCCACCCCAGCACATGCTCTGAGAAATGAAGACATACATCCACCCAAAAACATGGACACAGATGCCCACAGCAGCATGATTCACGACAGCCAAAGGTGGAAACCCGTGTTCATGGCCGGATGAATGGACAAAATGGGGTAGATCCGTCCCATGGTGTATGACATGAACTATTACTTAGCCATGCCGGTGATGGTGCACAACACTAGGAATAAACTCAACGACACTGAATTTTATGCTTAAAAAAGGTCGGAATAGTAAATGTTATGTTACATACATATATTGCCATCAGTTTGGTTTTTTTTTTGAGACAGAGTCTCACTCTGTCGCCCAGGCTGGAGTGCAGTGGCATAATCTTGGCTCGCTGCAACCTCTGCCTCCTGGGATCAAGCATTTCTCCTGTCTCAGCCTCCTAAGTAGCTGGGATTACAGGTGTGCGCCACCGTGCCCAGCTAATTTTTGTATTTTTGGTAGAGACGGGGTTTCACCATGTTGGCCAGGATGGTCTCGAACTCCCATCCTCAGGTGATTTGCCCACCTCCTTGGCCTCCAAAGTGCTCGGGTTATAGGCATGAGCCACTGAGTCTGTCCATGCCACCAATTTTAAGAAATAAATGAAGGCCAGGTTCAGTGGTTCACGCCTGTAATCTCAGCATTTTGGCAGGCCGAGGCAGGCAGATCACCTGAGGTCAGGAGTTCAAGATCAGCCTGGCCAACATGGAGAAACCCCGTCTCTCCTAAAAATACAAAAATTAGCAGGGTGTGGTGGTGGGTGCCTTTGATCCCAGCTACTCAGGAGCCTGAGGCAGAAGATCACTTGAATTCGGAAGGCAGAGGTTGCAGTGAGCCATCATTGTGCTACTACGCTCCAGCCTGGGAGACACAGCAAGACTCTGTCTCAAAAAAAAGAAAAAAAAAAAGAAAAGAAAGAAAGAAAGAAATGAAGCACTGATCCAAGTTAGAGGCTTGAAGATATTATGCTAAGTAAGAGAAGACAGACACAAAAGGCTTCGTGGTGTAGGATTCACCTCACAGTGTAGGATTCTATTGATATGAAATGTCCAGAACAAGCAAATCCATAGAGACAGAGAGCAGATTAGTAGACCAGGTGCGGTGGCTCGTGCCTGCAATCGCAGCACTTTGGGAGGCCGAGGCAGGTGAATCTCTTGAGGTCAGGAGTTCGAGACCAGCATGCCCAACATGGCAAAACCCTGTCTCTACTAAAAAATATAAAAATTAGTTGGGTGTGGTGGCACCTGTCTATAATCCCAGCTACTCAGGAGGCAGGAGAATCTCTTGAACCCGGAAGGCAGAGGTTGCAGTGAGCTGAGACCGTGCCACTGCACTCCAGACTGGGTGACAGAGTTGAGACTCTGTCTCCAAAAAAAAAGAAAAAGAAACAAAGAAAGCAAAGCAGATTCGTGGCTGCCAGGGGCCGGGCAAGGGGAAGTCGGAAGTAACTGCTGACGAGGGCAGGGTCTCCTTCTGGGGGTACGAAATGTTCTCAAGTTGACTGGTGTTGGCTGTGCAAATGTGAATATACTAAAAACCACTGAGTGGTGGAATGCCATGGAAATGACATCTCAATAAAGCTGTTACAAAAACAAAAGCAGGGCTAGGCGTGGTGGCTCATGCCTATAATCCCAGCATTCCGGTGAGGCTGGAGGATCACCTGAGGTCGGGAGTTCGAGACCAGCCTGACCAACATGGATAAACCCCGTCTCTACTAAAAATACAAATTTACTCAGGTGTGGTGGTGCATGTCTGTAATCCTAGCTACTTGGGAGGCTGAGGCAGGAGAATCACTTGAACCCAGGAAGCGGAGGTTGCAGTGAGCCAAGATCACGCCACTGCACTCCAGCCTGGGCGACAGGGCGAGACTCCTTCTCAAAAAACAAACAAACAAATAAGCAGGGAAGCTTCCCAGGCCCCTGCCTCAAGGGAGATGCAAGCTCCTGCAGCCTCACCTGCCCTCCTCCCTGCTTTGCGCCCATTCTCAAACTCGCCAAGTCCTTCCCACCAAAGCGCTCTGACTGTGCCTGTCCTTGATCTGAAATGCTCTTCCCTGCTCTCTGGGGACGCCATGTCACCCCTGTCCTAGCCACTCCTAGCACGTGGCTGTGCCACTTCTCTCCCAGCATGTGCCACCTTCTGAGGGCATCTGCTTCATTTGGGTGCAGCAATGCTCTCCTGTCCCCCCTAAAACCATGCTGGCTCCCCAAGAACACAGCCCCAGTATGTCCTGTACATTGCAGGATCCCCAGCACCCCACGGTCTCCTGAGACCTGCCAGACAATGAAAATTGTCACTTAATGGAATGAACGCGCTGCCCCAACTTTACAAGTTAGGATTCTATGGCCTAGAGGGGTTGAGAAACCCGCCTAATGTCACACAGCAGAGCGCCATAGTTTCCCCTGCCTGTCACGCTGACCCAAGCCTAAGAATGGGAGGGAACGCCCGCACACCCACCCCTCCGCCCTAAGACCTGCAAACAGTCTCCCAACTTTACGCCCTGTCCCCCCACCTGACGCAGCCCTTCGGTGCTTGTGCCTTGGTGAGGTCCCTGTCTTCTTCCAGCCAAACATCTGCTGACTCGCCTTCCACGGCAGTAAGACACCTCAGGTGCCATCACCACCGGCAACTGTGAACAGACACGCATGAGTGACTGCTGTCCTTTGGAATTCACAGGAGAGGAGCAGGTGATGACTGGACCATGCCTCACCTGGCTGCAGGTATGGCCAAACCCCTGCTGTCTACAGTATGGGAGGCAGCACGCCACGGCTGCAGGAGGGAAGCCCGCATCATATAGGTTCAGTCACCTGCTCCGGGCACTGTGGACATGCCACTTGGACTGTGCAGTGGCCAGTCAATCTGGGAATAAGCTTGCCCACCCTGGTCGCAGCCTGCCAGAGATGGCACAGCCATACAGGTGGGTGCAAAGGATGGAACTCTACCTGACCAGGTGCAAAGTTCACACCCAGGCCCACCTCACTGTTACACCTCTAATCAAAAGTTTCTCAGTCTTGGCTGGGCGCAGTGGATCACACCTGTAATCCCAGCAATTTGGGAGGCCGAGGTGGCCGAATCACCTAAGATCAGGAGTTCAAGACCAGCCTGGCCAACATGGTCTCTACTACAAATACAAAAATTAGCCGGGCATAGTGGCAGGTGCCTGTAATCCCAGCTACTCAGGAGGCTGAGGCAGGAGAATCACTTGAACCCGGGAGGCGGAGGTTGCAGTGAGCCAAGATTGCACCACCGCACTCCAGCCTGGGCAACAGAGCAAGAGTCTGTCTCAAAAAAAAAAAAAGTTTCTCAGCCTTGGCACTGCTAACATCTGGAGCCTGATTATACCACACGATGGTGCCATCCTGTGTACTATACGGGGTTGGGCAGCATCCCCAGCCTCCACCCACCAGATGCTAGGAGCACCCCCTAATCATGATGACCCAAAATGTCATCACCAAGTGTCCCCTGGAGGGCAGAATCATCCCCTGCCCCAGAAAGAGAACAATGCTTTGTGTTTAAAAACCTAGTACAAGCTCACCTCTGCCCAGAACCCACACTCCTCTGACCCCACGTGGTGAAGAAGATGGGAAATGGTTTCCAGAGCTGAAAGAACTGCTACCTGCATATGTTCAGAATCTTTTCTTTCTTTTTTTTTTTTTGAGACAGAGTCTCACTCTGTTGCCCAGGCTGGAGTACAGTGGCACAATCTCAGCTCACGGCAACCTCCACCTCCCAGGTTCAAGGGATTCTTCTGCCTCAGCCTCCTGAGTAGCTGTGATTACAGGCACGTGCCACCATGTCCAACTAATTTTTGTATTTTTAGTAGAGATGGGTTTCACCATGTTGGTCAGGCTGGTCTCAAACTCCTGACCTCAGGTCATCCACTCACCTCAGCCTCTCAAAGTGCTGCGATTACAGGTGTGAGCCACTGCACCCGGCCTCAGAATTTTTCCAAATTCACTGATCAATGAATGGATAAACAAATACAACATATCCATACAATGGAATATTACTTGACCGTAAAAAGGAACAAAGCATTGATCCATGATACTACAGAGATAAACCTTGAAAACATGATGCTGAGTGAAAGATGCCAGTCACAAAAGGCCACGTGTTGTGTGATTCCGTTTATATAAAATGCCCAGAATAAGCAAACCCACAGAGACAGACGACAGCTTAGTGCTTGCCAGGTGCTGGGGGAGGGGGAATGGGGAGTGACTGTTAATGGGGATGGGGTTTCTTTCTGGGTGGATAAAAAAATGTTCTGGAATTACAAAATAGCGGTGGTTGCACAACTCTGTGAATATACTAAAAACCACCAAACTGTACACTTTAAACAAGTAAATTGTATGATGCGTGAATCATATCTCAATAAAGCTATTATTTTAAAGAGATGTTTTCAACAACAATGATCTATTTCCAATCCCACGCAGAAACTGGACTTCTAATCAGAATGACACCCATGAACCTACTGTGACCCCTTTCTTCTGGTCACACTGCAAATATTTGATACCAACTGAATACCAGCACACACCATGTGCTAGAGATAAGAAGTGGCCACTCCTATCTCAGAAGCCCTGATATGTGGGGGACACTCATGTGGAAGGATGCTCAAGTCGCACACTTTCTTCTTATTTATTTATTTATTTTTTTTGACATGGAGTTTCACTCTTGTCACCCAGGCTGGAGTGCAGTGGCGTGATCTCGGCTCACAGAAACCTCCGCCTCCCAGGTTCAAGTGATTCTCCTGCCTCAACCTCCTGAGTAGCTGGGATTACAGGTGCCTACCACCACGCCCGGCTAATTTTTATATCTTTAGTAGACATGGGGTTTCACCACGTTGGCCAGGCTGGTCTCGAACTCCTGACCTCAGGTGATCTGCTGCCTCAGCCTTCCAAAGTGCTGGGATTACAGGCGTGAACCACTGCGCCTGGCCATCTTTTTTTTTTTCATTCATTCATTCATTCACCAGCCATCTCTTTCTCTACATCCTGAGCAAGAAAGTAGCTGCTTGGAGCTGGAGGGACAGATGTGGCACACTCACCTAGCGTGCCTAAAGCAGTACCTGGCTGACAGCGAGCTCCCAATCATTACCAACACGGAAATGAAGACACAAATCCTAGTCTATAAGGTCACAATCTCTCAGAGAAACAAACAACTAGTTACAAAGTAACACAACCTGAAAGTGCTACCTAAGGAATCGGAGACTGAGGTTAAGTCCACCTGAGCCAGTCACATCAGTGGCCGAATCCAGAAACCAGGGATATGAGCATCTGCAAAGCCCCCACCCAAACCCTCCCCAAGGCCCCAGGATGCAGGAGAGAGGTCTCACCACACTGCAAGAACGAAGTGGAGATTCAGCATCACCTTTGCAAAGTGTGCTCACCACCCTTGCCCAGGAGGAAGGTCTTGCTAGAATGCCTGACAAGGGAAGAAACTGAGGCCTGAGGAACTCAGGTGCCTTGCCGTGCTCAGACACCAGCCCCAATCAGGCCCCTACTCCCGGCCCACAACAACTTCCAAGGTGAGATTTGCAGGGTATCTGCTCTGCCAGCCTGGCAGAACCTGGCCTTTTCCTGCACACCAAATGCACCCAGCCACCTGAGGCAGACCTGGCCCTCTGCCCTGGTCCTGAGAGGGCAGGGGCCATCCGTGGTCAGCGTCCCCTGTTCCACTAGGAGGAACATCACCTGGTCCCCACCATATGGGCTACATGGAGAAGGAGCAGCTGTCTCTACTCCAAGTTCCAGGACCGAGCACAATCTGCCTTCTTGGCCCCCCTCTGGATCCCCTGGGGGACAGGATCTGACCATTCCCTCAGCTGTCCAAGAGGGAGAGATCCCTGTCCCACCTCAGCTCTGCAAGTGGGGACATCTGTTCCTCCTCCAACACCCAGGGAGTAAAGGCACAGGTAACAATGACGTAGAGACACCGGTCCCCCCCAGGCAGCAAGGATGGAAGGGCATCTGTCCCTCCCAGGTAGCAAGGATGCGGGGGCACTTGCAACCTCACCCCCAGCTACCAACGGTGCTTGCAAGCAGCACCCAGCTCATACACCTGTGTCATCTTGCCCCCCAGGTAGCAATGATGCGGGGGCACCTGTCCCTTCCAGGTAGTAATAATGTGGGGCACCTGTCCCCCTCGGGTAACAATGATGTAGGGACACCTGTCCCCTGTCAGGTAACGACAAGGTACTGGCACCTGTTCCCTCCTAGTAGTAATGATGTAGAGGCCCCTATCTCCTCCGGGGAGCAGTGATGTGGGGGCACCTGTACCCCATCAGGTATGGATGATGTGGGGTCACCTGTCCCGCCCACGACGCCCGGGGCGTGGGGACACCTGTCCCCCTCGGGCCGTGCCAAGCCCCGCCCCCGTCGCGCGCGCCCCGCCCCCGACACGCGCCCCCTCCCTCCCTCCGCCGGCCCTGAAGGGTCGGCGCGGGCAGCCCCCTTACCCGCGCGGCCCGCGTCAGGCTCAGGTCCTTCATGACCTCCTCGAAGGCCGCCGTCTCCTCCGCCTGCTTCTGATTGTGCAGCGCGATCTTCTCGCTGAATTTCCGCGGATTGTTCGAAGTCGCCATCTTCTCGCCGCCGCCTCCTCCTCCTCCTCCTCCTCCTCCACCTCCTCCCCCCCCCCACTCGCCCGTGCCAGCGCGCAAGCGCCGGCTGGGCCCACGGGCGGCGAGCTGTGCGCAGGCGCGCCGGCGGTCGTGAGCGCGGCGCAGGCGCACGGGAGCGGCGCGCGGCGCGGGGGCGAAGGCGCATGCGCGCGCCCCGGCGGCGCGCTCGGGGCCCGCGGGAAGTGCAGTGGGGCGCGAGTGGAAATTTCAGCGCCGGCGCAGTGATCCGCCGCCTGGCCCGCTGGACAGCGGCCGCCTGGCTGTTGGACAAGGACCGCGAACCGGCTGGGGCACTGGAGCCCCCAAAAGGGAGACGGCCTGACCCAGATCCTCCCAATTCACAAGGGTGGGGCCAGGCACCCCGCCAAGGATTGGTAGCACCCCAAAGTTGAACCTGGGTTTGGACTAAGCTCTGAAAACAGACTAGGGCGTTGGTCACTCATGCATTCATTCATTCAACGAATATTTACTGAGCACGTACTATGTGCCAGGCAAACTGGGGTACAGGCGTGAACAAGCAGAGGTGATCCTGCCCTTATGGAGTGTACAGTCAGAGAGGGGGCAGACATAGCACACAAATAACCAAGAACTTTTCAGATGGAGATAAATGTGATGCGGTAAATAACACCAGTGGCCAGCCACAGAACATTCGGGAGGAGGGCTCCTGCAGCCACCACAGACAGGGAGGCAGGAAGTTATCTTAGCTAAGACCTGAACCCTGCAATCGGCCCCCTCAGTCCATAAACCTAGCGGTTGCCCTTAACGACTTTTTTTTTTTTTTTTTTTCTCGAGACCGAGTTTTGCCCTTGTTGCCCACACTGGAGTGCAGGGGCTCGATCTGGGCTCACTGCAACCTCCTCCTCCCGGGTTCAAGCCATTCTCCTGCCTCAGCCTCTCCAGTAGCTAGGATTACGGGCATGCGCCACCACGCCCAGCGAATTTTTGTATTTTTAGTAGAGACTAACGACCATGTTGGCCAGGCTAGTCTTGAACTCCTGATCTTAGGTGATCCACCCGCCTCGCCCTCCCTAAGTGCTGGGATTACAGGAGTGAGCCACCACGCCCAGCCAACGACGGTCTTTTCCCATTCCCTTGCAATAGGCATGTTGCTGTTCTCTGGATACCTAAGCCCAAAGAACAGGAGTTACAGAGCTTCAGCCTTCCCTCTGCGTACTTCTCCAGTCCAGTCTTATTCAAGGATCTCTATTTTGCAAAAAGGTGCTAACAGAAGGGTCCATAAATCCCGTCAAGACTCAGCAGTGAAAGAATGAGCAGAGACTCCCTGATGGCAGGGTGGTGAGCCAGGGGAGCAGGAGGGACTCTGACCCTCCCTCCCTCAAGAGAGGGACCCCCAGCCACCAATATTGAAAGTTTATATTCAGGAGGCTGCAGGGATTTCAGAGCTACGGGCTGGGTGGAAGCTAGGAAGGTCAGCTGGGGGAATTCACGGTAGCTCTAACTGCACAACAAGCACACATTTTATTGGACTGAGGATGGCTGGAGGGGATGCTGACATTTTCCAAACATTATTTGATTCACGCTTTACAACAGGTAATAAAATGCCCATGTTAAATATATAGATATAGATATAGATAGATATGTAGATATATACATCGATTTTCATTTGGAATGCCTTGGACATTGCCACTGCCCTACTTTATCTTTGTTTTGAGACAGAGTCTCACTCTGTCGCCCAGGCTGGAGTGCAGTGGCGCGACCTTGGCTCACTGCAATCTCCGCCTCTCAGGTTCAAGCGATTCTCCTACCTCAGCCTCCTGAGTAGCTGGGATTACAGGCATGCACCACGACGCCCAGCTAATTTTTAGGGTTTTTTTTTTTTTTTTTTTTTTTTGAGACGGAGTCTCTGTGGCCCAGGCTGGAGTACAGTGGCACGGATTCAGCTCACTGCAACCTCTGCCTCCGGGGTTCAAGTGATTCTCCTGCCTCAGCCTCCCAAGTAGCTGGAATTACAGGCACCCGCCACCACACCCGGCTAATTTTTGTATTTTTAGTAAAGACAGGGTTTCACCATGTTGGCCAGGCTGGTCTTGAACTTCTGACCTCAGGTGATCTGCCTGCCTTGGACTCCCAAAGTGCTGGGATTACAGACGTGAGCCACCGCGCCCAGCCATCTTGCTTCTTGATACGATTTTGCGCACTTTGGTAACCTCCTATACTTTTTGCCTAGCAAGCATATTCCTTCCACCACCCCACTCCCTCAACTTTTTAGTGTCAACAACCTGCATTTGGGGAACACTGGTTCTGACTTTCAGTCTGTGAGATGTGAATGGCCTGGTCTCACCACTCTCCCACTACACAAACACCCCTCCCTAAGGTGGAAGTCTTGGTCAATCAGCATAGCCCATTGCGCTGGCCATCAAGATTGGTTCAGACCAGGCTGGGTGTTGTGGCTCATGCCTGTAATTCCAGCACTTGGGAGGCCAAGGCAGGAGGATCATTTGAGTCTAGGAGCTTGAGACCAGCCTGAAGCTAGACTCACCTGCCTTTTCAGTTATGTGAGCCAAAAATTTATTCCCTTTTGTGCTTGTCTATTTGTTTTCTTGTTTGTTTGTTTGCTTGTTTTTTCAGACAGGGTCTCACTTTGTCACCCAGGCTGAAGTGCAGTGGCATGATCATGCTCACTGAAGCCCCAACCCCTAGGCTTAGGTGATCCCCCCACCTCAGCCTTCCAGGTAGCTGGGACAGGTGTGCACCATCATGCGTGGCTAATGTCTTGTGGTTTTTGTAGAGACAGGGATTTACCCTGTTGCCCAGGCTGGTCTCAAACTCCTGGGCTCAAGTGATCCACTCCCCTCAGCCTCCCAAAGTGCTGAGATTACAGGTGTGCACCACCACGCCTGGCCTGCCGAAATCTATTTCAAGTCCTTTTTCTGTTCCTGGTTCTGACTGAGACTGCAGCTTCTGTGAGTCCGATGCAAGACTGGGCCTGCTACATATGTGGCTTCAAGGTTTTTGTTTTTTTGTTTTTTGTTTTTTGTTTTGAGACAGAGTCACCAGTCGCCCAGGCTGGGTACAGTGGCCTTGATCTGGCTCCTGCAAGCTCCGCCTCCCGGGGTTCGCCATTCTCCTGCCTCTCCAGCCTCCCCGAGTAGCTGGGACTACAGGCGCCCGCCGCCTAGATCCGGCTAATTTTGCATTTTTAGTAGAGCGGGGTTTCACGTGTTAGCCAGGATGGTCTCGATCTCCTGACCTCGTGATCCGCCCGCCTCGGCCTCCCAAAGTGCTGGG
Organism: Papio anubis; assembly: GCF_008728515.1. Lineage (NCBI taxonomy): Eukaryota > Metazoa > Chordata > Mammalia > Primates > Cercopithecidae > Papio > Papio anubis. Next base: position 33,398,867 of record NC_044995.1, read on the forward strand.
ATTACAGGCGTGAGCCACCGCGCCGGCCAGGGGTTTTGAAACAGAGTCTTACTAGGTCTCCCAGGCTGGAGTGTAGTGGTACGATCTCAGCTCACTGCAACCTCTGCCTCCCAGGTTGAAGCAATTCTTCTGCGTCAGCCTCCAGAGTAGCTGGGACTACAGGCGTGCGTCACCAAGTCCAGCTAATTTTTGTATTTTTAGTAGAGATGGGGGTTTCACCTTGTTGGCCAGGCTGGTCTCGAACTCCTGACCTCAGATGATCCTCCTGCCTTGGCATCCCAAAGTGCTGGGATTATAGGCGTGAGCCACCACGCCTGACTGGCTTCTAGTTCTTGACAGCATCCTGTGAGGTCAGAGAAGAAACAAAGACAAAGAGCAGGGACAGCAGCTGCCCTAGCAACTTATGCACCAAAATTCATGCCTCACAGCCGACCTCAGCTGCTTCCACACACTGAGTTTTGTAGGCTTTAAATGAAGTTAATAAGCGTCAACTGCCTTACTCCTAAGAAGTGCTCCGTAATTGATGCCACTTACCCTGATCAATTATATATATCTTTTTTTTTTTTTCTTTTTTGAGACACAGTTTCGCTCTGTTACCCAAGCTGGAGTGCAGTGTTGCAATCTCGGCTCACTGCAACCTCCGCCTCCCAGGTTCAAGCAATTCTCCTCCTACTTCAGCCTCCCCAGTAGCTGAGATTACAGGTGTGTACCACGACGCCTAGCTAATTTTTTCTTTCTTTTTTTTTTTTTTTTTTTGAGATGGAGTTTCACTCTGTCGCCCAGGCTGGAGTGCAGTGGCGAGATCTTGGCTCACTGCAGCCTCCACCTTCTAGGCTCAAGTGATTTTCCTGCCTCAGCCTCCTAAGTAGCTGTGACTACAGGTGTAGGCCACCACACCTGGCTAATTTTTATTTTTTTAGTAGAGACGGGATTTCGCCATGCTGGCCAGGTTGATTTCGAACTCCTGACCTCAAGTGATCCTCCTGGCTCAGCTTCGCGAAGTGCTGGGATTACAGGCGTGAGCCACCGCTCCTGGCCCTGTAGGCTTTAAATGAAATTAATATGTGTCAACATATGTTAATATGTTAGTATGTTAACATGTTAATATGTGTCTCGCTCCCAAGAGGTTCTCCATAAATGCCACTTACCCTGATCACTTACATATATCTGCACTAAGCCAGTTTCCAGACACGGGAAGATGGAAGAGAAAAGAATTCGGGGGTAGCAGGGGTTACAGCAAGGAGCCATCCTGGGCATGTGCAGAAGTAAGTCTGCTGCTCTTCCTACTCACCCCCATTCACCCCGCGCCTGCCTGGCGTGAAACTTGATCCATCCTAAACCCTGGTGATGAGTCAGAGGAAGCAGCCAGCCCGCTCATTGTGCAATGGCCAGACAGCAGCCCAAGCCCCACTTCTTGCTCCATTGACCCCCAGCCCTGAGAAGGGCGAGGCATCAGTGTCCAGTGACCCGGGCAGAATCCAACCCTGAGGTTTTCACTTTCTTCCTTCATCAAAGGAACTTGCTGCCACCCAGTGTGGTCCAACACTGCTCCTCACAGCAGCCCTGCGGGCTTTGCAAAGCAGGGCAGATACCACACTCCCATGGCTTGGCACAGTGGCTCATGCCTGTAATCCCAGCACATTGGGAGGCAGAGGTGGTGGATCACCTGAGGTCAGGAGTTCGAGACCAATCTGACCAACATGGTGAAACCCCGTCTCTTAAAAAAAAAAAAAAAAAATTAGCTAGGCATGATGGCGGGTGCCTGTAATCCCAGCTACTTGGGAGGCTGAGGCAGGAGAATCGCTTGAACCTGTGAGGTGGAGGTTGCAGTGAGCCGAGATCGCACCATTGCACTCCAGCCTGGGCGACAGAGTGAGACTCCATCTCAAAAAAAAAAAAAAAAAAAAACAACCCTCCTCCTGGCAGCCCCCTATGCTTATGCCCGGCTCTGTTCTCACTCCAGCCACATGGGCCTCTTCGCTGTTCCCTCTGCCTGGATTGCGCTCCTCCAAGATGCTTTCGTGGCTGGCTCCTTCTCAACTTGCAGGCCTCTGCTCTGAGAGACCCTCCTGAAGGGTCTAGCTGAAGCGGCCCTCCAGTGTCTCTTTCCATGACCCAGAAACATCCCACTCTCTGAAGGCAGCTGTTTCTAGGGTCTCATCCCTTGTAGATTGAGCTGAGATTATGTTCACCTTTCTCAAAGAGGCCACGGCCAGGCCAGAGTTCCCTGTGTGCCTGTGGAATGTGGAAAGGGCACAGACATACATGATTTCATATGTTTTTGTTCGTTCGTTTGTGTGGTTTTGTTTTTTGTTTTGTTTTGTTTTGAGATGGAGTCTCACTCTGTCACCCAGGCTGCAGTGCAGTGGTGCAATCTCGGCTCACTGCAAGCTCCGCCTCCCGGGTTCACACCATTCTCCTGCCTCAGCCTCCCGAGTAGCAGGGACCACAGGCACCCGCCACCATGCCCGGCTAATTTTTTGTATTTTTAGTAGACATGGGGTTTCACTGTGTTAGCCAGGACGGTCTCGATCTCCCGACCTCGTGATCTGCCCGCCTCAGTTGCATGTTTGTTTTTAAGACAGAGTCTTGCTCTGTCACCCAGACTGGAGTGCAGTGGTGCGAACTCAGCTCACTGAAACCTCCACCTCCACACCTGTAATGTCAGCACTTTGGGGGACTACAGGCGGATAACCTGAGGTCAGGAGTTGAGACCAACCCAGCCAACAGTGAAACCCGTCTCTAAAATAAAATAAACCCAGGCAGGCTCAAACCTAAATCAGCACTTTGGGAGGCGGCAGGCGGATCACGAGGTCAGGAGATGAGACCCGTCCTGGCGAACCGCGGTGAAACCCGTCTCTACTAAAATACAAAGCCTGGCGGGTGAGGGTGGGCTGAGCCTGTGGTCCCAGCTGCTTTCGGGAGGCTGGGGGCCTTGGGAGAATGGCGTGAACCGGTGAGCTTGCAGGTGGAGAGCGAAGTCAGCGCCACTGCACTCCAGCCGAGCAGGCCGAGACTCACGTCTCAAAAAGACAGAGTCTTGCTCTATCACACCCAGGCTGGAGTGCAGTGAGTGTGAACTCAGCTCAACAGGCCTCCCACCTCCCACCTACAAAATATCCAGCACTTTGGGGACTGGCTGAAGTGAGGATAACCACAAAGGTCAGGAGTTTGAGACCAAGCCAGCATGAGTGAAACCCGTCTCTACTAAAATACAAAATAGGCCGGAAGCGCGTGGCTCAAGCCTGCCAATCCCAGCACTTTGGGAGGCGGATCGTGAATCACGGGGTCAGGAGATGAGACCATCCTGGCTAACTGCGGTGAAACCCCATCTCTACTAAGAATACAAAATGGCCGGGGCTGGGGTGGCAGCACCTGTAGTCCCGGCCTGGGAAGCTGAGGCGGAGAATGGCGTGAACCAGGGCTGCAGTGAGCTGAGATCCGGCCACTGCCTCCAGCCTACAGAAGCTGTGGCCTTGAGACTCAAAATGCTCAGAAAGATAAAGATAAAAGATAGAATGGAATGAAAGATAAAATACGAAAATAACATTAACCAGAGTGAGTGGCACAGGCCTGTAAACCCAGCTACTGGGGAGGCTGAGGAAGGAGAATCGCTTGACCCGGGGAGGTCAAGAAACTCTTGAGCATTTCTGTGGGGTCCACCACTTATCAGTGCTCAAGCTGTGTGACAATGGAAAACTGTCTTCACCTCTCTGAGCCTCACTGCCCTCCTCTGCTAAATGTGGTGCTCCTCATAGCACGCTCTTGGAAAGATCAAACAGATAACACATGGAAAGCACTTAGCTCAGTGCCTGCTTCATCCAAGCACTTAGCAACTGTTAGGAAAGCAAAACGCTACTTCGCAATGTTAGTTTTCATGCTTTGCTTCTCAGCTCTTCCTTATATGGGATCTTAGTCGATTTGGGGTACCCACATTGTGTGGAGGTGAATTAGGGCCATTGGAGCTGAGAGGCAAAGAGGAAAACAATCCCTGGTCTGTCTTTGACTTCCAAAAGAGGCTCTCATCGTACAGAGTTTTTAAAGGGCAAAGCAAAAGCCAGGTCTGATCATGGAGAGGGAAAGGACCCAAGAGAAGCCAGCAACGCCCCTCCTTACAATAAGGTTACAGGAGGACCCAGGCCCCTCATCCTTCCACCCAGGCTTGAGTGGTGGGTGGCGGGTGGGACAGGGTGGGCTGCCAAGGAGGGTAGTGAGAGGCTGGAACTGGGCAGGCGGGCCACCTAGGGCTTAAGTCTAGGGACCCAGCCACTTGCACTGAGGGGTAGATAGCTGAAGTGTGTGTTGGAAAACTGGTTGGTTGGCTGAGTGCGGTGGCTTGTGCCTATATTCTCAGCACTTTGGGAGGCAGAGGCAGGAGGACTGCTTGAGCTCAGGAGTTCGAAACCAGCCTGGGCAACATAGGGAGACTGGGACAGGCTCCCAGGGACACCTACAGCGTCCATGCCCTCAAACTTGGCCAAGGCCCCACTGACCTCCCAACATCCAGACCCCCATCCTACTGTCCAAGAGCCTGGGGCACTCACAGCCCCGACTCACCTGAAACAAAAAAAAAAAAGAGAGAGAGAGGGATCTCTCGACCTCCAGGGGGCAGTGGCTGCTAAGGAGATGCAGAACGGGCTTTTCGTTTTGGTTGCCAGCATCTGGGTCCCCCATCCAAGTTTGGGGAGTCCCCCCACAGAGGGAAGTTGGTCGCCCTGCTAACGAGAGGCCCCCAAGCCAAGGGTGACCCATCGAACTATTGGCCCCGGTTCCCACCTGTTCCTGCGTCCCTGCCCTCTACAGTTCTTCCTTCCAGGTTGAAGGCACTTCCCCATTCCTGATGTGGGGCTCAGCCGTGTCATTTGTTTGGCCAAAGACTTATGGGCAGGTCAGGCATAGTGGCTCACACCTGTAATCCCAGCACTTTGGGAGGCCGAGGCAGGTGGATCACTTGAGGCCAGGAGTTCAAGACCAGCCTGGCCAGCAAAGCAAAACCCCATCTCTACTAAAAATACAAAAATTAGCCAGGCGTGGTGGCACACACCTGTAATCCCAGCTACTCAGGAGGCTGAGGCAAGAGAATCGCTTGATCCTGGGAGGTGGAGGTTGAAGTGAGCTGAGATTGCGCCACTGCACTCCAGCCTGGGTGACAGAGGGAGACTCAGTCTCAAATAAATAAATAAATGAATAAGCTGCTCTTGGTGGCATGCGCCTATAGTTCTAGGTAGTCAGGAGGCTAAGGTGGGAGTATCACTTGAGCCCAGGGGGTTGAGGCTGCAGTGAACCATGATTGCACCGCTGCACTCCAGCCTGGGTGACAGAGCAAGACTCCATCTCAAAAAAAAAAAAAAAAGACTTATGGGCAGATATGATAGTGTGTGAGTCCCGAATTGAGACCCTACGAGGCCTCACGTGATTCCACTTGTCCTCAGACACTTGCAGAAGGAAAACGTGCCCTGGCTAGCTGCTGTTCCAGCAGGAGGCAAGAACCTGTGGAGCAGGGCCTCTGGACCACTCTGCATCCTTGCACCTGGAAGCAGAGCTGCCCGGCCAAGGCCAGCCTACAACAGACACCACCTCCGCTGACTCACAGACATGTGAAAAACAAACGTTTATTGTTGCATGCCATTGAGACTTGGGGGTGTTTGTTGCACAGCAGTGGCTGACTAATACACATGAATGTACTCACTTTCACCATTCCTGGGACAGCTGGGGAATGGCGTGGGATACTGGCTGGGCCACCGGGATGTTTCCATGCAGGCACAAGTGCTACAGAGAAACAGCATCAGGGCAGGGCCATCTGTTTTCCAGGGGCAGCTGTGGCTGAGTGCCCAGGGCAGATGGCAGTGCCAACGGAGGCGTCTGGATTCTGCAGTGGTGGCAGGATTGTCCTCTGGCACAATTTCAGCTGAAGGCCTAGCTGCCTCACCCCTTTGATACCATTGTTTTCTTTTTCTTTTTCTTTTTCTTGTTTTGAGACAGGGTCTCACTGTGTTACCCAGGCTGGAGTGCAGTGGCACAATCACAGCTCATTGCAGCCTTGATCTCTGGGGCTCAAGCGATCCTCACCTCACCCTCCTGTGTAGCTGGGACTACAGGTGTACGCCACTATGCCAGGCTAATTTCTCTATTTTTTTGTAGAGACGGGGTTTTGCTGTGTTGCTGGTCTCCAACTCCTGGGCTCAAGAGATCTGCCTGCCTCAGCCTCCCAAAGTGCTGGGAATACAGTCTCTAAACCAAAAAAAGAAAAAAGAAAGAAAGAAAAAAAGAGAGAGGCATAGTCGTGCCCCCTCCCAGAAATCATGGGCCACCAGTCATAACATCCCAGCACCTCTGACCTCCAGTCTCCTCGTTATGAGAAATAATGTCTGCACTGCAGAAAACACTAATGGCCAGATATGCTTGTCACCAAACAGTTCCAAAATTATAACGTAAATGTGGCAGATGCTGGAGTTTTCCCATCTCATGTCAGGGTTTTTACTTGCAAGCAACAGAAACTGACTCTAGACTATTTATTTATTTTATATTATTTATTTATTTATTTTGGAGTCTTGCTCTGTTGCCTGGGCTAGAGTGTAGTGGTTCAATCTTGGCTCACTGCAATCTCCACCTCACAGGTTCAAGCAATTCTCCTGCCTCAGCCTCCCGAGTAGCTAGGATTACAGGCGTGAATCACCACACCTGGCTAATTTTTGTATTTTTAGTAGAGACAGGGTTTCACCATGTTGACCAGGCTGGTCTCGAACTCCTGACCTCAAGTGATCTGCCCGCCTCAGCCTCCCAAAGCGCTGAGATTATAGGTGTGAGCCACTGCATTCAGCCTGGACAATTTAAATAGCCAACGTGTGTATTGCAAAACTGGTTGGTTGGCTAGGCACGGTGGCTCATGTCTATAATCCCAGCACTTTGGGAGGCCAAGGCAGGAGTGCTGCTTGAGCCCAAGAGTTCAAAACCAGCCTGGACAACATAGTGAGACTGTCTCTATTTAAAAAAAAAAAGGCCAGGCATGGTGGCTCACTCCTGTAATCCCAGCACTTTGAGAGACCAAGGCAGGCAGATCACTTGAGGTCAGGAGTTCAAGACCAGCCTAGCCAACATGGCGAAACCTCATCTGTACCAAAAATACAAAAATTAGCCGGGAGTGGTGGCGTGCACCTGTAATCCCAGCTACTCAGGAGGAGGCTGAGGCAGAAGAATCGCTTGAACCCGGGAGGCACAGGTTGCAGTGAACTGAGATGGCGCCATCGCACTCCAGGCTGGGCGACAGAGTGAGACTCCATCTCAAAAACGAAACACAAAAAATTGTTTGGTAGCTCACAGAAGTGATGAGAAGGCTGGAAAACTAGGCTCAGAAAAACAGGCTGGAGTGCAGTGTTGCAATCACAGCTCCTTGCAGCCTAGAACTCCTGGGCTCAGGTGATCTTCCCACCTTCACCTCCCCCAGTAGCTGGGACTACAGGTGTGTGCCACCCTGACCAGCTTTTTCTTTTCTTTTTTTCTTTTTTTTTTTTGTAGCGATAAGTTCTCACTATGTCACTCAGGGCTGGTCTTGAACTCTTGGACTCAAGCGATCCTCCTGCCTCGGCCTCCTGAAGCTCTGGGATTACAGGCATGAGCCACCGCGCCCAACCTGAGTGTGCTCTCTTAACTTGCTCCTCCTGGCCACAAGATGGCTGCAGAAGCCCCTGGCATTGTGTCCTCATAAGAAGCAGTAAGGGAGGGAAGGGGGCAACAAGGCCTCTCTCTCCCTTGTCCAGAAACACCCGACCCCTTCAAGCTTGCTGGCCAGAGCTGGGAAACATGCCCAGATTGCAAACAACCCCAGCAAAAGGCATTGCCAAGAACGGCTCAGCTGAATCTTAACTCCGGAGGCTGGGCACATTGCTGCTGGGTTCTGATGGTGAGGAGGGAGGAATGGCTGCCCGGCTGGCCATCAGAATGAGAGCGACAGGAAGACGAGAACGAAGCAGGGGCCTTGCTGGGGGTGGAGCACCGCTTGGTGTCCTCCTTCTCCCAGGGTGTGCACACAGAAGGTGCCCATGGCCGCTGGTGTGAAGAAGGCCGCCCTTACTTTCCCGCCCCAGCACCTCTCCTTTGTGCAGCAAACATTCGAGCTATGCCCTGTCTGTGCCAGGCTCTGTGTTAGGTGCTGGGCTGCTGAGATCCACGCCTGGGCGCCCCGAGGAAGAGCAGAGCCTGAGGCTGCACCGTGCAAAGTGAATCTCCAGGGCCCGTGAGAACGGACGAGCTGGAGCTGCTTCCTCGGAGAGGGAGCCAGGGGCGGGTTTCCAAGCTGGCCAGGTCCGGGGCGGATTCCCACCTCACACGGCTCCCCAGAGGCCCCCTTGGCCCTCACTTGTTGAGAGGCCCCAGAAGTCACACTTGGCCTCCCTCTTGCGGGCCTGCATCTGACCGTCCCAAGAGACAGCGTTTTCCCACAGCCCGAGCCCAGGTGCAAGGGAGGCTCCTGCGGCCGGCGTCCAGGCCTCAGCGAGGAGGCAGGGCATCTGGAAGTAGACAGGCTTTCCCCAGGCTCGGGGCGGTGCCGGGTTCCAGACCCCTCTGGGCCGCCAGGCAGAGTGGGCTACGCTGCTCCGGGGGTGCATGCACAGATATGTGTGTGTGTGCACATGTGTGTGCGTTTCACCGTGTGCGGGTGAGCATGTGAACACGCTGCAGTGTATGAGTATGGGCGAGCATGCATGTGCAGGCGTGCACGAGCACGGCCATGTGAATGTGTGCGCTGCGGCATGCGTGTGCAGGTGTGTGCGTATGTGTGAGTGTGCACAGGCGTATTCTGCCTTTCTCTGAAGGACATAAACGTTCACAAAGTGAAGATCCAAGCCAGTTTCTGCTAAATTAAAAACAGCTTTTTCGTGTTTAAAGTTTACAATACGAAAAATAATTTTCCTTTCTTGGGGGGATGCGGGGGGAGGCTGAGGGAGGGGCAGGGGGCCCCAAGAACATTCCACGAACCAGCCTAGACGGTTATGCACAATCGATCCGGTTAGATACAGCAGCACCCCCGCCCTGGGCCGGCGCCCCCCTGCCAGCTCGTTGGGGACAAGATGTTCTGAGGTGTGAGCTGATCTGGGGGACTTGCAGCTGGCAAAGCTTCTCACTGCCCCCTGAAGGGGCCATGCCTCCAGTGGGGAAGGGTTCTCTTTGAGGGAGCTCAGGTCGGGGGTGGGGCTGGAATGTTCTGGTAAGTCCCGAGGAACTCGGCTTTCATTTTGATGCCCCTGACAGTGTGGGCTTCTTTTAGGTTCCCAACCATGTTCTTATTTTAGCACTGCCCACCCCCTCAGCCTCTAGTGTTACCCCAGCCCCGATGGCTGCCACACAGGAGCACCAGGCATGCGGGCGCAGCGACTTATGCACATCCAAGCGTGTGGGATATCCCAGGGCCTCCCCTCTAGGAAGGCCGTCCGGGAACATCAGGCTTTCTCTGCTAACCTGCAACTGGTAAGTGGCCTGCTCTGGGCAGCCCGGTTCATAGTTTGGCCAGCCACGATGAGAATAGCGGGCTGAAGGCTCTTCCAAAGTGCCAAGGTGGGCTGGGTATGGTGGCTCACGCCTGTAATCCCAGCACTTTAGGAGGCAGAGGCAGGCGGATCACCTGAGGTCAGGAGTTCAAGGCCAGCCAGGCCAACATGGTGAAACCCCGTCTCCACTAAAAATACAAAAATTAGCCGGGTGTGGTGGCGTGCGTCTGTAATCCTGGCTACTTGGGAGGCTGAGGCAGGTGAATCGCTTGAACCCAGGAGGTGGAGGTTGCAGTGAGCCGAGACTGTACCACCGCACTCCAGCCTGGGTGACAGAGCGAGGCTCCATCTCAAAAAGAAAAACAAAAACAAAAAAAACACAACAAAAAACACCAGGATGAAAGTCCTGGTCACACTTCCTGCTGCCTCTGCACCCCTGAGCCAAAGCCCAGCCCCCTGCCAATTCCTCTGCAAGGCTGGAAAAGGCTGAGGCAGGGGAGAGGAGCCCCCAGACACGCGGAGGACACACGAGGAATCTGTGACCAATCAAACCCAAGCCGCACAAGCTCAGTGCTGGGCCGGCTCCATCTCTTCACCATAACATTTTTATTAAATAAAGGCAAATATTAGGAGACGACGTCTGCTAAGATAGGAGGTTAATTCTCTACATGGTGAGTGGGTCACAGAGACAAGACATCAATCGTCTGTTAGCAGCGAGAGAGACACTTCAATTTGCCCCGAGAGTACAAATCCCATCTATGAGACAGCAGTGCTGGCTTCTTTAAAAAAAAAAAAAAAAAAAGTAAAACCAATCAAAAAGAAAAGGTTTAGAGGTTCACACATTGAAACAAATGTGGCCAGAGATGCCACAGAGCCCTTGAAGGGAAAGGCCTCACTGCCGGCTCGGTAGCAATGTTGACCCAAAAACAGGGCAGGCTGGGGAGTGGTGGGGCGTGGAGGGGTGGAAAGGAGGGAGGAGAATAAAGACACCCCACCAGACCTGCGGGAAGCAACACTGTGGGATTCTGAAGTTCGCGTCCCCCTCCAGTTGTGGGAAGGAGACCGCCCAGCCAACAGGGCAAATGTAGAGGGCCAGGATGTCTCAACCAGTTAAGGCCCCACAAGATGCCTAGTGCCAAATGGAAGGTCCAAGGCCCGTAAAGATCGTTTCTAGGAGTTGATATGGTTTTTCCTCCGGAAAGCAGATGAAGACAGAAACTGAGGCATGACCAGGGCCTCCCCTCAGCAGCTTGGAATGGGGGAAGGAGGATACCCCAGGGGAGGCAGACACGTGCCCTCGTCCTCCACCCTCTCCAAACCAGGGGCTTCCAAGCTGCCTCTCACTGCTCCTGGAGGTCCGTGTGTTATGGAGGTTTCTGGTGAGTTTATTTTAAAAACACGCGCGCAGGAGACTTGGAAGGAGGGTGAGTCACATACCACTGACTTTGGGTTCAATGTTGATGAGCTCACATCTGAATGTCTTAAACTGTGGGGCTGGGAGGCGGCAGAGAAGTGAGATGGAGCTGCACAGGGACCCCCTGCAGACCTGAGATTCCACCCACCAGCCCACGGGGACTCAGGGGTGGGGGGCAGGCGAGGAAACCACCCCGGGGACAAATTTGCTACCACCACGTCTGACGCTTTGGGGGCAGGCTCCCTCGGGTGGACTTAGAGCCAGGATCTGCTTTGGGAAGGAGGGAGGGACCCCTGGGAGGGGGGCCTAGCAACGCAGCAGGCCCCTCAAGGGCAGCCCGGGCGAAGGGGGGCACTGGGGTTCTCAGGCAGACGTGCACTCGCCAAGCCCCACTTGGAGACAACATGCGGTCAGGCCAGGGTCCCAGGGGTCTTGGGGGCTACCTCCTGGTCCCGGCCCGGGGCAGCAGGACAGGGGCACAGGCTATGCCCGCGAAGGACTCCGGGAAGTGCAGGTCCCGCTCCCACTCGTCGGTGTCCGTGTTGTACACCTGTACGATGCCCGTGACGTTGTTAAGCCGCCAGTTGTAGCCCCCTACGATGTAGATCTTCCTCTCCAGCAGGCAGCAACCGGCCTCTGACTGGCCAGCCCGCATGGGGCTGACGCTGGTCCACTGGTCCGTCTCCGGCACATAGTACTCCACAGCCAGCACGTCGAAGCAGCGGTCCACGTGGTCCATGCGGCCCCCAAGGGCATAGATGCGGCCGCCGGCGCCCACCATGGCGTGCAGCACGCGGGGCTCGCTCATGGGCGCCTTGAACTCCCACTGGTCAGCCACGGGGTCGTAGCAGTGCAGGGCCTTCTTGTCCTCCACCGAGATCCCGTAGCCACCCGAGATGTAGAGGCGGCCCCCTGAGGCGGCCCCAGCGTGGCCCCAGGTACGGCGCTTCAGCGAGCAGGCGTAGCCCCACTCGTTGCGCCGGGGGCAGTACCGCTCCACGGAGGCCAGGCTGCCGGCGCGGTTGCGGCCGCCCGTGGCGTACACCATGCCGCACAGCACGTTCAGCTGGAACTGGATGCGGCTCTCCTGCATGGCCTGCAGGCGCAGCCAGCGGTTCAGGTGGGGGTCATAGCGGTAGCAGGCGTCCACTGCGCCCTCGCCGCTGCGGTACTGCAGGTGCTGGCCCCCGGCCACGTACACAAAATTGTCCAGCACAGCCACGCACGTGTGGCTGCAGCCTACCTCCATCTCCGTGAGCTCGCGGAAGTGGCGGGCGCCTGGCTCAGGCAGCTGGTAGACCTTGCTGCTGACCGAGCGGTCGCTGTCGGTGTAGGGTGTGCCGCCGAAGGTGACCAGCGAGGGCACATCCGAGCGCACGGCGGTGCGTGGAGACTGCATCTCGTGCTGCCGGAAGGGCAGCACCTGGTAGTTGAAGGCCTCCAGCAGGTACTGGCGGCACAACACGTCCTCCACCATGATGTCCAGCGTCTGCACGCTGTCCACCAGCTCAGACGACTGCATGAGCGGGAAGCGGATGTGGCAGAGCACATGGCTGGCGCGCGGCCGACGGGCCGGGTCATGCTGCAGCCAGCGGACGGCCGCGCGAAACAGGTCGATCTCGGCGCAGCTTTGCAGCCGGTTGCTCTGCAGGAAGAAGACCAGGCGCTCCAGCGGTAGGCGCAGGAAGTCCTCCTCCTGGGCGATCTGCAGGAAGTGCCGGAAGGTGAAGGCATCCACTGACTCCCGCAGCGAGGCCAGACTGAAGGTGGTGGCCATCTGGCCAATGTTGAGGCAGGTCTCCACGCTCATGGCCGCCTTCAGGAACTCCTCGCACAGCTCCACCACGGGCAGCATCTGTAAGAACACAGCCGCGCCCAGCACGTCCTGCACACAGTCCAGGTCCAGGGTCACCTCGGCGCTGTAGGCGAAGTCAATGATGTGCCGAAGGCCACGGGCTGACACGCCCTTCAGCTCGATGACATCCTGGCTTGCCTCCCGCATGCCGCCAGTGAACATGGCCCTGGAGGGCAGAAACACAGTGTGTGGCTCACAGTGGCTGAGGGGCGTTATGGCCAGCCAGGAATGATCTGGCCTGGGGAACAGTGGCCCCAGGACACAGAATGCAGGGCACAGCCAGCAAGAGGAAAGTAGGTGGACTGCTCATTAAAAACATGCAAAGGGGCCAGGCGTGGTGGCTCAGGCCTGTAATCCCAGCACTTTGGGAGGCCGAGGCGGGTGAATCACGAGGTGAGGAGATCGAGATCATCCTGGCTAACAAGGTGAAACCCCATCTCTACCAAAAATACAAAAAATTAGCCAGGCGTGGTGGCAGGCACCTGTAGTCCCAGCTACTCCGGAGGCTGAGGCAGGAGAATGGTGTGAACCCAGGAGGCGGAGCTTGCAGTGAGCCGAGATCAGGGCACTGTACTCCAGCCTGGGAGACAGAGCAAGAGTCAGTCTCAAAAAAAAACAAAAAAACAAAAAAAATGCAAAGGCCGGGCGCAGTGGCTCACGCCTGTAATCCTAGCACTTTGGGAGGCCGAGGTGGGTGGATCACCTGATGTCAGGAGTTCAAGACCAGCTTGGCCAACAGGGTCAAACCTTGTTTCTACTAAAAATACAAAAAATTAGCCAGGCATGGTGGTGGGCACCTGTAAACCCAGCTACTTGGGAAGCTGAGGCAGGAGAATTGTGTGAACCCAGAAGGCGGAGGTTGCAGTGAGCTGAGATCATGCCTCTGCACTCCAGCCTGGGCGACAAGAGCGAAACTCTGTCTCAAACAAACAAACAAAACATGAAAAAAAAAAAAAAAGGTTTTGAATCCCACCCAAGCCATGCATCTTCCTATAAACAGCAACTCCCTGCTTGGCCCCTCTGCAGGGAGCCCTGCCCCTGCCCCTTCATGACTAGTTCGTGACTCTCGTGTTGCAGCTGCAGGAGCGGTGGCCTGGGTCAGCCTCACCCACAATGTGCCTAGCAGGGGGGCAGTTGGAGGGGCCAGGTATGGCAGTGCAGGATGAGAACACACCCTGTGGCTCTGGGGACAGATATGCAGCCCCACCTGACACCTGAGCTCAGGAGCTGCAAGGCCAGTGCTCTGGAGGTGCCGTGCACCACAGTTCAGCCCTCACCTGCTCACTGACCTAAGCAGGCAGCTCTGACATGCCCAGCCTGAGTCTCAACAACCATCATGTGAAGAGGGGAAGGTAATGAGGGTCCCCAGGAATGGATCCCCCACCAGGAGACTGTGCTGGGGTGACTGCTGTCTCCAGAGACAGGCTCAGGTGGTCGGGGAAGTGCCTCCCACCCAAAAGCTATGTCCCCAGCCTCCACTGAGACCCAGCTCCGCCTTTGTACTGCTCTGGGAGACAGAACATGAGAGGGGGAGGTGACACAGGCCCCCGTGAGGGAGGGCAGTGGGGAGGCACAGGGCTCGAGGTCACAGTTCCCCTACAGCGTTTAGGGTGTTCCCCAGCAGAAGAGGGGAGAGCACCCCAGCTCCAGGGGAACGGGTGGTTCCTTCCAGGAGGTGCACTGGCATGGCACAGCAACTCTCACTCCGGTTGGTGCACCTCCCCTGATGGCTGTCTGAGGAGGACGGAACATCCCTTGTGCATTTTGACCCACAGAGGACTGTCCCCTAGTCTTGCGCCTCATGTGAGCCAGGTTCAGGGCTACAGGGGCAAAGACAGCTACCAGGGTGCTGTCTCTGGGCTGCCCACTGACATCTGCCCAACGAGCCGCTCTTCAGCATCTCTGAGCGGGCCAGGAGCAGGAACTACACTGCCAGCAATCCAGACCCTGCCCCGTTTGTCCCCACGGGTCCCCACTGGCCCTTGGGCATGATATGATGAAGGCAGAGGCGGTCGCGGGCGACAGGAGGGAGCTTTGCCTTTTAAGGTCTCGCTGGCTGTAGTGCCAGCACAGGGGAGCCTTTAAAGGGCATGGCTGGCTGGGCTGGCCCACCCGTCCCCAAATCCAGAATAAAAATAGAAGCGGCGCCCCAGTTGGCTCGGCTGCTGCGGCCCCCACAACAGCCTCATTGAGCCCATGGGGCAGGCGGCCCAGGCCTCGGGGAACGTGCGGCTGAGTGGCACACCTGGGCTGGGGCCTGGGAACCGCCCCAGGGCGGCCCAGCTCTCTCTGGCAGGGTCACTGCCTGGCAGGAAGGAGGCTCACCTGCCGGTCACCCAGGGAGGGAGATCACCCAGCCCTGCAACAGCCCCCAGCTGGTGAGGAAGATGCACCCCCCACCCCACAGCCCTGTTCTGTGGTGCTCTCACTTCTGGCCCGGCCACGGCACAGGGACAGACAGACCCTCGTGCCTGCCATGGCCTCTTCTGTCACATGGGGGAAGTGTCCACAGCTCAGGGCGACAGGCAGGAGAACTCATTCGGGCCTCAGACACAGCCTGGGACACAGCATTGGCAGACACAGGGTCCCTGCGGCCCTTGATGCCCCTCCAGTCCCTCAGCTGTCCTGCTCCAGGTGTCCTGAGGGGATGCCCTGAGGGTAGGGGCTTGTGCCCGTTTCACTCTCTCATCCCTGCTGGATCCCAAGGCCTAGAATAGTGCCTGGCATACAGCAGGCATCAAGTACAGACAGATCGGGCCAGGCGCAGTGACTCACGCCTATAATTCCAGCACTTTGGGAGGCCGAGGCGGGCGGATCATGAGGTCAGGAGATCGAGACCATCCTGGCGAACATGGTGAAACCCCGTCTTTACTAAAAATACAAAAAAATTAGCCAGGCGTGGTGGCGGGCGCCTGTAGTCCCAGCTACTCGGGAGGCTGAGGCAGGAGAATGGCGTGAACCCAGGAGGTGGAGCTTGCAGTGAGCCGAGATTGCATCACTGCACTCCACCCTGGGCAACAGAGCGAGACTATGTCTCGAAAAAAAAAAAAAGAAAGTGGGTGCCATCTGCCCTGTCCCTGTCCCCACAGGCAGCTACCCCTTCCAGCTGTCCAGGGCCAGCGCTTACCTGAAGTAGTCGCTGCAGGCGGCCAGGACAACCTTGTGTGCAGGAAAGGCCTCTCTGTTGATGGTCAGCACAACATCGAGGAGCTGGCCCTGGGCGCGGAGGGTGGCCAGGCCCTGCAGGAGGCTGGTGCTGTGGCTGGGTGCCGAGAAGGTGCACTTGAGGGCCCCGTTCTTGTCCGCCGTGCTGTGGGGAGAGCAGAGGTGGGGACACAGCCCAGAGATTCACACACATACTACGACCTTGAACACAACACTCAGTGCAAGAAGCCAGACACAAAAGGCCGCGCTGCGTATGACTCCGCCGACGCAAAATGGCCAGAACAGGCAAATCAGCAGAGACAGGAAGCAGACGGTGCCACCAAGGGCTGGGGGAGGGGAGAGGCGAGTGACTGCTGATGGGGTGGGGTCTCCTTTTGGAGGGATGAGAATGTTCTGGAACTAGATAGAGGCGGTGTTTGCACACCACTGTGAATCTACTAAATGCCACTGAATTGTCCACTTTAAGACAGTTTTATGCCATGTGAATTTCACTCCAATAAAAAAACCAAAGGACACATGGGAGCCTTCTTGAGTCCCCTGCAAGCCCCGCCACAGCCCCTCGCAATCCAGAGTATACGAGCCCTCTGTGGTCCAGCCCCCACTGCCCCTACTGCCCCCTTGTCCCCTCTTCTCCAGCCCTACCAACCCTTTGCAATTTCATTTGAGAAAACTGTTGAAAGGATCAATGAATGAATACCTTAGGAGCCATTAACGCACCACTTGTTCCTCAGAACACAACAGGGGGTGGACCCTGGTGCCACCTCCAGGGTCAGTTCCCTCCAAGACCCTCACCCCCACCGGGCTGAGGCACCCTGCTGTGTCCTCGTGGCCTCTGCCCTCTGGAATTTGCTCTCCCATTCCTGGGACCCACGCCTGCCCGTAAGCGAGGGCCAGGAATGCGGGCACTGATCTTTCCAAGAAAGCGGGAGGAGACGGAAGGCTCCTTGGCCCCACTGCCAGCCAGCCCCAAAACCACAGTGGGCATTAAAGAGCCAAGGTCAAACACAGGGTGCACAGTGGGCAGTCAGTCAACATAGCAGCTGCCACCAGAGGGCTCTGACCTCCCCCTCAGGCCACCCTTCCAGAGACCCTTGGGAAAGGGTGGGTGACCAAGACAAATTGCTGGGGAGAGGGGCTGAAGGGCCAGGCACTGACCACAGGCCTGCAAGGCACTGCAGGCAGAGAAGTTGCCCAAGCCCTATCCCTGCCTGCAAGGCGCTCCATGTCCTAGAGGGTGGGGACACAGCACGGAGGACCCAGTGTGGGGCCTGTGCTCAGTGGAAAGCCTTTGAGTCCCTGGGGAGGCAGGACATATGCTACTCAGAGCCCAATGCCACGGTCATCTGGGCTGGCCAGGAATGCTGTGGTGCCAGGGGTGCGGTGTTTGCCACGGAGGGTGGGGGTGCAGCCTTCTGAAAGCTGACGAGGGCAGGGAAGGAAAGGGGTCCAAATGTATCCTGAGACTCTGGCTTGTCCCCGTGGCCTTTCCCCTGCCAAGTGGAGGGGACACTCACCTTTACTCCTCCCTTCCTCCCCTCCCCACACATCCGCCCCAATCGCACTTGACCAGGCTGCTGCGGTGAGCCAAGCCTCGGCTCTTTTTTCCCTAGACCCATGACAGATCCACAGTTCCGAGGCTTGTGAGGAACATATCGCAGGCTCATGGGCTGCCCTCCCCTGTCCAGCCCCCCCAACAGGGGTCCAGCACCTGCCTGGACATCTCCAGGGGCAGGGTCTTGTTGCTTCCCATGAATGCCACGCCCTCTCACCAACACCCTGCGACAGGTGTCCAGGCTGCCTGGGGCCAAAGCCGCATCCTGCATGTGCCTCTGAGTACCCTCAAGGTGACCACGTCTCTCCTTGTCCCCAGCTTGCGTCACTGGCTTTGCCAACTCCTCTTCCCTGCCCATGCGTGCAGGGATGCAGCGTGAATGAGACAAAGTAGGCCCCGTCCTCATGGGCATGTGGTCCAGGCAACGGGAACCAAAAGAGGTCAGATCACCCAGAATCAGCTTCGTGTTGCAGCTGTGGCAAGGGTTGTGCCATTGGGCTCCAGGTGACTCCTGCGTCTTTCAGTGGACACTTTTGTCTCCCAGAAGTATGCATGGGCCTTGCCAGCCTTTGCCATTTTGCTTTTGTTCTGGTTTTTTCTTAAACGTTCAAGGAGATTTGGGGGGAGGGATGGGAGGACTTCTTGTACCTCCTCTAAAGCCCTTGGAGGCAGGTGTGCATGTGTACATTTTCATCAGAGGAAACGAGTCGCACTGGGGCAAGTTCATCATGGGGCCACTCAGTCCTTAGGAGCATATTTACCATGCTCCTCCATATATAAAGAGCATCAATAAATCAGTACAAATTAGCCAGACATGCTGGCGTGAGCCTGTGGTCCCAGCTACTTGGGAGGCTGAGGTGGGAGGATCACTTGAGCTCAGGAGGTGGAGGCTGCAGTGAGCCATGTTTGTGCCACTGCACTCCAGCCTGGGCGACAGAGTGAGATCGAAAGATGCACAAAGAATGTGGGCTGATGGTTCCCAGGAAAGCAAGCAGAGCTGGCTGGAAGGATGTAAGAGTCAGCCTCGCTTGCAGTCAGGGAAGCACACTCGTGGGGGGTTTATGAAGCAAGGTGACCCCCGGGAAGGCAGCTGGGTAGACCCAGCAGTACTCTAAAGGTTCATGTCCTTTACCCAACAACTCCATTTCTGAAACTTACCCAAATACAGTCTCTAGGGGCCACAGACGAGAAATAAGCTAACCACCCTTAGAGGAGATATGCAGAATCACAGCACTTTCCAAGAGAGGGCTGCCCTATAGCTGGGTGAGGAGGCCGACGCATCCTGGGAAGATGTCGCATCCAGGGGATGACGTCAAGGCTGCAGGAGGAAGGAAGAGGCAGAGTGCACACAGTGGGATGCTATTTGGGCTCAAAGTGCCACACATATGCATCTGCCCATGAGTGCACAGAACATACCTGGAGAACTGAGAAGCTGGACAGAGAGAACCTCCCTCTGGGGAGGAGAGGGGCCGCTGCCCTGCCCCCTGCTGTTCTGATGACTGAGGAACAGGAAACCAGGAAGGTGGGCCGGTGTTCCAAGCATGGGATCTCTGGGTTCCCCAGCAAGCGGAGAGGGTGCCCAGAACCCAGAAGGCAAGATCAGTTCAGCTGGCTGGCAGGGCATCTCAGAGCAGACATCAGGGGCCAGCAGCCTGGGCCAAGCCAGCTCTGGGTAGTGGGAACTCAGCAGTCACTCAACCACCCAGGCCTCAGCTACAAAGCAGGGGCAAATGACCATCCAGCTCCCCAGCCCCGGGGCCACTGGAGGATGAGATGAGCAAACGCAGAGCCCTGGGACCCAGGCTGCCACCAGCACGTGACGACTACACACTCGGAGAATTTGGATGCTCCCATCTGGAAGTTAGGACACCCCAGGCCCAGAAAGCAGGGTGAGGCCTATTCACTGCTGGTTACAGGGCGCAGGGCCCACACTGGACCACAGAGGGGAGGAAGCAGCTTGTCCTCCCCAGGCCTCCTCCTCGTGCCCTGGTGATGCCTGACACGTTCCACATGGCTGTTTCCTTCCTCTCATCTTAGGGATGGGACAACTGTCCCTGAGGCCCCTGACGTCATCCTCACTGCCGCCCCTATGAAGCCAAACCCACCCCGCTGCAGGCCCTCCTGGGGAACTCAGGGAGGGAGGAGGCCAGTAGGGGCAGGAGTCCCCCAGCCTGGACAGAGAAGCGAGACGCAGCCTGGGCGGAGGTGGGCAGGCGGAGGAGGAGGGAGGGCTGGGGCCAGGCTGATGACTAAGGTCCTCTCCAGCCGGCCACTGGGAGGAGGGGAAGGACCCATTACTCAGGCCGGTCCAGACAGGGGGCGGCCGGCACGACGGGGCCACAGGCCCCCAGGAAGGCGGTGGCCCTGAGCTGGTCCGAGTCTCCAGACGGCCACTCAAGTCACGGTCACCCGCACGTGAGTCATCGGAGCCAATGCGTCAGCAGCCTCGGCCAGGGCCGTCTCAAGAGGCCATTGCTGCCCGCCCTGGCTGCACCCTCTGCCCGAATCTGGCCTCTGAGTGGCCACACGCCCCCGCTACAGGCCTGGCCCAGGCTGGGGGCCATTCTGACACCCGCTTGCCGCTGTATCCCCTGAGCAATGTCATCGGGCACCCTAGCCAGGCCCAGGCCTGTGCTGGACCCGAGGACACGCCCAGGTCTGCCCTGGCGACACCACCCCTGCTTCTCTCAGATGTCCCAGTGCAGGGGTGTGCTGGGGCTGACGTCCATGGAGCCCGGGTAGGGTAAACTCCCCCAGGTGGACCGCCTGTTATGGGATTCCCGAGATCTCCAAGGGTTGCCTGGGGACCACCTGCTTGCTACTGACACACTCTGTGGAGGCTCCTTCCCTCCCCACACTGGTCCTCCGTGGGGCCCTCGAACCCTTGCCTGAGAGTCTGCTCTGGGGGAACCCAGCCCAAGGCAGGATGGCCACGTGGGGGAGGTCACAGGAAGCTCAGAGTTGCAGGGGCTGCGGCCAGGCGCCCTAGTGATGAAGCCTCGTGGGAGGATTAGGAGCAGGGGGAGGTGGGGGCTGCCTCGGGAGCCAACAGTGAGGGGCACGCACCTGTCAGAGCAGGCGCCCCTCCTCTGGCCCCGGGCTGGCCTCATCTCCATGGTCGGCTTCCCAATACACGAGGAGCGATCCAAAGCCCCAGAACGGTTCTTTTCATTGGAATGTCCAGAAAAGAAAAAAAAAGGCAAGAACAAGAAAGAATTTCATGGAAACATTTCTTTGGGGTTTTGTAAAATCCTTTCCCACCCCCACGCGGAGCCCAGTGCTTGGGCCAGAACGGAGCCTGCCGGCATTGCCCCTGACAGGCGGTTCTGACGCGCATAGTCCCTCACTTCCCCTCAATGAGGAGAGCACTTCCACTTTCAAAGCCAATTTTGGTTTTATTGTCCATGTGGCTCGAAGGAGCGCAGCAGCGCAGCACAGCTGGTTGGCTCCCACCCCGGCCGATGCGATGCCGCCCCAGGGTCCCGGTGCATGGGTGGGGAAGAGTCTGTACTTCAGGGGACAGCAGGGGACATCAGGGCCGGCTGAGAAGCCACTGCCCACTCTCTAGCCTCTCTCCCAGCCAGTCCCAGGTCGGCAACTGGACCAAGACCATCCTGAGAGCTTTGTCTGAGATCCAGCAAGAGAGGGAAACAGAGGCTCGGAGAGAGAGTGGCAGAGACTTAGAGAGAGGGGACAGAGATCCAGAGGGGAACTGGGACCCAGAGAAAGAAAACCAGAACCCGGAGAGAAGGGGACAGAGACCCAGAGAGAGAGAAATAGAGTCAGAGATAAAGGGACAGAGACTTAGAGGGTACGGAGACCCAGAGGGGAACAGGGACCCAGAGAAAGGTAGACAGACAGAGACCCAGAGAGAGGGGGACAGGGACCCAGAGACAGGGAGACAGACAGAGACCCACAGAGAGGGGGACAGAGACCCAGAGAGAGGGAGACAGAGACCCAGGGAGAGGGAGACAGAGACCCAGGGAGAGGGAGACAGAGACCCAGGGAGAGGGAGAGGGAGAGACAAGAGGAGGAGAAAGAGACCCAGAGAGAGAGGAAGACAGAGACCTAGAGACAGGGAGACAGGGAGAAAGAGACCCAGAGAGAGGAAGAGGGAGAGAGAGACCCAGAGAGAGGGAAAGGGAGAGAGAGACCCAGCAAGAGGGAGAGAAAGAGACCCAGGGAGAGAAGAAGACAGAGACCTAGAGACAGGGAGACAGAGACCCACAGAGAGGGAGAGGGAGAGACAGACCCAGAGAAAGGGAGAGGGAGAGAGAGACCCAGAGAGAGGGAGACAGAGACAGGGAGAGAGAGACAGAGACCCAGAGACAGGGAGACAGAGACCCAGCAAGAGGGGGAGAGAGAGACCCAGAGAGAGAAGAAGACAGAGACCTAGAGAGAGGGAGACAGAGACCCAGAGACAGGGAGATAGAGACCCAGAGAGAGGGAGAGGGAGAGAGAGACCCAGAGAGAAGACAGAGACCCAGAGAGAGAGAGAGAGAGAGAGAGAGAGAGAGAGAGAGAGAGATAGGGAGAGAGGAACAGAGAGCCAGTGAAAGGAGGGGAAGCAGAAATGGTGGCAGGGGTGGGGGTGACAGCAACCTGGCAGTGTGGGAGGTGGTGTAGGGCTTGGGTGCCAGAGCTGTGGGGGGCCTGGAGTCCCATCACCAACCTCTCAGCCTCACAGCCACCACCCTGCTCTCCAATCACACTGACACCTTCTCTCATGACCCTTCCCACCCACTCTGACCTCACCAAGCAGGCACAGGTCTTCACACGCAGCCTCGCAAATCCCCAGCAGCCGGGGAGGTCACAGGCTCAGTATCCTTCTCCAAGATGAGAACACCTCGGCCCAGCGTGCCCCCGCCCTCCCCCCACCCCTGGCCACCAGCAGCTGCAATCCTCGCTGGCTCTTGGGCACGTGCCTCGAGGGTAAAAGGTACAGAGAGGCAGGGTCCCACCCGTTCCACAAAGGCAGCTCCCCCAGCACTGTTGCCATGGTGACCACAATGTTTCACCGCACTGGGGACTGCTCCCAGCCCACAGGATGGAGTGCTGGGTTCCGGCACCTCATGCTGGCCCTCAAACACTCCGGCCCCCACACTCACGTCAGCAAGCTTTCCCATGGGACAGTTCAGAGGCCCCTGAGGCTGGGCCCGCCCTGCTTCTCCCCCAGACTGCCCAAGGCTACTTCCTGGGGTTATCCCTCCTGATAAGGGGCCGTCCCTTCCAAGGCACCTGCTGTTCTCTGCCTCCCTGGGTTCCCGTGGGAGTGGAGGAAAGATAATGGCTTCTGCATGGACAAGTGGGAGAGCCCAGGAGCGGGTGCAGGGCCCCACCGCAGTGTCCCAGCAGGCTAGGACACTCAGCCACTGACAGACCCAGAGACTGGAACAGAGGAACAGAGATGGGGAGACAGAGACTCAGAAACAGAGGGACAGAGACACAGTGACAGAGACAAAGAGAGACCCAGAGACAGAGACAGGGAGACAGAGACCCAGATATGGAGACACAGAGACTCAGAAACACAGAGACTCTGAGACAGGAAGACAGAGATCCAGAGACTCACAGACGGAGACACAGACGCAGGGACAGGGAGGCAGAGACCCAGAGACGGAGACACAGAGACTCAGAGACAGAGACACAGAGACTCAGAGACAGGGAGACACACAGACTCAGAGACAGGGAGACACACACCCAGAGACAGCGAGACAGAGACCCAGGGACAGGGAGACAGAGACCCAGAGACGGAGACACACACCCAGAGACAGAGACACAGAGACCCAGAGACGGAGACACACAGACTCAGAGACAGGGAGACACAGACCCAGAGACAGCGAGACAAAGACTCCAACCACACTGATACCTTCTCTCATGACAGAGACAGGGAGACACAGACCCAGAGACAGCGAGACAGAGACCCAGAGACAGAGACACAGAGACAGAAGGACAGAGACCCAGAGACAGGGAGACAGAGACCCAGGGAGAGAGGGACAGAGACCCAGAGACAGGGAGACAGAGACTGCAGCTCAGGGGCCGCCAGGGTACAGCTATCTGTCTCCCTCCTGCTTGACATGCTAGTTTTCTCCGATATCCTCACGAATCATTTCGAACAGGAACCCCGCACTCCCCCTCTGTGCTGGGAGGGCAGGCGTGCTGGGCAGGCCAGGCAGGGTCAGAGCCACCCTAACCTCGCAGCCTCCCCACCCACCCACCCTCAAGCCTCCTCCAAAAGCCCCGAGCCACTGAGGCAGACAGGGCTCGCCGTGAGCTGCGCCTGTTGGCCCAACTCACAGCGTCCTGCATGGATGCCCTCTGACTCCTGCGAAGGAGCCCTGGCCTTCCCCTTCCTCCCAGCCTCCTGATCTGGAGCCATTCCCTGTCTGTCTGTCCTTGGCTTCAGCCTGTCTGTGCCTGCTGGGTGGGGACAGAATGACAGGAGACAGGGCATCTGGGAGTGCCTAGCAGGAGGCCACTGTACCACCTGGCACCCCCAGACAGCCCCCAAGTGACGGCCAGGGACGCCAAGGCTCAGAGAGGGTGGCGAGCTGTTCAGGGAGGGCAGGCAGGCAGGTTTCGGAATCCAGGATCAACTGGAAAGGACCACCACCAATGACCCCAAGGACCCAGTGAGGTGGCAGGAGACACTCCCTCCTCTCAGGCTCTGCAGGTTGAGAGGTGAAGCCCACAGAGCTGGGAGCAGAAGGCTGAGGCCCGCCCACCCCCTTCCTACAGTTCCCCCGCAAACCCCACTATGAAGCCATGGCAAGCTGCGTGGCCTCCCGTTCCCTGAGCCTTGCTTAAACCTTCCCGAAGACAGGGGGTCAGAGGTGCAGTGCTTTGCAAGCTGTCATCTCAGGAGCATGGGGGCATTCTAGATGAGGAAGTGGGCTGGAGGAATGGGTGGGTGGATGATGGATGGATGTGGCCACCTCTCACCCGCTCCTCAGGGGTCACCATAAGCCCAGTGCCCTCAAGGCCAGGTTGTGATCTCCTGCCCTAATCCCAGCCTCTGACCAATGCCACCGGGAGTCCAGGATGTGTGGGGCTCTGACTGCGGCTGATGGACAGGAAGATGCTATGCATAGCGCCCCTCATCCTGGCCTTGCCCAACTCCAGCCACTTCTCAAGGCCAACAAGAAGTCCCACCATCCAGACAAAGGCCCAGAAGACAAGGGGGTGTTCAGACTCCACCTCCCTGACCAGCTGCAAGCTCTCTGCCTCCACAGCACCCCTCCCATCCTGGCTCATGTCCAGATGACAATGCTGGGGTGTCCCCATCAGAACAGCCTTCACTGACCAAGGGAACACCCAGTCTGTGCAATCTTGGCTCCTGGCCCACCTTCTGGCAGGCAGTCTCTGAAGGGGCACTGCTACCATCCCATCTTACAGATGGAGAAATCGAGGCACAGACAAGTTCAGCCACTGACCCAAAGTTATACAGTAAACAGAGAGGGGGGACACCAGGCTTGGCCAAAGGAGGCCTTCCTCAGCCAACACATGGGTGCTGGTTGTTCTCTCCCTAGCCCCAGGTGGGTGGGCCTCTGATCGTGACCATCACAGATGGGGAGACTGAGGCTCAGAGGGCTAAGACACCTCGCCAAGGCTCTGCCTGAGCTGGGAGGATGGACATGGAGCTGAACAGCAGAAGAGCAAGATGGGCTTTTCAAGGCCGGCCCCAGGCAAGAATGTGGATTTACCCCACTAGTCCTCCAGCTACCCTTCAAGAGAGGGAACCCCACTCTGTAGATGAGGGGGCAGTGCCTGCCAGGTCCCGCTGGGAGAGCCTCGGTCTACAGCTCATGAGCCACCCCACGTCCCTGATCCCCAATTGGGTCGTTTTTGTCTTCCCTGCTCCTCACTCCATCTGCCACATCATCTGTTTCCAGCCTGTCTCCCCACAGCTGAAAGGGGAACCCCATGGAAGCTGGGCAGGCAGGGTTCTGTCTCCTGCAATGTCCTGGTGCTCACCGCCATGCCTAGCATATGGCTGGAGCTCAGTCATGCTTGTCAGCTGGATAGGTGGACAAGCAGTCAAGTGAATGGACAGGTAGATGGATTGGTAAATGAGTGAGTGGATGGGCGAATGGTGGATGGACAGATGAATGGGTGGGTAAATGGGTGAATCGGTGGGTGGATGGGTAAATGGGTGGGTGAATGGATGGGTGAGTAGGTGGATGGAGGAGTGAATGGATGAGTGGATGGATGGGTGGATAGATGGATGGGTGGAGAGATGGGTGGGTGGATGGATGGGTGGATGAAAGGGCGTGTGGATTGATAGGTGAGTTAATGGATGGCTGGATGGACAGATGAATGGATGGGTGGATAGCTGGGTGGGTAGATGGATGGATGGGTGAATAAATGGATGAAAGAATGGGTGGATGGGTGGATAGACAGGTGCATAGGTTGATGGATGGGTGGATGGATTGGTCGGTGGATGGTAGATGAGTGAGTTGGTGGATGGTGGGTAGATGGAAGGGTGTCTGGATGGGCAGGTGGATGGGTGGATGGATGGGTGGTCAGATGGTGGATGAGTGGATTGGTGGATGGGTGGGTGGGTTGGTAGATGGACAGTGGTAGGTGGGTGGATGCGTAGATGGAAGGGTGGCTGGATGGGCAGGTAGATGAGTTAATGGATGAGTGGATGGGAAGAGGCAGGTTAAAATTCGATAAATGCGTCGGTAAGATGCGATGCGGTGATGCGTCTGAAGAGGAAGGTAGGTAGGTGAAGAATTGGACTGATGGAAGGGCGGGTGGGTGGATGGTGGGTGGATGGATGGTTGGATGGGTAGGTGGGTAGATGGAAGGGTGGGTGGGTGGATGGAAGGGTGGACTGATGAAAAGATGGGTGGATGGGGGCAGGTGGGTGGATGGGTGGTTGGGTGGATGGACAGGTGGAGGTATGGATGGTCAGGTGGGTGGGTGAACTGGTGGACACAGGAGTGAACAGGTGGGTAAGGAGTGAGTGAGTGGCAGACAGATGAATGGTGGATGAAGGGTGAGTGGATGGATGGACAGATAAATCCGCGTCTTTGCGCTGGGCCTTCCCTGAAGAGCCCCTGTCTTGTTCTTCCTGCTCCACATCCATCCTCCAGAATCAGGCAGAGCCTTGGTGAGCAGTCTCAGCCCTCTAAGCCTCAGTCTCCCCATCTGCATCATGGTCATGATCATAGGGCCCACCCACTTGGGACCATGAAAAGGCCAAAAAGCACCTGTGTGCTGGCCAAGGAAGGTCTCTGCTGGCCACACCTAGTGTCCCTCTGCCTCTTGTTTACTGTGTGGCCTTGGATGAGCCCCTGAACCTCTCTGTGCCTCAACTTCCCCATCTGTAAAATGGGATGATAGCCGTGCCCCTTTTCTAGGCTGCCTGCCAACAACAGAGCCAGGAACCAGAACTGCACCACCCCAGCTGATGGCCTTGCACAAAGTGGGCACTCCCTCGGTTCGTGGAGGCTGTTCTGATGGGGACACCCCAACACTGTGGTCCAGGTACAAGCCAGGATGGGAGGGGTGCCGTGGAGGCAGAGAGCTTGCTGCTGGCAAGGGAGGTGGGGTTTGAAGGTGAGTGGATGGGTGAGGTGGCAGGTGGATGGCTCCCAGGTGGCAGCACTGGGCTGGAGCCCAACTCTTTTTTTTTGTCTTTTTTTTTTTTTCTGAGATGGAGTCTGGCTCTGTCACCCAAGCTGGAGTGCAGTGGTGCAATCTCAGCTCTCTGCAACCTCCGTCTCCCAGGTTCAAGTGGCCCTGCCTCAGTTCTAATAGCTGGGACCAGGGCTCTGCCACCACGCTTCAGCTAATTTGTTTTTTGTTTGTTTTTTTTTTTTTTAGATGGAGCTCCCTGTTGCCCAGGGCTGGAGTGCAGTGGCGCCCATCTCTGCTCTCACTGCAAGCTCCGCCTGTCTATTCTCCTGCCTCAACCTCCCCGAGTAGCTGGGGATCAAGCAGCCCACCTCACTAGTTAATTTTTTGTATATATATATATATATATATTTTTTTTTTTTTTTTTTTTTTTTTTTTTGAGACGGAGTCTCGCCAGCTTCAGGCTGGAGTGCAGTGGCGCTGGGATCTCGCTCACTGCAAGCCCGGCCTCCTGGTTCACTTATTCTCCCGGCCTCTCAGCCTCCGAGTAGCTGGGACTACAGGCTCACCACCACCGCTTGTTTCTTTTTTTAGGCTTTAGTAGAGATCTGGGTTTCACCATGTTAGCCAGGATGGTCTCGCTGATTCTCCTGACCTCAGGATCCACCGCCTCCCAAAGCAGGCTTGAGCCACCACCGCCCTTTTTGTATTTTTAGTAGAGACGGGGTTTCACCGTGTTAGCCAGGATGGTCTTGATCTCCTGACCTCGTGATCCATCCGCCTCATCCTCCCAAAGTGCTGGGATTACAGGCATGAGCCACCGCACCCAGCCAATTTTTGTATTTTTAATAGAGACGAGGTTTCACCACATTGACCAGGCTGGTCTCAAACTCTCGGCCTCAGGTGATCTGCCCGCCTTGGCCTCGCAATGTGCTGGGATTACAGGTGCGAGCCACCGCACCCGGCCTGCTGGAGCCCAGCTCTTATCTTAGCTCACTGCTTGTTCCTCTCCATGTGACCTCCTGGCCCGAGTCCTAGTGCATGTGATCCTTTGGGATCCACACGAAGCCTGCAGCGGGACTCTCCTGCACATCCAGTTTCTGGGCCTTTGCTCATGCTGTGCTCTGTGCTCAGTGGCCGAGCCTCTTGCCTTCAGACCCTCCCCTCTCCACTGCACTCCTGAGCCCACCAGCATTTCTGCGCTCAGCCCCTCTGCTGCCTCCACCCCAGAGCCTTCTCTGCCATGGCCTTCCTCACCCTCATGGCCCAGTTGGGTGCCCATCCAGGGCTGACGAGTGGGCAGGTTTCGGCCTGAGGCTTCCCTTTCCCATTCCTTCCCACTGAGGGGAGACTGCTTCTGTGACAGCCCATCCCCCGACTTGGTCCCACTGCGTTGGGCCAGGAGCAGGGACCACTTGAATGAGCAAATCCCTTCACTCTACAGTTCAGGCAAGTAGGTACATGACCGCACAGCCCCAGAGCACTGCTTGGAAACACAGCGAAATTCCAGCACTGCTGAAATCTAGCATCTCGGGGTGGCAACGTGCTGCAAGGCAGCCCACTCCACTGCCTCCACTGGCAGGACAGGTGTTGAAGCTCCAGAAGGGACAGGGCTGCCACACGGCACTGCTCATCCCCAGCAGAGCCGGGCCAGATGCAGGCACTCCACAGCTTAGCCCAGAGCCTTCCAAAGACAACACAAATTTCAGTGTCAGAGAAGGTCTGTCATGAATATCTTCATTTTTGGGGTGTTTACCATCCCTCGCCTCTTCTCATAAGGCCCCCGTTTTCCTCAGGAACCTCCTGTTCTCTATTCTTAGCCCCAGTGTTGGAGATCAGGCAGACCCCATTGCTGGGCTGAAAATATGGATGTGACGCAGACTGGACAGAGGCTCCGGGGCCCCTGGTCGTAGGGATTCATCCTGGGATGGGGACTTGGGACTTGGCCTTTCTGATCCAATCAGAGCCTTCCCTGGGATTTTTGCTGGAGCCACCAGGATGAAGGGTCACCTTCCCAGTGGTGTTGGCGGGCTAGAGGAGTGGCAAGGTGAGGTCCCCTTTCTACCAGGTGGGCAGCACCCAGACAAGAGGAATGGCAGGGCTGAAAGAAGGGAACCACAGACTCCAGCCTTCAGACCTCGCACCCCAAAGTACCTAAAACCGGTGTCTCCTTGCACTTTTTAAAATGTGAACTTCGAGTCTTTAACTGACAACAGTGTCTTCGGTTTCTGGCTCTCTCCACCAAGAGGGGCCTCGGATGTCAGGAGCCTCAGATCCGTCCACAGCATTCCAGACGAGCCTCTGGAAAAACCGCTGTGGCCTTAACACTTTTCCAGCTGCCGCCTCTCCCTACAGTGCACACGAGCTTCCTACCCGGGCTGGGGGGCGAGGAAGCCCCGCTGAGGGCCATTCTGAGGGCGAGTGGGCGGTGGCCATCCCCAGCCGCAGCCCCGCCTGTCTGTGACAAGACAGACGGCTCCACTCCGTCCGCCACGACTCCCAGAAAAGGTCAGCAAGCTGCCCGCGCCCCTGACCAATGCGAAAGTTCAGCAGCTCTAAATGCTAACAGACTGGAGGCGTGACTGAGGCTGGAACGGCAGAGGGGCCCGGTGCCATCAGCCTTGGCGAGGAAAACATCACCCGTCATCTGTGCAAGTGACTCACGTGGAGTGTAAACATTTGTGTGCTCCTGACCCCCCGCTTCACACGACAGAGAGCCACGAGGACCCGAGGAGGGGGAGCCAGAGGAGAGACCTAGAGAAGCCCTCCTGGGACAGGACGGACTTCACCAAAAAGAACGCACGCTTCCAACTCGAACCTCAGTCCTGGAAGTTTTTCAGAGAGGATGACTCAGGTTGATAGCAACAGAGAGGGTGCCTTGGGGGTCCTCTGTGGGGCTCCCCTACGTGTCTGTCACCTCACAGTCACCTTGACACTCCTTCCACCCCTCCGGGAAAATGTCCCGCTCTCAGCTCCAGTAACAGACGATCTGGGTGATCACATGCCTCTCTGCTCTGCCTCCTTCGGCAGACTGCCTCAAATTCTAACATCCCGTGGAGAGCAGAATTCTCCGGATATCCAGCCCAGACCGCTCCCGCCCGCCCGAGTCCGTCTTTGACCCCTGTGGAATTTCACAGTTGTGGCGTCAGTAAACATCTTCGGCCTCGATCCTCGGGTGACCCCCCTCCAGGCCTTTACAAGCCTGAAGGTCCACCCCTCAAGGTCTCCTCCAGGCCCAGCCTGTTCAATTCCGGAAGCCCTTGCCCTCGCAGGAAAGGTCTGTGATTCCCCCAAGGTGCCGGTTACTTCCTCCCGGATCACAATATTTTCAGTGTGCACCGTGGTGGTGCATACAGAGCGATCAGGCGCTCCGCTGCGCGGTGAGGGGTCTGAAATCACGCTGGACACGCACCAAAATCCGCTCTGCAGAGGAGGAATGCTAGGGAATTGCTGGCGCTGCCGTTGGAGACGAGTCCTGTGAATTCTGCGCGGCCCTCTCCGGAGAGACATGTGGAAGGGGCGGGGTGGGGGGCAGGAAGGGACTGGAGGCTGGGGTTAACAAGTGTTAAGAGAGCAGGTCCACACAGCTGCAGAGCGGCTACCAGAGGAGGAGGGCGGGGCTGCCGGCAGCAGGAACCCAGTGGGCTTGGCCCCCACTTCCACTTCAGACAGCTGGACAGGGAGAGAGCGGCTGTCGTTTGCCGCCTTTGCTTTAACATGCAGGGCTCAGGTTTTGCTCACTCACTAAAGACAGCACATGGAAAATGGTACGGTGCCCTGGGCTCTGTAATAGGGCCGGTTTACTGACAACACGCCTGTGAATTTCTGCTGCTCTGCCCACACCCTGCTGGTTCAATGAAGCGAAGAGGAAGAGGCGGATGACCCTCGGCCAGCCTGGGCATGCAGAGCTATGCCAGGAGGCTTCCCCTCCGGTATGCGTCGAAGACTGTGCGGGGTGGGGTACTCACTGGAGCTGTACTCAAGAGCATCCACCCTGTGCCAGCAGCTGTGCCAGCACCAGGACCACCACTATAAAGAGAACCGATAAAGCCCTGCCCTTGGGGAATGCACAATCTACAGGGACATGGGTCCTCAAGCACAAAGAATGTACCGTGACGGCAGGGCGAGCAGTGGCGCCACGGCGGACACAGTGGCCAGGCCCTGAGGAGACAACACTTGAGCCGTGCAAATCGCTGGGACAGGACATTCCAGTGAGCGTGCTTCAGAGCCCAGCAGAGCCATCAGGGCTGCAGAAGCTCAGGGGCCCGGCAGGTCACATCAAGAAGCAGATTTTGTTCTGAGAGTGAGGGAGCCACTGGCAGGTGTCCGGCGGTGCAGTGAGGTGGTCTGATGCCTGCCTGAGGAGGGTCCCGCTGGCTGGAGTTGGGGATGACGCCCAGGAGGGGAAGAGCCAGGAGTGGCTCTGAGCTGGGATGGGGAGGAGACGGCAGGAGGGGCTGGCTCCAGGCTGAGGCTCGAAGGTGGAACCCACGAGAGATGCTACCTGGGGACCTCCCGGGCAGCTGCAGCCAGACTGAGGCCTTCTCTCAGGAGGAGGGACGTTCCCAGGACTGGGACCCGCTGGTGGGAAGACCTGAAGCCCTCAAGAACTGTGGGAGCTCCAGGTGGCACGAACCCTGAGCAAGGAGAGGCATGAAGGGCTTTTCTGGAACACAGGCAGGGCTGCGAATCCCCCAGGCCAGGTGGCATCTCCAAGTCCCTTGCTTGTTGCAGGCAATACAGCCTCGCAGGACCAAGGACAACCTGGACCTTCAGCCTGCCCGGTGGGGAGGAACCAGCCACCACTATTGGTCAGCACAAGCTCAACCTCCAAGCATCCCCAAGCCTGCGCGCGCCTCTCCATCCCTCCAGGGCCCACCTTGGCTGAGGCTCCCTTGTCTCTTGCCAGACGGATCCTTTCTTTTCTAAGACAGAGTCTTGCTCTGTCGCCCAGGCTGGAGTGCAGTGGTGGAATCTTGGCTCCTGGGTTCAATCAGCTCTCGTGCCTCAGCCTCCAGAGCAGCTGGGACTACAAGCACCCGCCACCGCGCTCGGCTAGTTTTGTCTATTTTTAGTAGAGACTGGGTCTCACTATGCTGCCCAGGCTGGTCTCTAACTCCTGACCTCAAGTGATCTACCCGCCTCGGCCTCCCAATGTGCTGGGAATACAGGCGTGAGCCACCACACTCGGCCTACAGAGGGATCCTTTCAAAACAGAAGGCTGACCGATATGCCCCTCAACCAAACCCTGCCCTGGCCCCCTGGCCCAGCCAGCCCAGAAATGACCGCACGATGTTCTCTAACTCTTGCTGGCATGTATGCGCCCCACGGGCAGGACCCATCTGTCCCATGGACCCTGCATGTCCAGCACCTGGCACGGGAGGACACAGGAGACTGTGGCACCCACACAAAGGCAGAGAAAGGTGTGTAACAAATCCTGTCCACAGAGCAAAGAGCTGGGGATGCCGGGACACATGCTGCCCAGTCACCCCATGCCTTCAGTAAATCCCACCCGCTTCTTCCAGGATCCAAGGCCCCAAGTCGCTGAATTATTTCTATCTTTGTCCTTCCCCCTCATCCTCCTCTCTCCCTCCTCAGTCTCCTGTTCTCCATCTTTCTCCTCCTCTCTCCTCCTCGATTCCTCTTCCTCCTCTTTTCCTCCTCCCTCTTCTTCCTCCTCCTTTTTCTCCTCCTCCTCTTCCTCCTCCTCCCTCTCATCTCTTCCTTCTCTTCCTCCACTCTTCCTCCTGCTCTCTTCCTCCTCCAGGGCCTCTCAACACCAAATCTAAAACATCCCCTAAAACCAAAGGGTAGGTCTCTCTCTCACACACACACATGCAAATATCAGAAAAAGGAAAAAACGAAAGAGCTGGAGTGAGGAGAAAGCCTCACTTTTACAGTGTCTGAGGAGAGATGGGTGAGATAAAAAGTAATCGCTGTGGGGGAGGTGGGATGACATTCGCACGGGCTCCCTGGAGATGGTGCAATTGTGGGGGAGGGTAATAAAACCTTTCTTCCCCAGTAACTATGGACCACGACAAGGAGGCCGTCCCGGAGGGCACAGCTACCAGGTGGAAACAGTCCAGCTGTGACGATCGCACTGTGCGATTCAGGGTGAAGTGAGTGCTTTCAGAGCAATTCCACTCCCAGAGCTCTCGGGACCTGCCAACAAGGAGGGGAGGAGAGGGTGGCCTCCCTCCCAGAGAAGGGGCTCAGCTGTGAGGGGCAGATCGAGTGGCCTGGATGTGGCCTGGCCTGCAGGTCAGTGCCCCTCTTGAGCTGGCCCAGTTCCACCTGCCCCCATCCCTGCTGAGATGCTCCCGCCCCGTCCCCCGCTGAGCTCCTGCTCCCAGGCCTGCTCCTGTCCGGACCTGCCCTCTCCAGCTCACGCTGGATGTGCTTTACTCTCCTGCTGCCCCTGCTGCTGTCCCTCTCACGGCCACCAAATCATGGCACTACTGTCTTCCCAAAAGCTCAAGCTGACCCTCTCCTTTCCTTGCTGACACATGCACGCCACATCAAGCCTTGCTGGCACCGATGATCCCCTCAAGGCCCATGCGGGCGTGGCAGGCAGGATGGCAATGTCCCCATCATGGGCGATGTCAGCACCGCCACAGTAACACTGATGAGGCACATGCAGCCTCTCCCCACTCATTTCCTCCCAGACACCCCCCACCTGGTGGGCCTAGAGCCCCATTTCCCAGATGAGGAATCTGTCACAGCCACACCCCACAAAGAGGGACCCACAGTCACCCATGGGTGTGATGAGACACCTCATGCCGCAATATCTGACCACATTTTCCAGGAGAAGGACTTGAGTTCACGTCTTGGAAGGGTCAAAATCCTCCTCCTAAAAGGGGCACGAGGTCGGACACGCTGGCTCATGCCTGTAATCCCAGCACTTTGGGAGGCCGAGGCAGGTGGATCACCTGAGGTCAGGAGTTCGAGACCAGCCCGGTCAACATGACGAAACTCTATCTCTCCTAAAAATACAAACTAGCCAGGCGTGGTGGCGGGCGCCTGTAGTACCAGCTACTTGGGAGGCTGAGGCAGGAGAATCACTTGAACCCAGGAGGCGGAGATTGCAGCGAGCCAAGAACATGCCACTGCACTCCAGCCTGAGCAACAGAGTGACATCAAAAAAAATAAAATAAAAAAGAAAGGGGCAAGAGGCGAAAGGAAAGAGAACTTCCCCAAAGTAGCAAGAACCTCCTTGGAAAGCCACCTCTTCCCCCAGGTACTCCTAGCAGGAGCTGGGGGGCTGGACCCTTCCAAGGCCTCTGGGCTTGGTGGAGATGATCCAGATTGTGGAGAAATCTTCGACAGGCAAAGGCCACTGAGCCAGACTGACTGTGACGAACCCACCGGGCGCAGCGTCTCGGCCACAACTTTCCATGCAAACACTTTCAGCAGGCAGCAAAGCCCCTGGGCACAACGTCCTAGCCAGCCATCACTTCTTTTTTTTTGAGATGGACTCTCACTCTGTTGCGCAGGCTGGAGTGCAGTGGCACGATCTCGGCTCATTGCAACCTCCTTCTCCCGGGTTCAAGCGATTCTCCTGCCTCAGCCTCCTGAGTAGCTGGGATTAAAGATGCCCACCACCACACCTGACTAATTTTTGTATTTTTAGTAGAGATGGGGTTTCACTATGTTGGCCAGGCTGGTCTCAAACTCCTGACCTTGTAATCCACCTGCCTCAGGCTCCCAAAGTGCTGAGATTACAGGTGTGAGTCACCACGCCCAGCCTAGCCACCACTTCTTATGCAAACGCCTGAAGCCTGCACATCCCTCACCCAGATCCCCCATCTCACCCCCAGGAACAGCGTGACTCAGCGAGCCCGGGCCCTACCCAGACACCTCCAGGAAGCGTAGGCCAAAAAGCGTGGATGCCAAAGGTCCATGTGGGAGAGGCTGCGAGGCCAGAAGGTTCCTCCAAAACTCTGGTAGCCAGGTACCTCACAGTGACGGAATTTTAGCTGGGGAGGTGCAACTCCCCAGAGGGTTTGCCTCCCCTTGCAACACCCCAAGTGGCCCAGGCCTCCTTTCCCTCCAAGGAGTCTAGACCCCACGGCCCAAGCTGGGAGGAGGCCAGCTGGTGAACAAGTGTCCTTTGTGCCTGCAGCAAGGACCCCACCTCCTCTCCGTGCACCTCAGCCAGGGCAGCCCCACTCTGTCCATCCCTGAGGTTCGGCTCAGTCATTAACGACCATCTCTACTAGGCAGCGGGTTTTTTGTTGATCCCTCGAGATAGGAAGGAAGGAGAATAAGCTTTTCTCTTTCTTTTTTCCCCCTTGGTTGCAGAAGACAGAAGTTGGAACAAACAAGTTATATAACGTTGGGGGCGGTGGGGGGTGGGGGAGTGCAGTCCCTCCTGGGGACAGTTTCTTGAGTTGTGGTACCGCTGGAAGGGCCAAGGGGAAGACAGGAACTGCCCCCGCCCCTGGCCAAAAGACAAAACCTTCGTGGGACAAAAAGGCAGACGCGGGCGTTGCCTGGCAGGCTAGAAAGGCAGTCACAGAGACTAAAACCAGCCCCCAGTGCCCCCCAGCAGCCCCACAAGCCTCCCTGGAAAGGCCAAAGATCGACCTGATCCCATAGAAGGGAATTCCCACCTGCCAGACTGCAAGCCTCAGAGAGCAAGAAGTTTTTGCACACCCCCATCACTCCCTTCCTCCCTCTCTCTCGGCCACATCTCTGGGAGACTTCCTCCTGTGTCACTCATGTTCCAGGCACACAAGAGGACACAAGAGAGACAGGCTCTTCAACCTCAAGGCACTTGCAGAGGAACACAACAACTAACGTTAGGTGGTGACCAGCATGATCAAGAATATAAAACAAGCATGCGCCCCAGCAATTCCGCTCCTAGATGTGTACCCCAAAGGACTGAACATGAGTGTTTAGACAAAAATGTGTACACTCACGTTCATGGCAGCATGATTCATAATAGCCAAAAGGTGGAACCAATCTAAGTGTCCATCAACAGATGAATGGATAAATATGTGGTGCATCCACACAGTGGAATATTACTCAGCCATAAAAAGGAATGAAGTTGGCCGGGCGTGGTGGCTCAAGCCTGTAATCCCAGCACTTTGGGAGGCCGAGACGGGCGGATCACGAGGTCAGGAGATCGAGACCATCCTGGCTAACACAGTGAAACCTCGTCTCTACTAAAAAATACAAAAAAAACTTAGCCGGGCGAGGTGGCA
This sequence comes from Papio anubis, assembly GCF_008728515.1. Classification (NCBI taxonomy): domain Eukaryota; kingdom Metazoa; phylum Chordata; class Mammalia; order Primates; family Cercopithecidae; genus Papio; species Papio anubis. The sequence goes on from NC_044995.1 coordinate 33,435,123, forward strand.
GGCGCCTGTAGTCCCAGCTATTCGGGAGGCTGAGGCAGGAGAATGGTGTGAACCCGGGAGGCGGAGCTTGCAGTGAGCTGAGATCCGGCCACTGCACTCCAGCCTGGGTGACAGAGCGAGACTCCGTCTCAAAAAAAAAAAAAAAAAAGGAATGAAGTGCTGATTTAGGCTACAACATGCATGACCCCCAAAGCATCATGCTGAGTGAAAGAAGCCAGATTCAAAAGGCCACATAGTGTATGATTCTATTTATAAAACTTGAAAACAGATAGAGACAGACTGCAGATTGGTGATTGCCAGGGGCTGGGCAATGGAGAATAGGGGGTCAGCGCTAATGAAGATGGGGTCACCTTTTGCGGGGGACAAAGATGTTTTGGAACTGGACAGCAGTGATGGTTGCACAATTCTGTGAATATACTAAATGCCACTGAATTGTTCACTTAAAGTGGGTGAATTTTGTTATATATATATATTACCTCAAAAACAAAAAACAAAAATACAGGTTGGGCATAGTGGTTCATGCCTATAATCCCAGCACTTTGGGAGGCTATGGCAGGAAGATCACTTGAGCCCAGGAGTTCAAGACCAGCCTGGGCAACATAATGAGACCCTGTCTCGGCTGGGCACAGTGGCTCACACCTGTAATCCCAGCACGTTGGGAGGCCAAGGTGGGCGGATAACCTGAGGTTGGGAGTTGAGACCAGCCTGACCAACATGGAGAAACCGCGTCTCTACTAAAAACACAAAATTAGCCAGGCATGGTGGCACAAGCCTGTAATCCCAGCTACTCGGGAGGCTGAGGCAGGAGAATTGCTTGAACCTGGGAGGTGGAGGTTTCGGTGAGCCAAGATCGTGCCGTCGCACTATAGCCTGGACCACAAGAGCAAAACTCCGTCTCAAACAACAACAAAAAAAATGAGATCCTGTCTCTATAAAATAATATATATATTTTTTTCAGACAGAGTCTGGTTCTCTCGCCCAGGTAGGAGTGCAGTAGAGCGATCTCAGTTCACTGCAACCTCTGCCTCCCAGGTTCAAGTGATTATCTTGCCTCAGCCTCCCGAGTAGCTGGGATTACAGGCACGTGCCACCAATCCTGGCTACTTTTTGTATTTTTAGTAGACAAGGGGTTTCACCAAGTTGGCCAGGCTGGCCTCAAACTCCCGACTTCAAGTGATCCACCCACCTCGGCCTCCCGAAGTCCGGGGATTACAGGTGTGAGCCACTGCGCACAGCTCAAAACAATTTCTAAAAATTAGTCAGGTGTGATAGTAGATGCCTGTAGTCCCAGCTACTCGGGAGGCTGAAGCAGGCGGATTGCTTAAGCCCAGGTCAGAAGGCTGCAGGGAGCTATGACACTACATGCCAGCATGGGCGACAGAGTGAGACTCTGCCTCAAACCAAACCAACCAACCAAACAAAAAACCACAACAAGCTGGGCGCAGTGGCTCACGCCTGTAATCCCAGCACTTTCGGAGGCCCAGGCAGGCGGATTACCTGAGGTCAAGAGTTCCAGACCAGCCTGACCAACATGGAGAAACTCCATCTCTACTAAAAATACAAAATTAGCCGGGCTTGGTGGCAGGTGCCTAGAATCCCAGTCACTTGGGAGGCTGAGGTAGGATAATCAGTTGCTTGAGCCCGGGAGGTGGAGATTGCAGTGATCATGCCACTGCACTCCAGCCTGGGCAACAAAAGCGAAATTCCATCTCAAACACACACACACACACACACACACACACACACATACACACACACAACTAGGTGACTAGAAAAAGTGTCCTGGGGACTACTTGAGCTTGCACGGTCAGGCAGGTGGCTCTGAGGAGCCAGAACCTTGGAGAGTGGAAGGATGAAGAGGAAGGAGGCGTGGGCAAGTTGAGAAAAGGAGGTGGGTCATGCACCAGGCCTGGCTGTCCTATTTGCAATAAATGAAGGAACAGACGAACAACGCTACAAAGACTCAATGTCTCAAAATGACTTTTGGGAGAATGTCTTGTACCAATCTCCCTCAAAATATGATCCATTTTCTGCATGCTCCATCTTGCCACATTAGGGGTTCTCCCCACACTGGCACCTGAGGCATGAGACACTCCTATCAGTTGCTCCAAACAGTGATTTTTCACTAGGATGGAGGAAAGGGGACAATGACAAAGATGTCTTTTAAGAAAGAGGGCTGGGCGCAGTGGCTCACGCCATAATCCCAGCACTTTGGGAGTCCGAGGCGGGCAGATCACGAGGTCAAGAGATCGAGACCAGCCTGACCAACATGGAGAAACCCTATCTCTACTAAAAACACAAAGATTAGCCAGGTGTGGTGGCATGCACCTGTAATCCCAGCTACTCGGGAGGCTGAGACATGAGAATCACTTGAACCCGAGAGGTGGAGGTTACAATCAGCCGGGATCACACCACTGCACTCCAGCCTGGGTGACAAAGTGAGACTCGGTCAAAAAAAAAAAAAAAAAAAAAGGCAACGCAACTTAAAAATAAGCCAAAGATTTGAAAAGACACTTTACCAAAGATACGAATAGCTAAGAAGCTCATGAAAAACTGTCCAACATCATTAGTTATTAGAGAAATGCAACTTAAAACCAAAATAAGACAGGGAACAGTGGTGTGCATGCTTGTAATCCCACTTATTCCAGAGGCTGAGGCCAGAAGACTGCGTGAACCCAGGAGTTTCAGGGTGCAGTGAGCTGGGATCGCACCATCGCACTCCAGCCTGGGCGACAGAGTGAGACCTCATCTCACAAATAAATAAATAAATAAATAAAAACACCAAATGAAGACACCAGCATACACTTTAAGAATGGCTAAAACTAAGGACGGGCCATACCAGCTGTTAGTGAGGATGAGGAGGAGCTGGAACTCTTGAACATTGCTGGTGGGGATGCAAAATGGTATAGCCACTTTGGGAACGAGTTTGGCAGTTTCTTAAAGATTAAAACATGGCCGGGCTCGGTGGCTCACACTTGTAATCCCAGCACGTTGGGAGGCCAAAGCGGGTGGATAACCTGAGGTCAGGAGAGTTCAAGACTAGTCTGGCCAACATGGCGAAAGCCCGTCTCTACTAAAAATACAAAAATTAGCTGGGTGTGGTGGCACATACCTACAATCCCAGCTACTCAGGAGGCTGAAGCAGGAGAATAGCTTGAACCCAGAAGGCAGAGGTTGCAGTGATCCAAGATCACGCCACTGAGCTCCAGCCTGGGCAAAGAGAGAGACTCCATCTCAAAAAAAAAAAAAAAAAATTATATATATATATAGAAACATAGCCAGGTGTGGTGGCTCACACCTGTAATCCCAGCACTTTGGGAGGCCAAGGTGGGAAGATTGCTTGAGCCCAGGAATTCAAGACCAGCCTGGGCAACATGGCAAGACTTTATCTCAACAAAAGCACAGAAAAAATAGCTGGGTGTGGTGGCATACACCTGTGGTACCTACCAGCTACTTTGAAGGCTGAGGTGGGAGGATCACCTGAGCCCAAGGAGGTCGAGGCTGCAGTGAGCTGTGATTGCACCACTTCACTCCAGCCTGGGCAACAGAGTGAGACCCTGTCTCAAAAAAAAAAAAAAAAAAAAAATTTAAACACATCTACCATATGAGCTAGTCATTCCACTCTTAAGTATTTACCCAAGAGGATGAAAGTATATGTCCACACAGAGACACATACCCAGATGTTCATAGCAACTTTATTTGCAGTTGTCAAAATGGAAATAACCCAACAGTCCATCAACCAGTTAATGGATAAACAAACTGTGTCCATCCATACAATCTCGTCTGGATGGACACAGTTTGTTTATTTTCACTCCACAGTGAAAAAGAACAAACTTCTGATACAACAACACAGATGAACTTCAAAAACATTATGTTAAGGAAAGAAACCAGACGCAAAGGCCACATGTCCGATTCCATTCTTAGGAAATTTCTAGAAAAGACAAAGCTACAGAGAGTGAAAGCAGATCAGGATGTCCCCGGGGCTAGATGTTGGGGGAGCAGGGTTAATTGCAAACGAGGTTGGGGGAACTCTTTAGGTTGATGGAAGCATTCCAAAAAACTGGATTGTAGTGAAGGATGCACAACTCAGTAAATGTACTGAAACTTAATGATCTGGGTTGAGCACAGTGGGAGGCTGAAGCAGGCAGATCACTTGAGGTCAGGAGTTCAAGATCAGCCTGGCCAACATGGCAAAACCCCATTTCTACTAAAAATACAAAAATTAGCTGGGCATGGTAGCGTGCACCTGTGGTCTCAGCTACTCAGGAGGCTGAGGCAGGAGAATTGCTTGAACCCAGGAAGCAGAGGTTGCAATGAGCCAAGATCATACCACTGCACTCCAGCCTGGGCAACAGAATAACGCTCTGTTTCAAAAAAAAAAAAAAAAAAAAAATTAATGAACTGATAAATTAAAAAGAATGAATTAGCTGGGCACAGTAGTTCACGCCAGCACTTTGGGAGGCCGAGGCGGGTGGATCACCTGAGGTCAGGAGTTCAGACCAGCCTGGCCGACACCGAAACCCTGTCTCTACTTAAAAAATACAAAAATGGTCAGGCGCAGTGGCTCACACCTATAATCCCAGCACTTTGGGAGGCCGAAGTGGGCGGATCACGAGGTCAGGAGATCGAGACCATCCTGGCTAACATAGTGAAACCCCGTCTCTACTAAAAATACAAAAAATTAGCTGGGCGAGGTGGTGGGTGCCTATAGTCCCAGCTACTCGGGAGACTGAGGCAGGAGAATGGTGTAAACCCGGGAGGTGGAGCTTGCAGTGAGCTGAGATCCGGCCACTGCACTCCAGCCTGGGCGACAGAGCGAGACTCCGTCTCAAAAAGAAATATATATATATATATATACACACACACATATTTAAAAAAAAAAAAAGTTAGCTGGGCTTGGTGGCGGGCGCCTCTAGTCCCAGCTACTAGGGAGGCTGGGCAGGAGAATGGCGTGAACCCGGGAGGCAGAGCTTACAGTGAGCCAAGACCACGCAACTGCACTCCAGCCTGGGCGACAGAGCGAGACTCTGACTCAAAAAACAAACAAACAAACAAAAAAAATTAGCTGGGTGTGGTGGCACGCACCTGTAGTCCCAGCTACTCAGGAGACTGAGGCAGGAGAATCCCTTGAACCTGGAAGGCAGAGGTTGCAGTGAGCCGAGATCGTATCACTGCACTCCAGCCTGGGCGATAGAGCAAGATTCTGTCTCAATAAATAAATAAAAACAAAATGAATGAATTGTATTTCATGCAATTAATTATATCTCGATAAAGCTGTTTATAAAAAAGAGCCATGCCCAGCATGGTGGCTCACATCTGTAACCTCAGCACTTAGTGAGGGGTAAGGCAAGAAGATTGCTTGAGCCCAGGAGTTTGAGACCAGCCTGGGCAACAGAGCAAGACCTGGTCTTTACAAAAAATGTAACAATTAGCCAAGGGTGGTGGTGCACACCTGTAGTCCCAGCTACTCCGGAGGCTGAGGTGGGAGGATCACCTGAGTCCAGGAGTTTCAGGCTGCAGTGAGTCTTGATGGTGTCACTGCACTCCAGCCTATATGCCTGGGTGACAGAGCGAGACCAGGTTTCAAAAAAAAAAGAAAAAAAAAGCCCTAGCCCCAGGTTATCCCACTCCAGTGCCCAAGGCAGGGACCTGGGGTTCACTGTCCCTCTTCCCTGTCCCTTACTTGCCAACTCATACCCAATTTTCACGCCCTGGCCACTGCCTGAATATCTCTGAAAATCTTCTGATGTCTCCTGGCTCCCTACTGCAGGACAATCTTGCCCGACACATACCCCAGAAGGCTGGTCACCCCTCTGGACACAAACCTCCTGGGTTCCCCACGGCCCCTCTGGCAGACCAGACTCAATGCCCACAGACCTAAGTCTCAACATGCCACTCAGCATCCTCAGGAACAGGCAGGGCCTTTGCCTCCTCTGTGCCCCAGCCCAGCCATCCCTCCTCCCTTCCTCACCCATCCCATGCATGTTCCATTCAGTACCAAATCACACAGACAGGTCATCAGGCCATTCCCTCCAGCACCAGCCCGGAGGTCCAAAACTCCACAGCACGTAAGTATCAATAACTTCATCATTTATCATGTTGACTGAAATTATTGGCTCCTGGAAGCTCACCAACAAGAAAAACCCTGAATTTCCTCCTTGGCCTGACCCGGGTGGCAGGCTAGAGGAGGAGCTGGGGTGGGAGGGTCTGGCTTTGCCCAATAGGAAAAGAGCAGGAGATCACACTCCCTAAGGCAGGTGTTCTTTCCCTTCGACAATCCAATACAATGCATGCATGCACATATCATTAGTTACTGATGATAACTAACTATCATGCAAACCTTGAGGTTCAAGCAATCCATATCAGGACTGGGCCATGGGGAAAGAGGGCCTCCCTCTGACAAAAGGGGTGAATTCTGTCCCCTTGTCTGAGGGCAAGACCTTTCTATAAGTCCTTTAGCCTGTTGGGGATGTGGATTTGGACCCCATGGGGATGGAAGGGATGAGAACCAAAGAAGAACCCTCTTTACGTTCTTTATAAACCCCTGGAGTTCTCTCATCCACCTCAGGTTCCCTAGACCCACCCCAGCCCCTCAGGGGCCCTGGCACCCCCAGGCCCTTTCAGCTTCCCCATCTCAGGCTCCCAGATTCATCTGAGTCCCCCACCGAGAGCCTCCCACAGTCTCCACTCCTCCCAGGGCCCCTCAGCACGCTCTCAGGACCACCTTTAGCCACCTCGGGGCCCTTCGGCACCTCCCAGGAAGCCTTGGGCCTTAGCCCCTTCCTCAGAGCCCCCAAGACACCTCACCACCCTCAGACTGGCCATGGCCCCGGCTCAGGCCCTCTCTGCTGCCCAGGCCCTTTGGCATCCCCAGTTGCCCCACGACCCAACACAGTCAGGAGTCCCTCGGTTTCCCTTCAGACCCCCAGGATTCTCAGGTACCTAGGGTCGCCTACAGACGCCTCGAGCCAGCCCCGCTCCAGCTACCTCCTCAGTAGCCCTCGGCTCCTCCAGTACCCCACGGCCCCGTGAAGTCCAAATTCTCAGCGAAAGACCCTCGAGCCGTGCCAGGCCTCCCCTCAACCCCTCAGGACGCCCAAGACTGCCCACAGGTGCCCTGGGCTCCAAGACAGGTGCAGGTCTATCCTGCGGACCGGGTCTCACCTGTTCGGGCGCTCGGGGCCGGGGCCCGCGCCGAAAGCGCCTCCGCCACCAGCACCGCCGCTGCTACCGCCGGACTCCGCCATCTTTCCCCCGCCGTCGCGCGTTCGAGTGACGGGAGCCGCGCGCGCAGGCCCGGGAAACACCGAGACGCGGGGGGCGGGGCGGGGCCAGGTCTGTGGAGGGGCGGGGCCGGGACCAGAAACCAAGGATTGGGGCGGGCCCGGAACCAGAGGGGCGTGGCCTACGGAGCGCCGGGGCGGGCCTGGGATAAAGGGAGGGGCCTGCTATGCAGAGGGCGGGTCCAGGGCGGGGCCTGGGCTAGGGGTGCGGGATTGGGGCGGGGCCCTGGCGTGAGGGGCGGAACCAAGTCTGAAATGGAGGCCTTTCTGGGCTGAGAGGGCGTGCTGTCTGTGGATAGGTGGGGTCGGGGCGGAACCAGGACAAGTAGGTGCGGGATGGGGTTGGTCCCTGGGCTGAGGAGCGGGGCGGGGTCTGAAGAAGGGGCAGGCCCAGGGCAAGAGGAGGAGGGACAAGGGTCCGGCTTGCGGAGGAGGCGGGGCGCAGGATGAAGGGGGGGCCAGGTCTGAGAAGGAACAAGGTGGAGGTTAGGAGTGCAGTGGGGGCGTGGTCGGGGAGGTAGATAGGAGAAGATGGGTCTGAGGATGGGACGGGTCTGGGCAGGAGAGGGGAGGAATGTGAGGATAGGTGTGGTCAAGCGAAGAGAGGGCCTGGTCTGCGGAAGGGCGGGGCCTGGGGGCGGAGCCTAATCTGATGGGGGTGGGGCCGGGCTAAGTGTGCCCCGGATCTGAGGAGGGGCGGGGCACATGCAGGTGTTAAGGAGTGTCTGTGAGTGACCTGGGGCGCTGTCAGGCGTGCCCGGGGCGTTGGCTGGGCGTGGTTATACTTTGAGGCGCGAGAGCCACAGGGAAGAGAGCTATGGGTAGGGTGGGCGGGAGCGTGAGATGGAGCATGGAGAAATGGGTCTCTGAGCTCTGAGAACCACACCCTCCCTCTCCCCACCCTGCACACCCGACTCCAGTCTTACCTCCTTCCCAGGCCTCTTTCAGGGGCGAAACTCACCCATGCCCAGGCCTCAGACTTCCAGCCCCTCATGGGCCCCACCCTCCCCTGACATACTCTCTTCAGAGCCTCCACCCTCAGACCCCAATCATCTGCCCTTAGGTTCCCAAGCCTCCTCCTGCTTCAAACATTCTGGCTTCTCATACTCTAAAACCCTCCACATCCAATTATCTCCCATCCTCTACTCAAATCTCAACTCTCACTCCCCAAAATTCCTGCCCACAGATCCTTCAAACCTTACACCCCTAAAGTCCATTCCACCGGACCCTTACACCCTCAGATCCCCAAGCACCAGCCCTCCCAACACACTGACCCTCAGCCAGGGCTCAAAGCCCTGCATCTATAGGTGTCGAAAGCATCTAGAGCTCTTGGGGGCACCCCTCACCCCCTCAACTCTGGTAGGGTCCAAGCTCCCAGGATCCCCTCTGTAGCTTGGAGCTCATTTATTCTTTTACCCTCCAAGTCAGAAAACTCTGACTTCTGCAGTCTCAGGCAGAGAGCAGGGATCCAGAAGGAGCTCAGAGCCCTCTCTCCAGTCAGTGCTGGAAGGTGGTGGCTATGGGGCTGGAGACCCCATAGAAAGAAGGAAGGGGCCTGCTTGGGTGGACTCTTGCAGTTGGACCACACTCAACCAGCATCTCCAACAGAGGGCCTGATACAATAGTAGGTGCCCAGTTGTTACACAAAATGCTCTCAGATGACCCTGTGCAAGCTGACGGATACCAAGTGCTGAAGGGAACTGCTGGCATCTCCAATACACAGTAAGCACTCCGCAAATGTTGAATGCACGCGTGCATGAGCAGCTCACGTTCCGGCAAGCTCTGCACACACACACACACCCTCGCCTGCCCCAAGTCGGCACCACCTCGGAAGTCTTTGTTCCAGACGAACCACATGCGGGCATCAAACCTCACTCAGCAGCGACCTACAGCTGACACACCCGCCACAAATAACATCTGAAGTCAATGGTGTCCATATGCATACACACTTCATAAACATCCAGATTTGACCCATATGTCAGACACACAGACACACAGCTGAAGATAAGAAAAAAGAGGTTCTCTGGGCTTCTGGCTGTGTGCACACACATAGTGTGCTGTAGACTCACTGCACTTTAGACACACTGTGTGATCTGTCCTCCAAGATCACATAGCACAGGGCAGCCGGTGCAATGTCCCTGAGCCAGGAGCGTGCCTAGAGGGTGGCCTGACAAAGAAAAATTAGGAAGAGGGAGAGGAGTGGGGAGGAGAATGGGTGGGAGGCAACACGAGGTGCTTCAGGTCAGAGAGGGCTTTGGGGATCATTTTTGGGGTCCTCTGCATGAAATGAGAAGGGAGAGGGGGCTTGTAAGCAGTGGCAATGTAATTGACACTGGGTTTTTGTTTTGTTTTTGAGAGGGAGTCTCGCTCTGTGGCCCACCCTGGAGTGCAGTGGTGTGATCTCGGCTCACTGCAACCTCCACCTCCCAGGTTCAAGCCATTGTCCTGCCTCATCCTCCCAAGTAGCTGGGACTACAGGCATGCGCCACCACGCCTGGCTAATTTTTTTTTTTTTTTTTTTTTTTTTTTTTTTGAGTCGGAGTCTCACTTTGTCGCCCAGGCTGGAGTGCTGTGGCACAATCTTGGCTCACTGCAACCTCTGCCTCCTAGGTTCAAGTGATTCTCCTGCCTCAGCCTCCCAAGTAGCTGGGACTACAGGCATGCGCCACTATGCCCAGCTAATTTTTGTATTTTTAATAGAGACAGGGTTTCACCATGTTGTCCAGGCTGATCTCAAGCTCCTGACCTCAAGTGATCTGCCCGCCTCAGCCTCCCAAAGTGCCAGGATTATAGAGTGAACCACTGCACCCAGCTGACACTGGTTTTAATGGTGTCAATTTAACAGTGTTACAGTGTCTGACTGTTTAACAGTGTCTGACAATTGGGGGACAATATCTTGAATTTGGGACATGAGTTAGGAGGCATATAATCCAGGGAAAAATGGTAGGGCTCATCTCAGGGTGGTGGACATGGAGGGGTGGGAGGTAGTCCTAGCTGAGATGCACTTTGCAGGTGGGACCAAAAAGAGATGGAACAGATGGGATGTCAAGCGAGGCAGAGTGAGGCCAGTGACCTCTGCCACAGCTGTTGGCCTGAGCCCTAGTGGCCACTATCACTGGGATGCGACAGAGACAAGTGGGGGACCTGGAGGGCCTACGCCGGTGACTGCACACGCCTCATCCAATAATGCTGACCTGTGGTCTGGTAGAGCTGGCAGGCAGGAACACAGCAGGCAGCATCCACAGGCCTGGCCACCATCTGGCCCACAGCTGACATGGCTCTCCTGGAGGCAGGGGCCATGCCACCTGCTCTCCCACTCCAGACCAGCTGCAAGGCTCACATTCCCAGGTCAGAGCTTGGAGGCCTCCCTTATAATCCCCAGGTGTTATGGAGGAGGAAAGTGAAGCCTTGGGGGAAGGCTTCCAGTTCCTGTGGTTTTAGGCTGGGGACAGTGTCTACCCTGTCGGGCGGTCACCACAGAGTGGTCCTGGGGCAAGCTCAAGGTCCCCCGACACCAACTCCCTGTCCTCAGGCCTGTTTGATTTTTCTCCTAACAAACTCTGTTTTTTTGAGACGGAGTCTTGCTCTGGCACCAGGCTGGAGTGCAGTGGCACAATCTTGGCTCACCACAACCTCCGCCTCCCAGGTTCAAGCAATTCTCCTGCCTCAGCCTCCCAAGGAGCTGGGATTACAGGCATGCACTACCACGCCTGGCTAATTTTTGTATTTTTAGTAGAGACGGGGTTTCACTATGTTGGCCAGGCTGGTCTTGGATTCCTGACCTCAGGTGATACGCCCACCTCAGCCTCCCAAGGTGTTGGGATTACAGGTGCGAGCCACCGCGCCTGGCCCTAAATTATTTTTAATGGAGGCAGCACCTCCTTTCACGATCATGAGTGGGGCTTGCTGAAAACACCGTGATCTCTTTCTGTTACCCCAGCCAGCAGCCTCCTGCACCTCCTTGAACTCATGTCTGCACTGGCCCCACCTTCTTTTTTTATGTTTTATTTATTTATTTATTTATTTTTATTTTTATTTTTTTCCTTTGAGACAGAGTCTCGCTCTGTCACCCAGGCTGAGGCAGTGGCTGATCTCACTCACTGCAAGCTCCGGCCTGGTTTATTTATTCTCCTCCCCAGCCTCCTGAGTAGCTGGGATCATGGCCACACCCCGGGCCTTCTGGCTAGTTTTTGTATTTTTTTTTTTTTTTAGTAGAGACTGCTTCACCGTGGCTAGCCAGGTCTCATCTCCTGACTCGCGGATCCGCTTCTGTCTCGGGTCAAAGTGCTGGGATTACAGGCTTGGAGCCACCGGGCTACCGCCTTTATGTTTGATTTATTTATTTAAATTTTTATTGTTTTTGTTTTGTTTTGTTTTTTTGAGACAGAGTCTCACTCTGTCACCCAGGCTGGAGTTCTGTGGTGCAGTCTCATGTCACTGCAACCTTGACCTCCTGGGTTCGAGTGATTCTCCTGCCTCACCCTCCCAAGTCGCTGGAATTACAGTTGCCCACCACCAGGCCTGGCTGATTTTTGTATTTTCAGTAGAAACAGAGTTTCATTATGTTGGCCAGGCTGGTCTCAAACTCCCAACCTCAGGTGATCTGCCCACCTCGGCCTCCCAAAGTGCTGGGATTAGAGGCATGAGCCACCTTGCCTGGCTACCTTCTTTTTTATGTTTTATTTATCTGTTTTCTTAAAAGACAGGGTCTTGGCAGGGTGCGGTGGCTTACGCCTGTGATCCCAGCACTTTGGGAGGCCGAGGCGGGTGGATCACCTGAGGTCGGGAGTTTGAGACCAGCCTGACCAACATGGAGAAACCCTGTCTCTAATAAAAATACAAAATTGGCCAGGCGTGGTGGCTCATGCCTGTAATCCCAGCACTTTGGGAGGCCGAGGCAGGCGGATCACGAGGTCAGGAGATGGAGACCATCCTGGCTAACATGGTGAAACCCCGTCTCTACTAAAAAATACAAAAAATTAGCCGGGTGTGGTGGTGTCCCAGCTACTTGGGAGGCTGAGGCAGCAGAATGGCGTGAACCCGGGAGGCGGAGCTTGCAGTGAGCCGAGATCACACCACTTCACTCCAGCCTGGGTGACAGAGCAAGACTCCATCTCAAAAAAATAAAAATAAAATAAAATAAATAAAAATACAAAATTAGCCGGGCGTGGTGGCGCATGCCTATAATCCCAGCTATTCAGGAGGCTGAGGCAGGAGAATCTCTCGAACCCAGGAGGCGGAGGTTTCAGGTTTCAGTGAACCAAGATCACGCCATTGCACTCCAGCTTGGGCAACAAGAGCAAAACTGTCGCAAAAAAAAAAAAAAAAGACAGGGTCTTCGTCTTGCTCTGTCACCTAGGCTGAGTGCAGTGGCACGATCATAGCTGACTGTAACCTCCACTTCCTGGGCTCAAGTCATGCTCCCTCTTCAGCTTCCTGAGTAGCTGAAACTATAAGGCACATGCCACCATGGCTTTCTAATTTTATTATTTTTATTTATTTATTTATTTATTTATTTATTTTGAGACAGGGTCTCACTCTGTCACCCAGGCTGGAGTGCAGTGGTGCAATCTCAGTTCACTACAGCCTTGACTTCCTGGGCTCAAGTGATCCTCCCACCTCACTCTCCCGAGTAGCTGAGACCACAGGCATGGGCCACCACGCCCAGCTAATTTTTGCTTTTTTTTTTTTTTTTTGGTAGAGTTGGGGTTTCACCATGTTGCCCAGGCTGTTCTTGAGCTTCTGAGCTCAAGCAATCTGTCCACCTCAGCCTCCTAAAGTGCTAGAATTACAAGCATGAGCCACCACGCCGGGCCTTTTTATTTATTTATTTATTTATTTATTTATTTTAGAGATAAGGTCTCGCTCTGTCGCCCAGGCTGGAGTTCAGTGGCACAATCATAACTCACTGCAGCCTCGACCTCCTGGGTCAAATGAGCCTCGTACCTCAGCCTCCGGAGTAGCTGGGACCACAGGTGTGTGCCAGTACACCTGGCTAATTTTGTAAAAAAAAATTTTGCGCCGGGCGCGGTGGTTCAAGCCTGTAATCCCAGCACTTTGGGAGGCCGAGTCAGGCGGATCACGAGGTCAGGAGATGGAGACCATCCTGGCTAACCTGGTGAAACCCTGTCTCTACTAAAAAATAGAAAAAAAAATAGCCGGGCGAGGTGGTGGGCACCTGTAGTCCCAGCTACTTGGGAGACTGAGGCAGGAGAATGGCGTAAACCCAGGAGGCGGAGCTTGCAGTGAGCTGAGATCTGGCCACTGCACTCCAGCCTGGGCGATAGAGCGAGACTCCGTCTAAAAAAAAAAAAAAAAAAAAAAATTTGGTAGAGACGGTCTCACTATATTGTTCAGGCTGGTCTCGAACTCCAGGCCTCAAGTGATTCTCCCACCTCAACCTCCCAAAGTACTGTGATCACAGGTGTGAGCCACCACACCTAGTGTATATCTTGATTATAGGGGTATCTTAAGAGGATTACATTTGCCAAAACTCATTGAACTGGGCATTTAAAATGGGTGTGCCATTGGATGTAAATTATGTCTTATTAAAGCTGATTTACTAAAAAAAAACCTCAGGGCAGTTGCGGTGGCTCAACACTGTAATCCCAGCACTTTGGGAGGCCGAGGCAGGAAGATCACTTGAGTCCAGGAGTTTGAGACCCGCCGTGGCAACATAGAGAGATCCCATCCCAATAGAAAAACAAAAAAAGGTGAAATCCACCCAATGTGATAGAACTAGGACTACCTCTTGGGGGGTGACCAACTGGGATCCCCCAACTCTGGGGACTAGGGTGCTGAGAGGCTGCTGGGGATTCAACTGTCAGCCCATCTGACAAGATCTTGACCTTAGCCGGGCACGATGGCTTGTACCTATAATCCTAGCACTTTGGGAGGCCGAGGCAGGCGGATCACTTAAGGTAAGGAGTTCGACATCAGCCTGGCTAACATGGTGAAACCCCATCTCTACTAAAAATACAAAAATCAACTAGGCGTGGTGACGCATGCCTGTAATCTCAGCTATTCAGGAGGCTGAGGCAGGAGAATCACTTAAACCCAGGCGGTGGAGGTTGCAGTGAGCTAAGATCTCGCCACTTCACTCCAGCATGGGCAATAGATACTCCATCTAGAAAAAAAAAAACAAAAAAACCCTTGACCTCATGTTCCAAGATATTCTGAAAGGTACATTCTGATGGGAAAGACAAATCTGAGATATATAATTGATAAATGACCAAGGCCATTTCAGATGGCAATAACTGCCTTGAAGGCAATGAGCCGAGAGTGATCGAGCGTGTGTTGGGTGGGGGAGCACTGCTTCAGCCAGGAGATCAGGGAGAGCCTCCGTGAAGAGGTGATGATGTCCCAGCTTCAGTAAAAGCAGAGGACAGAATGTTCTAGAATATTCTAGGACATTCCAGAGCATTGTGCAAAGTTCTATAATATTCTGAGAGGACATAATGTGAAGGACCTAAGCCCAGTGCCAGAAAAAGCTCAAGGGATAGAGACGAGGCCGCATTGGCTCGGAAGAAGTGGGCAAGGCAGAGCAAGGATGCAGAGTGTCGACAAAGATGTATTGAGAGCAGCCTCCTTGGTGTGTGGGACACAGCTGTGACCGAGACGCCTAGCGCGTCGCATCTGGCAGAGGGAACATTTATTAAACCAATCATCACACAAGCAAACAAGCCATCACTTAATTGTCACCATGATAAAAGCTGGGGCTGAGCCAGGAGGTCAGGCTGAAGAGTTGGCCAGAAGGAGCAAAGAGGGCACAGCCTCCAGGCAGAGGGAACAGCCTGGATGGGGGCCCCGAGGAAGGAGAGTGTGCCAGGAGTTGTGTGGAGCCCAGCAGGGACCTGAAGTCTCCTCTTCGTGCCCCAGGAAAAGACAGCCACCATGCATCCCCATCCTACCCTCCAAGTGTTTACAGAATGTCCCCTGTGTGCCAGCTGGATGCTGGGGACACCCTCTCCCCATCTCTTCCCGGTGGATTGCCACCCCTGGGCTAAGAAACTCAGGGCTGTCACTAGGGAACCAAGTTGCCATGGCAACCCTGTGCTACCGTTGCCATGACGCCAGCCACCCACCCACCCACCACCAGGTCTGTGTGCAGCTCAGGATGAAAATGGAGGGAGGGGCACGGCTCTAGAACAGAAGAGGAAATTGAAGCTCGGAGACAGAGCTGCGGTGAGTCTGGCCTTCAGCCACATGGTCAAAGGGGCCTTTCTCTCCTGGGAGTCAGGATAGGGTCAGGGGTTGGTTACTGGGCAGAGCAGCCCCAAGGCCTCTGCATGGCACGCAGGGTTCTCTCCCAGACACCTTTGTTGGGTCATTCCTCTGCGATCTGCGTTTATGGGTGCTGGGATCACAGCTGACCCAGCCCTGCCCTCCCAGTGAGCCCAGTCTTGAGTGATGTAGGAGGCAGAAAATGAACCCGTAAAGAAGTAGATAGGCTGAGCACAGTGGCTCACGCCTGTAATCCCAACACTTTGGGAGGCTGAGGTAGGTAGATCACAAAGTCAGGAGTTCAAGACCAGTCTGGCCAACATGGTGAAACCTTGTCTCTACTAAAAATACAAAAAATTAGCCTGATGTGGTAGCAGACGCCTGTAATTCCAGCTACTTGGGAGGCTGAGGCAGAAGAATCACTTGAATCTGACAGGCGGAGGTTGCGGTGAGCCGAGATTGCACCACTGCACTCCAACCTGGGCAACAAGAGCAAAACTTGGTCTCAAAAAAAAAAAAAGAGAGAGAGAGAAAGGGTTGAAGACATTGTAGGCAAACACACACACCCCAGGACGCCTCTGACACACCTACATGCACAGACAGATCTAACACACACACACGCACACACCCACACAATGCTTTTCCTTCCACCTGGGACACCCTCCCTTCTCCCCAGATCATATTCACCCCTCAAAACCCAACTTGACTGCCATCTCCTCCAGGCAGCCATCACTCACCACCTGGTTGGAAGGGACTCCCCTCCCACTTCCACACACCTATGGAGCTCACTGTTTGTGCCCATACCACCTGGCATGACTCATTCTACATTTGTGAGGCGTCCACTCTGGACCTAATCCTAGGCTGGTCACGGGATTCAAGAAGTGATCAAGGCCAGGCCCAGTGGCTCACACCTATAATCCCAGCACTTTGAGAGGCCAAGGAGGGCAGATCACCTGAGGTCGGGAGTTTGAGACCAGCCTGGCCAGCATGGCAAAACCCCATCTCTACTAAAAATACAAAAATTAGCCAGGCATGGTGGCGTACTCCTGTAGCCTCAGCTACTCGGGAGGCTGAGGCAGGAGAATCACTTGAACCCAGGAGACGGGGCTTGCAGTGAGCTAAGATCACGTCACTGCACTCCAGCCTGAGCGACAGAGCAAGACTCTGTCTCAAAAAAAAAAAAAAAGTGATCAACTACACAAGGCTGTGAAAAGAGCCAACAAAAACACTGCCAGCCCAACTCGGTGGCTCATGCCTGGAATTCCAGTACTTTGTGAGGCCACAGCGGGTAGATCGCTTGAACCCAGGAGTTCAAGACCAAGACCAACCTGAGCAACATAGGGAGATCCTGTCTATACAAAATACTTAAAAAATTAGCCCTTGTGGTGGCACTCACATGTCATCCTAGCTGCTTGGGAGGCTGAGGTGGGAGGATCACTTGAGCCTGAGAGGTCGAGGCTGCAGTGAGCCATGATTGCACCACGGCACTCCAGCCTGGACAACAGGTGAAAGAACAAAAATCAAACAAACAAAACAAAGGAAGGAGGAAGACTGCAGGTGCCGGGCAGATGCCTACCAAGTCCGTAACAGCATTGCAAAGCAAAGGGGAGCTGTGGAAAAGACTCCGAGGCCGGACCATTGATTCAAAATGAGGACAAGCGCATTTTGGTCTCCGAGACCAAAAGGCAGGCGGGATAGCACAGAAGAGGTGGCTGCCAGGCTGGCAAAGATCAAAAGCTCTTCATAGGTGAGCAGGAGAATTAGGTTCTCCCCCCTCAACCTCCTGAGTAGCTGGGATTATAGGCCTAAGCCACCACGCCCAGCTAATTTTTGTATTTTCAGTAGAGGCAGGATTTTGTCATGTTGGCCAGGCTGGTCTCGAACTCCTGACCTCAAGCCATCCACCTGCCTCAGCTTCCCAAAGTGCTGGGACTATAGGCGTAAGCCACCATGCCTGGCCTCTATTATTTTTATTTTTATTTATGTATTTATTTTAAGATGGAGTCTTGCTCTGTTGCCCAGGCTGGAGTGCAGTGGCATGATCTCGGCTCACTGCAAGCTCTGCCTCCCCAGTTCAAGCAATTCTCCTGCCTCAGCCTCCTGAGTAGCTGAGACGACAGGCACGCACCACCACGCCCGGCTAATTTTTGTATTTTTAGTAGAGACGGGGTTTCACCATGTTGGCCAGGCTAGTCTCTAACTCCTGACCTCAGGTGATCTGCCCACCTCGGCCTCCTAAAGTGCTGGAATTACAGGCATGTGCCACTGCGCCCAGCCAACAATTAATTCTTTTTTTTTTTTTTTTTTTGAGACGGAGTCTCGCTGTGTCGCCCAGGCTGGAGTGCAGTGGCGCGATCTTGGCTCACTGCAAGCTCCGCCTCCTGGGTTCACGCCATTCTCCCGCCTCAGCCTCCGAGTAGCTGGGACTACAGGCGCCCGCCACCTCGCCCGGCTATTTTTTTGTATTTTTAGTAGAGACGGGGTTTCACCATGTTAGCCAGGATGGTCTCGATCTCCTGACCTCGTGATCCACCCGCCTCGGCCTCCCAAAGTGCTGGGATTACAGGCTTGAGCCACCGCGCCCGGCCCCAACAATTAATTCTTAATCAACGATGAATGTCATCAGAGCAGGGAAGATGGACAGGAAGTGAAACATGGGGATCCTAGGGGATGCTGATGTGGCTGAGAACTTGGTGAAGCAGGACCAGGAGTGTGCTCCTGGCAGAGGGGACTGCATGTGCAAAGGCCCTGGGGCTGGAAGGAAAAAGATAGGCTCAAGAAATCCAGATAGAACCTCACGCAGCCGCTGGAGCAGAAGGAGTGAGGGGCAGAGTCTCACAGAAGCGCTTGGAGGTGTTAGTGAGACCCAATCGTGGGAATCTCTGGTGATATTTGGGCTCCTCAAGACAACGGTAAACCCCAGAAAGGTGTGAACTCTGGGATCAGATTTGCTTTATCCAAGATGGAACCAGAGGGTGGCTGGAGAGGCCGGAAGCCCCAAGAGGAGGAGGTGGGCACCATTGCTGAGTGAGAGGCTGGGGCAGCTTGGACCTCGGTGGTTGCCATGGAGACAAAGAGATGCTTGTGGGCTAGAGGTATGCTTTGCAGGCCTAGGGGACAAGCCGTGCTGATGGAATGAAGTGAGGTGAGGACAGTTAAGAATCAAGATGCAGCCGGGCGCGGTGGCTCAAGCCTGTAATCCCAGCACTTTGGGAGGCCGAGACGGGTGGATCACGAGGTCAGAAGATCGAGACCATCCTGGCGAACATGGTGAAACCCCGTCTCTACTAAAAAATACAAAAAACTAGCCGGGCGAGATGGCGAGCGCCTGTAGTCCCAGTTACTTGGGAGGCTGAGGCAGGAGAATGGCGTAAACCCGGGAGGCGGAGCTTGCAGTGAGCTGAGATCCGGCCACTGCACTCCAGCCCGGGCGACAGAGCGAGACTCCGTCTCAAAAAAAAAATAAAAAATAAAAGAATCAAGATGCAGCCCAGATGTCTAGAGCCACTGAGACAAGAAACTGGGGGCCAGGCAAGGAGACAGAGTGAGTCCAAATGAAGTCCCTTCCAAACTGGGCTGACCAGTGACAGTAGCCATTTAAATCCACAGTGGGGCTGGCCGCAGTGGCTCATGCCTGTAATCCCAGCACTTTGGAAGACTGAGACAGGTGGATCACTTGAGATCAGGAGTTCAAGACCAGACTGGAAAACATGGTGAAAACCCGTCTCTACTAGAAACACAAAAAATTAGCCAGGCCTGATAGTGGGTGTCTGTAATACCAGCTACTTGGGAGACTGAGGCACGAGAATCGCTTGAAACCAAGAGGCAGAGACTGCAGTGAGCCGAGATCGTGCCACTGCACTCCAGCCTGGGCAACAGAAAGACTGTGTCTCAAAAAAAAAAAAAAAAAAAAAAAAAAAATTAAAAAATTAGCCTGGCATGATGTCATGTCAGAGACAGGATCTTACTCTATCACCCAGGCTGGCGTGCAGTGGTGCAAACACAGCTCACTGCAGCCTCAACCTCCCCAGGCTCAAGCAATCCTTCCGCCTTAACCTTCCAAGTATCTGGGAGTAGCTGGGACTACAGGCAGCTGCCATAATACCTGGCTAATTTTGTATATATGTATATTTTTTGTAGAGACAGGGCTTCGCTTTTTTGCCTGCATCTGGCCTAAAAAATTGTTTTAGAGAAAGGGTCTTGCTATGTTGCCCGAGCTAATGTGAAACTCCTAGTCTCAAGCAATCCTCTCACCTCAGTCACATTGGTAGCTGGGACTAGAGGCACATGCCCCCACAACTGGTCAATTTTTTTTTTTTTTAAACGAAGACGGGTACCTCAGCTGGGTGCAGTGGCTCATGCTGTAATCGCAGCACTTTGGGAGGCCGAGGCAGGCGTATCACCTGAGGTCAGGAGTTCAAGACCAGCCTGGCCAACATGGCGGAACCCCATCTCTAATAAAAAAATGCTGACTGGGCACGGTGGCTCACGCCTGTAATCCCAGCACTTTGGGAGGCCGAGGAGGGCAGATCACGAGGTCAGGAGATCGAGACCATCCTGGCTAACAGGTGAAACTCCGTCTCTACTAAAAATACAAAAAATTAGCCGGGTATGATGGTGAGTGCCTGTAGTCCCAGCTACTCGGGAGGCTGAGGCAGGAGAATGGTGTGAACCTGGGAGGCGGAGCTTGCACTGAGATGAGATCGCGCCACTGCACTCCAGCCTGGGCAACAGAGCGAGACTCTGTCTCAAAATAAATAAATAAATAAAAAATGTTAAAAATGCAAAAATTAGCTGGGCATGGTGGCATGTGCCTATAATTCCAGCTACTCGGGAGGCTGAGGCAGGAGAATCGCTTGAACCTGGGAAGTGAAGGTTGATGTGAGCTGAGATCACGCCACTGCCCTCCAACCTGGGAGACAGAGTGAAACTCGGTCTCAAAAAAAAAAAAAAAAAAAAAAGACAGGTCCCTCACCATGTTGCCCAGGCTGGTCTTGAACTCCTGAGCTCAGGCAATTTGCCCGCCTCAGCCTCCCAAAGTGCTGGGATTACAGGCAGGAGCCGCCACGCCCAGCCTATTATTGTTATTATTTGAGAAAGCGTCTCACTTTCGCCCAGGCTAGAGTAAGGTAGCATGATCTCGGCTCACTCCAACCTCCGCCTCCCAGGTCGAAGCAATTCTCATACCTTAGCCTCCCAAGTATCCGGGATTATAGACATGGGCCACCTCGCCCGGCTAATTTTTTGTATTTTTAGTAGAAATGGGTTTTCACCATGTTGGCCAGGCTGGTCTTGAGCTCCTGGCATCAACTAATCCTTCTGCCTCACCCTCCCAAAGTGCTGGGATTACAAGCATGAGCCACCGCACCCAGCCTTTTATTTTTATTTATCTTTTTTTTTTTTTTTTTGTCACTCTTCTCACCCAGGCTGGAGTGCATTGGTGCAATCATGGGTCACTGCAGCCTTGTCCTCCTGGGCTCAAGTGATACCTCCGCCTCCGCTTCAGTTCAGCAGCTGAGATTACTGGTGCCCACCTCTAGGCCTGGCTAAATTTTTAGACTTCTTGTCGAGTTGAGTCTTGCTATATTTCCCAGGCTGGTCTCAAACTCCTACACTCAAGTGATCCTCCCACCTCAGACTTCCGAAGTCCTGGGATTACAGGCATGAGCCACCGTGCCAGGCCAAGGGGCTTTTTTTTTTTTTTTTTTTTTTTTTGAGACAGGGTTTCACCCTTGTTGCCCAACCTGGAGTACAATGGTCCAGTCTCGGCTCACTGCAACCTCTGCCTCCAGGGTTCAAGCGATTCTCCTGCCTCAGCCTCCCAAGTAGCTGGGATTACACAGGTTTGCGCCACCTCGCCCAGCTAATTTTTTTTTTTTTTTTTGAGACGGAGTCTCGCTCTTGTTGCCCGGGCTGGAGTGCAGTGGCCAGATCTCAGCTCACTGCAAGCTCCACCTCCCGGGTTCCCGCCATTCTCCTGCCTCAGCCTCCGGAGTAGCTGGGACTACAGGCGCCCGCCACCTCGCCTGGCTAATTTTTTGTATTTTTTAGTAGAGACGGGGTTTCACTGTGCTAGCCAGGATGGTCTCGATCTCCTGACCTCGTGATCCGCCCGTCTCGGCCTCCCAAAGTGCTGGGATTACAGGCTTGAGCCACCGCGCCCGGCCCCAGCTAATTTTTGTATTTTTGTAGAGATGGGGGTTTCACCACGTTGGCCAGGCTGGTCTTGAACCCCTGACTTCAGTTGATCCACCCTCCTCTGCCTCCTAAAGTACTGGAATTACAGGCGTGAGTCACCACGCCTGTCCCCTCCAGAGATCTTGAATATCTCCAGGGGAGGCCACTTGGTCAAGCTGTGGTCTTGGGTCAGGGGATGCTGGGAAGGACACCAGGAAAGACCTTGACTCCGCCCTCCTCTCATCTCCTGCCAGTGGTCCCTCTGACTGACTCCAGTGGAAAGAAGAGGGCCCAAGTGGATCAACCTTCCAGGATCAGGGTAGGGTGAAGGGTGGAGAGTCTTACACGCAGCCCCACTAGGCATCATCTAATTTGCTGCTCCAACCTGCCAACCCACTGTCACTCCAACAGCCTGGAATCGCTGGGAATCTCCACCCCATTGCCTGTGGGCTGGGGCCGTCATGCTCCTCATCCCCAGCTCTGCCCAGGGGATGAGGCCCTATATCAGTCAGGAATCTCTGGTTTCGAGCAACAGGAACCAACTCAAGTTAACTGAATCTCAAAGCGGAATTACGAGAAGAATCTGGAGGAGTCTGCAGAACAGACAGGAATGAGGGACAGAGTGAGACCCTGTCTTATTTTTTGTTTTGTTTTGTTTTGTTTTTGAGACGGAGTCTCGCTCTGTCACCCAGGCTGGAGTGCAGTGGTGCCATCTTGGCTCACTGCAAGCTCCGCCTCCTGGGTTCATGCCATTCTCCTGCCTCAGCCTCCGGAGTACCTGGGACTACAGGCGCCAGCCACTGTGCCCAGCTAATTTTTTTGTATTTTTAGTAGAGACGGGGTTTCACCGTGTTAGCCAAGATGGTCTGGATCTCCTGACCTCATGATCCGCCTGCCTTGGCCTCCCAAAGTGCTGGGATCATAGGTGTGAGTCACTGCACCCGGCCGACCCTGTCTCATTTTTTGAAAAATAAATAAATCAAGCTGGCTGGGTGCAGAGGCTCATGCCTGTAATCCCAGCACTTTGGGAGGCTGAGGCGGGCAGATCATCTAAGGTCAGGAGCTCAAGACCAGCCTGGCCAACATGGTGAAACTGCGTCTCTACTGAAAATACCAAAATTAGCTGGGCGTGGTGGCGTGCGCCTGTAATCCCACCTACTTGGAGACTGAGGCAGGAGAATCACTGGAACCCAGGAGGCAGAGGTTGCAGTGAGCTGAGATCATGCCACTGGGAGGCGGAGGTTGCAATGAGCTGAGATCGTGCCACCACACTCCAACCTGGGCGACAGAGCTAGATTCTGTCTCCAAAAAAAGTAGACTGGAAGCCAGGTGGCTACAAAATCAAGTCCTCTTCAACATGCAACTTGTCCCTTCATGGGAGGGACATCAGGCACAGGAAGGGATGCTGAACTGCCCCTGTCAGATGGGTGGCACAAGCCACTTTTTTTTTTTTTTTTTTTTTTGAGACAGAGTCATGCTCTGTCACCCAGGCTGGAGTTCAGTGGGGCAATCATAGTTCACTGCAGCCTCCACCTCCCTGCCTCAAGCAATCCTCCCACCTCAGCCTCCCGAGTTGCTGGGACCACAGGCTCAAGTCACCACACCCAGTTAATTATATACATATATGCTTTTTTTTTTTTTTTTTTGGTAGAGATGGGGACTTGCTATGTTGCCCAGGACAGTCTGGAACTTCTGGGCTCCAGTGATTCTCCTGCCTCGGTCTCCTAAAGTGCTAGGATTACAGGCATGAGCCGCTGCGCCTGGCCACAAGCCAGTTTTCCAGGTATATCTGTAGCTGAGAGGGTGACTCTCAGCACAGGGAAGTTAGAGCAGAGGGAGTGCCCTTCCGAGAGACAGCTACTTTCAGTCCCTGGTGCCACCTGGGTTTCCAGGACTTTCCCATGTCAGAAAGGTCCTGCTCGGCAGGGGTCACAGCTATGCATGGGCCACACCCCAAGGGCAGACAGACAACCGAACGGAAGCAGGCTCAGCCTGAGACTCTTTTATATACATGGTTTATTCCTCCCCAGCCCCAGACAAGCCCCAGGCACACACTGTCAGGGCATGGAGATGCCCACACCCCATCTCTCGGAAGCTGGGTCTCTGGAGATCGGGATGGGGAGAAGGGGGAAGCCTTAGCAAGATGCAGTTCCCCCTTGGCCTCAGCTCCCCCAGAGAGGGGACAGAGAAGGAAAAAGGATGGCGACACAGGACTAGGGTTCAAATACTGAGAAAGCCACACAATAGAAGACAAAAAGTAGCAAGCCCCGGAGAAAGCGGGGACAAGGAAGAACCAGCGCCCGATCCCGCCCTCCTCCCAGCTGGGACACTGCGTCCCCAGGACTCTGTGGGGCAAAGGGTGGGACTGGGAAGAGAGGAAAGATTTGGGGGTGGAGGGGCTCAAGGCTGGACCCACCCTACCCTTGGACTCCTGCGCTCAGGGCAAGTGAGGCCCAAGGGGCCCCTGCAGTTGGCAATGATGGGGCCAGCGGAGTCCTACAGCTTGGTCAGGTCCAGCTTCAGCTTGTAGGGTGGTGGGCTGTCCTCATAGGCGTGCGACGGCGGAGGGTACAGGGGCCAATCAGGCTCAATCATGAAGCCCTTGTGCTGCTCCAGGGTCAGAGGCTGCAGGAAGAGAGGGGAGGAGGGAAGTGGAGAGAAGCAGAGCAGCCAAGCCCCCGACCCTGACGAGTCTCCTTCCCACCTCTGATTTTTTTTATTTTTATTCTTTGAGAGCCTCTCTCTGTCGCCCAGGCTGGAGTGCAGTGGCGCCATCTCGGCTCACTGCAACCTCTGCCTCCCGGGTTCAAGGGATTCTCCTTTCTCAGCCTCCTGAGTAACTGGGACTACAGGTGCACGTCACCACGCCCAGCTAATTTTTGTATTATTAGTAGAGGCAGGGTTTCACCATGTTGGCCAGGCTGGTCTCGAAATCCTGACCTGAAGTGATCTGCCCACCTCAGCCTCCCAAAGTGCCGAGATTACAGGTGTGAGCCACCTGGACTCTGTGTGTGTGTGTGTGTGTGTGTGTGTGTGTGTGTGTGTGTATGTGTGTGTTCGATGGGGTCTTGCTCTGTTGTCCAGGCTGGAGTGCAGTGGTGCCATCACAGCTCACTGCAGCTTCAAACTCTCAGGCTCAAGTGATCCTCCCATCTCAGCTTCCCAAGTAGCTGGGATCACAAACATGCACCTTCACGTCTAGCTAATTTTTTCTTTTCTTTTCTTTCTTTCTTTCTTTTTTTTTTTTTTTTTTTTTTTTTTTTGAGACGGAGTCTTGCTCCTCTCTGTCGCCCAGGGTGGAGTGCAGTGGCGCGATCTCGGCTTACTGCAAGCTCCGCCTCCCAGGTTCACACCATTCTCCTGCCTCAGCCTCCCAAGTAACCGGGACTACAGGCGCCCGTGACCACGCCCGGCTAATTTTTTTGTACTTTTAGTAGAGACGGGGTTTCACCGTGTTAGCCAGGATGGTCTCAATCTCCTGACCTCAGGTGATTCGCCTGCCTCAGCCTCCCAAAGTGCTGGGATTACAGGCTTGAGCCACTGTGCCTGGCCACGTCTAGCTAATTTTTAAATTATTTGTAGTGACTAGGTTTCACTATGTTGCCCAGGCTCTGGGCACCACAGAGGTGTCACCAACATACCTGGGCACCACAGAGGTGAGGCCCACACCACAGAAGTGTGGCCACCTCTGACTTCCTGTCTCCCCAACTAAGAGTGGATGTTCTGCTGGGTGCGGTGGCTCATGCCTGTAATCCCAGCACTTTGGGAGGCCGAGGTGGGAGGATCACAAGGTCAAGAGATCGAGACCATCCTGGCCAACATGGTGAAACCCCATCTCTACTAAAAATACAAAATTAGCAGGCATGGTGGCACTCTAGTCCTCAGGCTGAGACGGTGCTTGAACCCAGGAGGCAGAGGTTGCAGTAAGCTGAGATTGTGCCACCGCACTCTAGCCTGGTGACAGAGAGAGACTCCATCTCAAAAAAAAAAAAAAAAAAGGGGATGTTCTTCCGCCAATTCAAAGGGCAGTGAAGAAACTGGCTCCAGGTCATGCAGCAAGTCTGAGGTCCTGGCTGGGGGAGTTGGCTCATGCCTGTCATCCTGGCACTTTGGAAGGGCAAGGTGAGTGGATCGCTTGAGCCCAGGAGTTCGAGACCAGCCTGGGCAACACAGTCCCCATCTCTACAAAAAATACTAAAATTAGTGGGGTATGGTGGCAAGTGCCTATGGTCCCAGCTACTCAGGAGGCTGAGGCAGGAGAATCGCTTGAGCCAGGGAGGCCGAGGCTGCAGTGAGCTGTGATTGCACCACACTCTATCCTGGGTGAAAGAGTGAGATCCTGTCTTAAATATATATATATGTGTGTGTGTGTGTGTATATATATATATATGTATATGTATATGTGTGTGTTTATATATATGTATATGTATGTATATATGTAGGCTGGGCATGGTGGCTCACATCTGTAATCCCAGCACTTTGGGAGGCTGAGGCGGATGGATCACCTGAGGTCAGGAGCCCAAGACCAGCCTGGCCAACATGGCGAAACCCCATCTCTACTAAAAATACAAAAATTAGCTGGGCATGGTGGCCCACACCTGTAATCCCAGCTACTGGGGAGGCTGAGGCAGCAGAATTGCTTGAACCCGGGAGGTGGGGGTTGCAGTGAGCCGAGATGGTGCCACTGCACTCCAGTCTGGGCGACAGAGCTAGACTCTGTCTCAAAATGTACATATATATATGAAAAAAAGAAAAAAAAAGTCTGAGGTCCTGGTGTCTGTGGGAGCAGGTGGCCAAAGCCAGGGCCAGCAAGCAGCTCTCTCTGCCTCCATCCCCTCCCTCAGCCCAGTGCCATTCACAGATCCCACCCACCTGGAACTTGAGGTGCTGGCCAGGCGCGGTCACCAGGGTGGAGCAGCTCAGCCACAGCATAACCAGCACGGAGAGGAAGAGGCAGCAGGCCAGGATCCAGCGAGGCAGACCCGAGCGCCTGCCCCGCCCGGCAGGCACCACTCAGCTGCCCGGGCCGGGGCCAGGGAGACCCACACCTCCAGTCCCACCCCCCTCCCACCCCCAGGGTCCTGCCACCCACCGGGACATGCAACTGAGGAAGTCATTGTCCTGTGGCTCTTCAGACTCCACCTTGGCCTTGCTGCTGGTCTTGACTCGGATCTTGGCCTTCCTCACCTTGTCCAGGGGGCCTACAGGGTCTGAGAGATCAGCTACCACTCAGCGACCACCAGGTCTTTGCCAAGCAGCCACAATAACCATGACCAGGAGGGAGGAGGTCAGGACCTGGGTCATGGAGTCCTGGAATAGAGATCAGAGCCCTGGGAGATGGACCACAGAATGCTGAGAGAGGGACCACGGAACCCTGGGAGATGGACTGCAGAACCCTCAGGGATGGACCACAGAACCCTGGGAGATGAACTGCAGAATCCTAGGGGATGAACCATGGAACCCTGAGAGATGAACCCATGAAACCCTGGGATATGGACCCTAGGAGATGATCCTAGGAGATGAATCCATGGAACCCTGGGAGGTGGACCATGGATCCCTGGGAGATGGACCATGGAGCCCTGGGGGATGAGCCATAGAACCCAGGACTTGAGAGATGGAGATCCCAATCCTAGAGGGTCTGTTTGCCAGGCAGACTCCTTGTGGCAGTGGGGTCACCCATGGAAGGAACACTGGTCTAGGTTGCACCTTACCCACGTGCACCTCCAGGGCTTCAGGGTGGGAGCCTCGCCAGGTCACCTCCACGCGCTGCAGACGGCCCCCCTGGAAGCCGAGGCTCTCCACTACGGGCTGGGTCTGGACCAGGAACAAGACAGCACAGAGAGGCCTGTGAGAACAGCATTCCTGGGCCCAAGCAGGCCCTCTGTGACGGCCATGTCCCACGCCCAGCTGATACCCAGTTCTCCTGGGGAGACAGTAGGGAGGACACCATCCCATGCGCTGTGGGCTTGATGTCAGGAATGTTGTTTTCTGCTTTCATGGACTCCTCCATTTGCCTTAACCCCATCCTTTAGCTCTGGAAGTAGGAACATGATCCAGACCAAGCCAGTGGATTGCCTGAGAGATGGTCATATGATCCATCCAGGGCCAATCAGAGTAAATCCCAGCTCAGTTAAAACCCCAGATGGGGCTGGGCGCAGTGGCTGACGCCTGTAATCCCAGTACTTTGGGAGGCTGAGGCGGGTAAATCACCTGAGGTCAGGAGTTCGAGACCAGCCTGACCAACATGGTGGAAACCCATCTCTATTAAAAATACAAAAATTAGGCAGGTGTGGTGGTGGCCACCGGTAATCCCAGCTACTCAGGAGGCTGAGGCGGGAGGCTGAGGCAGGAGAATCACTTGAACCTGGGAGGTAGAGGTTGCAGTGAGCTGAAATCATGCCATTGCACTCCAGCCTGGGCAACAAGAATGAGACTCCATCTCAAAAAAAAAAAAAAAAAAAAAAAACCCAAAGTGTTTATGACCTAGAGCCTCTGGCATCCGCCTTACTGCCAAGAGAAAGTAAATGCCTGGGAATGAAGCCACCACAGAAGAAAGCAGAGTCAAGGCACGGAGTGAGACACTGAGCCCCTGGATCCAGCTGTGCCTGAAGCTCACCCACTGTGGACTTTGCATCTCATGAGCCAAGAGTAAATGCATCTCAGCTTCTTACCCTGCCCACCCATCTGCCACTGTGGCATGGCCCCTGTCAGGGGTCTCACCTGAAACACCACCACCTTCCCATTGTCAGTCTGCAAGTAGTATGTCCAGGTGGAGGAGACAAATCCCTGGGCTGAGTTGACGAGGTCATTGCAGAGGGTGGAAAACAAGTCCAAGAGGGAGAGGGCCCCACTTGGAGCCTCCAGGACCGTTCTCTGACAAAAAAAGGTCCAAGACACAAAGATGGCACCAAAATAGGATATTAACCAATGATGGGAGGGGGCAGGGTGCGGTGGCTCACGCCTGTAATTCCCAACACTTTGGAAGGCCAAGGCAGGCAGATCACTTGAGGCCAGAAGTTCAAGACCAGCCTGGACAACATGGCGAAACCCTGTCTCTACTAAAAATACAAAAATTAGCCAGGCATGATGGTGCACACCTGAAATCTCAGCTACCTGGGAGGCTGAGGCATGAGATTTACTTGAATCCGGGAGGCAAAGGTTGCAGTAAGCCAAGATCATACCACTGAACTCTAGCCTGGGTGAAACAGTGAGACTGCATCTCAAATAAATAAATGAATAAATAAACTAACAGGAGGGGAGCTGGGAGAATTCACTTGGATTGGATGTGGCTAAGTGATTTGAGCCAATTGGGCTTCTTACAGTGAACACAGATCTCAGCGTGGCAGTTGGCTTCCTGTGTACCCTTAGGGAAGTGGATTGTGCTCTCTGAGCCCTAAAATGTGCACCATTCTCTTCCCTCATGGAATAGCCATGAAATTTCAACTAGAGGATGCCTGCCAAGTGCCTGGCACAGCACAGCCACTTAATGCGTAGTAGTCCCTACGACTAAAAATATCATCATCCTCTTTTTTTTTTTTTTTTTTTTTTTTTTGAGACGGAGTCTCGCTCTGTGGCCCAGGCTGGAGTGCAGTGGCCGGATCTCAGCTCACTGCAAGCTCCGCCTCCTGGGTTCACGCCATTCTCCCGCCTCAGCCTCCCAAGTAGCTGGGACCACAGGCGCCCGCCACCTTGCCCGGCTAATTTTTTGTATTTTTTAGTAGAGACGGGGTTTCACCATGTTAGCCAGCATGGTCTCGATCTCCTGACCTCGTGATCCGCCCGTCTCGGCCTCCCAAAGTGCTGGGATTACAGGCTTGAGCCACCGCGCCCGGCCCATCCTCATTATTCTTATTTTGACAGCGTCAAGACAGAGCTCTAATGGCCAGGCATGGTGGCTCATGCCTGTAATCCCAGCACTTTGGGAGGCCAACGTGGGAAGATCACTTGAGGTCAGGAGTTCAAGATCAGCCTGGCCAACATGATGAAACCCTGTCTCTACTAAAAATACAAAAAGTAGCCGATTGTAGTGGTGGGTGCCTGTAATCTCAGCTGCAAAGGAGGCTGACTCAGGAGAACCACATGAACCAGGGAGGCGGAGGCTGCAGTGAGCCGAGATTGTGCCACTGCACTCCAGGCTGGGCAACAGAGCAAGACTTCATCTCGAAACAAAACACGAAACAAAACAAAACAAAACGAAAGGCCGGGCGCAGTTCTGAGCCCCTCCAGGGGACAGTGACCACCAGCAAATCACAGGGGAAGGGGGTGCCTAAGATGAGTGAGGTGAGGAGTGGCCACAGCCCTGGTGGCTTCAAATCTCGCCCCTTGCACAGCCCTGTGTATGACCTGGGAGGCTGTCCCCTGGACACTAAATGGGGGTGACATTGTCCCTGGTGCCTCCGAGTGACACAAAGACATTTGGGACAGGTTGAAGTCAGGCTCGAACCAGGACAGATATTTGATAAACGGTGGCTGTTTTCTGCCACTTATTCCTCAAAAGGTGGTGGGGCATGGGGGGCACTGTTGCATGTCACAGAGATGACAACTAAGGCTGGAGACATGACGGGGCTGGATGGGGGTTGCCTGGCAGGCCTGGCAAAGAACGCAGAGTCTGGCAGAGTCTCTGCTTTTGAATGAAGATTTCCCATGAGGTCAAGCAGGGGGGAGTATTGGGAAAGGGGACCCAGGCGCAGTTGGAGGCCCACCTTCTGCTCCGGCTCAGGCTCCGCAGGCTGGCTCCAGCAGCCGTGGCTACAGGCCTGCTGCTCTGCCTCCTTCACATAGGCTTCCACGCAGGCTGTGGGAAGTGGGAGGGGGTGACTGGGGACGGCCCTTCCCAGGTCACCTCTTCCCACCCTGGTACACCCTGCCGGCGGGCCCTCACCTGCTTCACACTCAGTTTGGGTGGCATTAGGCTTGGAGCTCCTGGCCACGAATCGGCAGATGGAGAAGAGGCGGCAGCCACGCTCGCAAGCGCTGATCAGAACAGCTCTGTCATAGGGAGACTCGGAGGCGCCCTCCAGCCCCGCCTGGGGGAGGGTGGGACACGGAGCTCAAGTCATGGGGAGGGGCGGGAGGAGGGTGGGGGGATCGGAGCATTCAGGGGAGGCAGGGGAAGGCTTTCCCGCTCCCCACCAAATCTAGCCAGATGGAGATGAAGTTGGGAGAGGCTACAAATATTAGTGGGGGCTCTTAGCTCTGAGGAGGGAGATGGGGAGGGAGCTTGAGAAGAGAACTGGACAGTGAAGGTGGAGAGAAATGAGCCTTCCCCCAACTAGGCTCCAGGGAGGAGGAGAGAGATGGAGAAGGATTCTCAGACCTGGAGGAGGAGGGGGAGGCTCAGAGGAGGGGGTTTTGGTCACACTCAGATCAGGCTTGAATCCTGGGGAGTGGTGGTATGAGCAGGGGCTGTAGCTCTGGGTGGGGAGGGAAGACGATGCGGGGGAGGAGTGAGGTGGGGGGACCGTCAGGCCTGAGGGAGCTGGGGGTTGGGTGCTGGAGGGTCCTTACGCAGCAGAGTGCGGAGGGAGCCCCGGAGGTGGTATCAGCCCCTTATCACAAGGACCTGCATCCTCAAGCCCTTCCCCATCAGAGGGCACCTCATCCCGTCCTCCACTGGAGGAGTCTCCGCATTCCCGACCCCTGCCTCCCCAAGGATACCCCACCACCACCAAAGTCTCCCGCTGTCATCCAAGATAAGCCCATCCCAACGCCTCCCCCTTCGGAGAGATCACGCGTCCCCCGCTGGCACCTGGCACCGCACGCGCCTCACCTGCGAGGGCCGCGGGCCGAGGTCGCGGTCGCGGCACCGCAGCTGGCAGTTCTGCGTGTCCCCGAGCTGGGGGGCGAAGGGATCGCGGGCGGACGGCGCGGAGGCGGCGGGCGGCGATGCCAACAGCAGCAGCAGCAGCAGCAGCGGCAGTGGCATCAGTGCCACCGCAGCCATGGCCGGGCGGAACGCGGGGGGTGCGGGGGACTCCGGCTCAGGCCAGGCACGGAGGATGCAGCGGCTGCGGCGGGGACCGGGGCGCTGACGTCACCCGAGCGAGGCAGCCTGGGAAGGGGGGGTGGGAGATGCGGAGAGCGGGCGGGGGAGCTGAGCTGCGGCACCCGCGGCGTGCGGGTCGGGCAGGACAGGTGCATCACGGCCCCCACCGTCTATCCCATCGCGGGGATCCCAGGACACCTCCCTGGTGCCCACGGGCGGGGGATCTCTGCTGGCGCTTGGTGCCAAAAGGAAATATATAGGGGGATGGGATGGAGGGGGCTATTCGCCAGGGATGTCGAGGAGAGCGGAAAGCCGGGAGGAGAAGGAGATGTGTGCGCCTACCACGCGGGAAAGAGGAGAAAGGGGTATCCGGGCTACAAGGGTCAGCGAGGGTCCTGAGGCGAAGAGCTTGTTGCAGGAGGAGGGAGGGCGATGGGGCTGGAGTCCAACCAGCGAACGGAGAGGGAGGAAGGTGAGGGTCTCAGGACCCGGCAGCTGAGGCCTGGCATCTTCTCCTTTGACACCCAGGTTAGAAAGGAGACAACTTGTGCGCAGTTTGACTCCTCTGGGGAGCCCTCTGAGCCCCTCCCTTGCTCCTTCAGCCTCGCCTGCCTCTGGCCCAGCCCTGATCCACTGACCTAGGGGAACTGTCCCTATCTGCCCAAGGCTGGAGACCCCTGGGCTGGGGCTTAGTGGGAGGGGACACAGAGGTACACTCAGGAGCAAGGGGAGGGGGAGATGCTAACATTTCTAATTCTCGTGGGAAAACGGGGCAAATAGCGACACTTCTGACTTCCATAACCATCACACCCCAGGGCGATGGACTGTAGCCCCAGGAGCCGAATCTCGGGTTAGGGGGTACCCCCAGCTTCCTTTCCGCCAGGCACGGGAGTGGGGACGCCCCTCTAAACCCGGATCCTCCGCAAAGATGCCGCCGCTTTCGCTGGCATGCCTGGCGCAGGTGCCTGTAGAGCCGCGCAG
This sequence comes from Papio anubis, assembly GCF_008728515.1. Taxonomy (NCBI): domain Eukaryota; kingdom Metazoa; phylum Chordata; class Mammalia; order Primates; family Cercopithecidae; genus Papio; species Papio anubis. The sequence goes on from NC_044995.1 coordinate 33,467,772, forward strand.
CCGCCCGCGGGTCCCCCACCTACGCTCCGCCCCTGCAGACCGGGCGACAGCCTCGTAGGGTCGGCGGGTCAGAGGGCGGCTCAGGTTCCGGCCCGGGAGGAGGGTGTCCCGGGTGGGGGCCTGGCGCACCCCCTCCCCCGGCCTGCGGCCGAGCTTTCATCTCAGCTGCCCCGGGCCGGCCCCCACGTGGCTTAATCAGGCGCGGCTGTGCCTGGCGGACCCCGAACATCTGGATCCCGGTGCGGCCCCTCCCCCGCCCCGCCCCTCCCCGCCCCTCCCCTCCCATGCTAGGCCGCTGCGACCAGGCGGCTAGGGCCTCCAGCCCGCAGTTTGCGCCAGAATCCAGCAGAATTCCGCTTCTAACCCACCCGCGCGCCAGGTCCGCACCTTGGGAAACAGCCCTGTGTGTTGTGACCAATACTGTCCCCCATTTCACAGGTGGGAAACTTAGGCTCCGGGACGCGTTGGCAAAGACAGCATTCAAGCCCACACATGTTAATTCCAGAGGCCCGCGTGCGCCTAACCCCTTCACAATTACTGTCCTTGATTCATTCCAACAAAACACTTTTTCCTGCAACAACCTTATAAGATAGGTACCAGCAGCGTTGCCCTTTTATACGGGTGAGGAAACACGCTCAGACTGCAAAGTGGTTCTGTCCAGGTAACAGGGAGAGAAGCAAAGAAAAGCCGGCAGAGCCCTGCCAATGATGGGAGGGGACCTTTGGGCATAAGAGGCATTGCTTAAAGCGCATCAGGGAGGAGGGACACCCCGCGCCCTTTTGCAGAAGGAGAAACTGAGGCTGGAGGAGTGGGTCGATTACCCAGGTCGCCCGAGGGGAGAAGGGAAAGAGGCTGATTGCCGCCCACCCAGCCCCCTTTCCGCTGCACTAGGCCGCTGGGGGGGTTGAGCGGAAAGAGGACTTGACCCCGGCCCCCAAGGTGAGCCCCGGCGCCCCTCCTGCTGTTCCCGGGGGAGCCGGTCCAGGTGAGGGGCGGGCGGGCCGGCGGGCGGCCAGGGTCGGGTTTCAGGAAATCCGCCGACATTCCTTCGGGGCTTAAGAGGGAAAGTTGACTCGGCGCCGCCCTCGCCCCCCCCCACTTCCTACCCCCCGGGGCGGCCTGGCCGGGGGCGGCAGGCGGGGGGCGCTGAGGCCGGCCTGGGCGTGAATCAGCGGCAGGCCAGGCGTCCGGGAAGCCACAGCAGCCGAGGTCAAGGCAGGCAGCGGACAAGCGCCCTTTGTCCCTTGCCGCCCTCACCACGACCCTGCTGACCCCCACCTCCAAGCAGGGTACAGGCTGGGGAGGAGGCAGGGTACCATGGCGCCGGTGGTTGTTGCTGAGGGTTGTTGGGGGAGGAAGGAGGGATGTGGCTGCCCCCCTAAAGCAGCTGGTGCCTCCTGGGATCCAAACTTCAGAGGCTTCTCAGGGTACAGATGGGCAGGGAACCTGGCCTCCCTGGGGCAGGTCTGCAACTTTCCAGGCAGATCCCCTAGGCAGGTCTGCAACTCCCCAGGCCCCGCCTCCAAGTCCTGAAGTCCAGAGTGCATTAAACTGAGGACCCAGGCATCCCTTCTCTCCAGGCTCAGCCTCCAGGGCAGAAATTATAAAGCCTAGGGTACACACAGGCCCTACTTTCCTATGCCACAGACCCTGAACCAGGTGTCCAGACCCTCACTGCCCCTTAATTCCTGAAAGCACCTGCCTGGAACACCAGGCAGCTAGTCCCATACTGGGGGGGCAGGGGGGATCCTGAGTACGGGGCTCTCTCAGAATGGGAGAGGCAGCTCTCAGCCTTGCTCCCTCCCAGTGCTTGTGGGTCCCCACAGGACCCTGAAGGTGCCGCTTCCACTGCCCCCTCCCTGGTGCACCCTCAGTGCCCTGGAATCACGAGGGAGCTGGGGATGGAGGCCCCCCCCAACCTAATACCTCTAATCCAGAAGTGACGTTTTTGAGTGGAGGGTGCAGGACTAAGGAGGGGTCCCTCCCCCACCCCAAGGGGAGGCCCTCCCTCTGCCCGAGGGGAGGCCCTCCCTCCATCTGCCCCTTATACGTTCCCAGCCAACTTCAAGGACTTGGGTCAATATTTGTCAGAAGTTCCGTTGACGCTAGCTCCCTTTTGTCCTCAAGGAGATGATGGAACTGGGGAGGAATGGGTTAAACTTCTGGGGGCCCTAAGGGCACTCTGGGGTCAACTCCCTTTCCCTGAAGTCAAAGGTGTGGGGTAAAGGTCACCCAAGGGCAAAGGTCACACTCCAGGGTGGGGCTGGGCAGGATTGGAAAATGGTCCCTCCCTTTCTATGGGTAAGAACAAGAGAGGGATGTCTACTAGCTAGGGTCACACAGCAAGACAGAGAGTGTGTTCCAGGCTTGGACCCCAGGCAGCATGACTTGCTGGGACTGAGTTTTCTTGCTACTTGGAGGGACTAAGTTCTCCATCCTCTGCTTTTGCAAATATTTAGTGAGTGCTTTGCTTTCAGCCCCCACTGGGCCCACCATGGGGTCCAAAGGGGCTGAGGCTGCCCACAGTCTAAAGAAAATCCGTTGCACAAGAAATGAAATGGTTGGAAGAGTTGTGTTTCAAAAACAATGAAACAAAGTGAAGGAGAGGGAGAGTGCTGGGGGAAGGGTGGAGGGCCTCTCTGAGGAGGTGGTACTGGACCTGTGACCTGATGGAGGAGAAGGAGCTAACTGGGGAACCTGTGGGGAACAGCATTCCAGCAGAGGGAACAGCCAATGAGCATAGTAACAAGCCTGGTATGTTTGGGGAAACAGGGCTCCAATGGCTGGGGCGGAATGAGGGAGAGGAGGGGAAAGTGGAGAGGAAAGAAGAGGAGGGGAGAGGATGGCGAGAGGGTGGCAGGGCAAAGATCTGCTTTTTCTGCTTTTCAAAGCTCCCTTTGCCTGGTGTGCAGAGAAAGGCAGAAGGGTTATCAGAGAAGCCCCGGAGGAGACCGTGGGGCCTGGATCTGAATGGGGTGGGGAGAAGGGGTCGGAGTCTCAGAATGGAGATGTGTTTTGGAATCAGAGCCAACAGGATTTGCTGATGAATTGGACGTGAGGGATGAGCGAAGGAGAGAGCTGTCACGTGCACTTCCAGGTCTCTGGCCTGAGCACCTGGATGGATGGGGGAGCCCTTTCCCAAAACCAAAATGACTGGAAGAGAAGTAGAAATGGAGGGGGGAATAAAATCGAGGTTTTGCTCCAGAAGCCTGAAATCCTCCCAGAAGGGGGTGAGGCGTCTCTTCCCGGAAGGGGGTGAGAGCATCTGCAAACAGGAGCCATGGGGGAGTAGTGGTGAGTATGGTAAAAACTCAATTGCAGCCAAGAACTGCCACCTCCACTTAACCCTCTAGGTCCCCTGGCAGGTAGGACTATGGCTCCATGTTTCAGAGGGGACAAGCAGGCCTGGGGGTCACCTCTGCTCCAGGAGATCCTCCAGTGCTGTGCTAAGGGCTTGGATTGTACAGACTTCTGCTGCCTTGCGTCTTCCCACGGAAGCTCTTAGGCTGGGTGGTGCCCATTGTGCAGAGGAAGAAACTGAGGCACAAAGGGCCTGGTTTTCCAAAGTAAATGGCAGCGCCTCTCCTTGTCTCTCTTCTCCATCCAGAGTTCAGATGGGGCAGGGGCGCCCTGGGCCCGTATGGGCTCCCATCCCCCAATCTTGTTTTTTGATAGTCTGGAGTCTGAACTGGAGATTTAAGTAGAAGAGGGTGGGGCTTCAGTATTGGGCAGAACAATGGGGGCTCCTGAGCTCCCCGAGACACTTTTGCCCCCTTGACTGGTTGGGGACCTGGGGAAAGAATCCAGGCCTCTAAGGGACTCCTGGAAAAGGGGACTTGGAGCCGTTCCGTTCCCTGGGCGCTGCAGCTGGGGGCGGGGCTGCGACCCAAAGTGGGTAATTGCACCCCCCAACTCTCATTTCGGGTACCCCCATCCGCAGCCGCCTTGGAGGCCAGGAACCCTTTATTCCTGGGCGCCCGCATGGGGTGGGGACCGGGAGGAGGGAGATGAGACACCCGGGCCGGGAGGGGTCCCGAAACTCGAGCAATGGCCAAAAATAATAACACGGAGAAGGCTCTTTGCGCAAAAGAAGGAAGACAAACTGCGTCGCTCCGGGCAGCCGGCGTTACCTGGAGTCGGCGGGCGGCGGCCGCCGGAGCGATTACTCACCGCGTGGCGCACCCCACCCGCGGGCCGCTGAGTGGATTTTTCCGTGGCGGGGTGTGAATAGGTCCCGGGGGGAGAGCTTCTTACCGCTCTCCTCCTGGGAATCCCTACTACTGCGGTGCGGGACCCAGTTCCCGCGCAGGCCTGGGTCCCCGCTCCCACAGGGGACTACATCTCCCCGTCTGCCCACGCAGGAGCTCCCTCCAGAGGCCCCCGGGGCGCCCAGAGCAACCTCAAACCCATCCCGCGCGCGAGGGGGACTGCGCAGCCAGGGAGAAGGCGAAGGACTCCGTGCCTTCCTGCTTTTTCTCCTTTCTTCCAGCAAAGCCTGGGGCCGAGGCTACTCGCGGAGAATCGAAAAGAGGAAGGATGAGGTGGGAGGGCTGGGACCCGCGCGCCGAGGGCGTGGGGCTCGGGGTGACTTTTAGGCCCCTGGGAAGGCAGAGGGGCTGGAGATGGGGCAGGGACTGGTGGGGCGGGGCCAGAGCTGGGGTGGGGGCCGAGACAGAAGATTGGGCGGTGGAGGGGGGGAATGGAGGAGCTGGGGACCAAGCAATGGAAGAGGCATGGAGAGGTGGAAATGGATTAGGGAATGGAATGGTGGGTTGAGAGGGAGGTCCTGGGCCGGTAGGGGCTGAGTGCGGCGGGCTCTGGGTCAGGCGGGATAGGGCGCGCGCGGTTCGCAGAGGGGCGGAGGCCGGACGGGCTGGGCGCGCGGTGCCCGCGGGCTGGCGGGCGGCGGGGAGGCCGGTGCGTGGCCCGCCGCCCCCCGGGGCCGGGCCGGGCCGGGCGGCTGGGCCAGCGGCGCATTAGCGCTCGGCTCCGGCTGCTCCAGGACTTGCTCCGGCCTCCGCGTCCGCGCCTGAAGCGACGTGCGGGCGGCCTTGGCCTGCGCCCTCCCGCGCCCGGCCTGCGTCCCGCGCCTCGCGCCGCCGCCGCCGAGTTGCCGCCCACCGCGCGCTCCCCGGCAGCGCCGGCCCCATGCCCGCCGGCCGGGGCCCCGCCGCTCAATTCAGCGGCGGCCGCCGCCGTTGCTGCCCCTGCTGCTGCTCTGCGTCCTCGGGGCGCCGCAAGCCGGATCAGGAGCCGGTGAGTACCCTGCGCCCCGCTCCTTCCCCCCTGCCAGAGCAGAGAGCGGGCGCCCCGGGGGCAGCCGCGGGGGGAGGGGGCGCGGGCGCCACCTGGACGGCCGGGGAACAAAGGAAGGCGCCCCCGGCGCAGCCCTCGGGGCGCCCTCACCTGCGGGGCACACGGCGCCGCAGCCCACTGCCCAGAGAGTCCTGCTTCCGCGCCCGAGGCCCTGTTACCTGAGCAGCTGGGCCGAGGGCTCCAGGCCAGGCCCCCGGGGGCTGGGAAGATCGCGGCCTGAGACCCTCTGCACGCCAGGACGTGGCGGGCGCACCCGTCTGCTTCGGTAGACTCTGAGCCGCTGGGACTGCAGGGCACCGCTCCCAGGCGGGGGCGCACGCGGTTGGCGCGCTGGGTGCGGGCCCCCAGCGGGCCCCCCCAGGCGTAGGGATGAGCCCCACGGGGAGGGCGGGGCTGCAGGGGGGCCGCTCTGGCCGCCTGGCGCGCAGCCCGGGGTCCCCGGGGACTTGCCTCTCCACGGGCCGGCGCCACCGCCCTCCCCCTGCGGGACCCGGTGCACGGGGGTCCGCGGAGTCCCCTCCACCAGCGGCGCTTAGAACTGTTTTCGGCCAGGCTGTGTCGGGCAGAGAACCTCCAGCGAGAGGAATCTTTGTGAGAGAGTGGGTGAGAGGGAGAGGGAGCGGGAGCCAGTGAGTCCGGGCACCGGCGGGCCCAAACTTTGAGGGGGCCCACTGGGAATCCGCTGCCCTACGGGCCAAGACCCCCGCCCTGGAGGGACTTCTGGCCTCAGGCACTCTGGGGCCCCCCATCCAAGGAACACCCCCGCAAGGATACGTCTCCATATCCAGACCCGCTCTGGGACACACCCAGAGACACACAAAGAATCACACTGGCTTGTGGCCCGTCACCCTCGCCCTCAAACTCGCGCACACTGCATCCCAGATGCACATTCGCACACCATCGCGGACGCACACATTCCATCCCCGACACACACATTCATGGTCACACACATCCCACAGGGGAGGCGACCCAGGGGCACAGAGGCAGGCACCACTCGCCCCAGACGTTCAGTCACTCCACGCACCCCATCCAGGCGCACGGGCCACCCCGGGGGTCGCCGGGCACACACGGCTCCCAGGCTCACCCACCCTGTGCTGGGCTGTTTGCGGGCTGCCTGTAGGGCTCCTCCGGGAAGGGGCAGAGTGCGGGCATCCTCTAGGGGCACTTGCTGAAAGCCTAGCTCTCCCCTGGCATCTGAGCAGGTGAGGGGCTACCTCGGGCCCTCCCAGGGCCCCTGACGGCTCTGCCAGGCGGTGGGCAGCGCCTGTGAGTGCCACTGTGAGCGCCAAGCTTTGTTTTCAGCCAGTAGAGCAGCAGGCAAAGGTGTGTGGGGGTGAGGGGGGGTGTTGTAAGTGTGTTTTTTCCTTTAAGGGGGGAAGAAATTAAATAAAAGATTCTCACACCTCGGCAATATGTTTCTACTTACAGTGTGTCTTAGCACCTGACCAGCAGGCGGGTGGGTCGTAAAGTGTCTGCAGGTACCAGCAGGACGGGAGATGGGGACCCCCGTGGGGACCCTGGGATGGAGGCCACCCTTCCTCCCTGGTTGCAGAGAATCTCACACTTTTCCCTTTTAAAACACATGGTGTTCCTTTTTAATAACGGCAGTGGCTCCAGATTGGGAAAAGAGGAGAGAAAAAACTTTTAAAGGCCCCAGCTCTGCGGGAAAGGAGGGGAGGCAGGGAGTGAAAAGGGGGCTGTTCAAAAGCCAACCTAGGGATCTGCTTTGGGGAGCCCTCTAGGAGGCCCTCCAAACCAAGCCAAGCCCCCACCAACTCCAGCTCAGTGGGCTGTTCCCAGCTGCTCCCCCGCCTGGCCTGGAATGCGTGCGTCCCTGTCCCCAGTGCCTTAGCCCATTGTTTGTGGAGGCCTGGAGGGAGTGCCTAGTCTGCCGGGACCCCAGAGCTGGGAGGGGCTGTCATCTTTGTGGTTCCTGGGGGCTGCAGGCTTCTAAGCCCTTTGGACATTCGATTGCAATCACATCTCATTGATCTCCCCAGCAAGTAGAATGTATTTCTCCTCCCATTTTATGGAGGAGAAAATTGAGAACTGGAGAGGGGAAGTCAATTGCCCAGGTTCTCCCACTGGGGTTGCACCCATATCCTGGGAGGAGAAAGTGTCCTTCTGACCTTACCGGCTGGGGCTAAGAGGGTGGGAGACTGGCCTGTCCAGGCCCGCCTGGCCTTGCCTTCCCCCCCACAACCAGTCACCGCTCCGTGTCCCCCGCCCAGCCCCGGGAGGGCAGCTGCAGCTGCTGGCAAGTGAGCCACGCCAGCCCAGGCCAGGCGGGTGTGGCAGAGGGGCAGTGCCCCCCAGCCAGGACCCCCCAGAGAGCCCCTTCCTGGCCAGGCCATGGTGGCGGGTGTGGAGGCCGGAGGGGCGAGTCCCACTCTAGGAGGGCTGAGAGGGGCCTGGGGTCTGGGCAGGCCTGGCCGTGCCTCCCACTCTGTTGGGGGGGCCCAGGCAGGAAGCGGTGGGTGGGCCAGGGCAGAGACGCTGGCACGCCCGAGTTCATGCAGAAGGAATTCCGAATTAGCGGGCGGCTGGCTGCCTGGGACCTCCAGGGCGGCCCCCTGGCCCCCAGCCCCCCGCCCCCGTCGGCCGCCCCCGCCTCCTCGACTCTGGCCCGCTCAGCCGGCTCCTTCGCACGGACGCGGAGACCTCCGGCGAGCCCTGGGCCAAGCCCCAAGCGCAACTGCGATTCCAGGCTCCAGCAAGACAGAGCCCTCGAGCCAAGTTTGCCCCGGAAAATCATCAGGGCCGTCCCAAGAACCGTGTCCACCCCACCTCGCCCATCTGGGGCAGTGAGGGCAAGTCCCGGGCAGCGCTGGCATTCAGGGGGCCTCCTGGGGGGCCGGGATCACCCTGTCCTTGGCTGCCATCTCTGCGAAGCTGGGCTGCCCTTGCCTCCTGCAGTCCCTTCTTCCAGCCGCCTGGGGAGTCCTTTTAATGCAAATCTCACCGCATCCCTCCCTCCCCGGCTGAGAACCCTGGAATCCCTCCTCCCTGCAGGTCAGGATCTCGGACCTCTCAAACTTCATTTCCCACCGCTTCTGCCCCAGGACCTTGGCACTTGCAGCTCCCACTGCCTGGACATGCTCTGTCAGATAATGTCACAGCTACTTCTCTTACTTTATTCAGGTGTCTACTCAAAGGTCACCTCCCCAGACAGGCCTCCGGCGCTCCTGCCGCTGCTCTGTCTTCCTCCAGCTCCTGCTTTACTTTCTCCCCTATTTATTGTCTTAGATATTTATTTATTTATTTATTTTTCCTGCTGCTTCCTTGGATTTGATGCCCACAAGGGCAGGACTTTTGTGTGTCTTGGTCATCATCCCAGTGCCCACAGATCCTGACACACTGTAGGTACCCTGTGAAAGAACAGATGAACGCATGAGCGAACAAAGGAGTGGATGAGTCTTTACAACCACTCTGGGTGGAAGGAGAAGCCCCTTTCCAGAGGCTCAGAGAAGTAAACACTGAGGCCGGGTGCCCTGGCTCATGCCTGTCATCCCAGCACTTTGGGAAGCCAAGGCGGGTGGATCACTGGAGGTCAAGAGTTCGAGACCAGCCTGGCCAACATGGCGAAACTCTGTCTCTCCTAAAAATACAAAAATTAGCTAGCTGGGCATGAAGGTTACGGTGAGCCGAGTTTGTGCCACTGCACTCCAGCCTGGGTGACAGAGTTAGACTCTGTCTCAAAAAAAAAAAAAAAAAAGTAAAACACTGAGTCAGGCTGTGGGCATTCGAGTCCGGGTCAACTTGGTTTAAAGATCTCATGGGAAAATGTTGTCTCCAACAGTATTTTCACTCCACTCAAACAACCCCATGAGGTTTGTTTTGTTGGTTTTTATAAATTTAAATTTAAATTTTTTTTCTTTTTTGAGACACGGTCTCACTGTCACCTAGGCTGGAGTGCAGTGGTGCAGTCATGGCTAACTGCAGCCTCAACTTCCCAGGCTCCTGCGTCAACCTCCCAAGTAGCTAAGACCACAGGCATGGGCCACCACCCCCTCCCCACCTGGCTAATTTTTGTATTTTTGGTAGAGACAGGGTTTTACCATGTTGCCCAGGCTGGTCTCAAACTCCTGACCTCACATATTACTCCCACCTCAGCCTCCCAAAGTGCTGGGATTACAGGCGTGAGCCACCACATCCAGCCAACCCCATGACGCCCACTTCCCAGATGGGGAAACTGAGACTTAGAGAGGCATCGGGAGGTTGGCCTGTGCACCCCCTCCTCCTTCTCTGGGCCTTGGTTTCCCTAGGGACAAAATAGGTTCTTCTTAGGTTCTGGTCTCCAGAAGGGGAGCTCTTGGGCTGCCCTGATGGCCAGCAGGAGAGGAGGCATCAACCACCCATGGGCATCTCCAAGGCTCCTGTGCCTAGCACCCAACTCACACACAATCTGGTTCAGGAAGTCCTTTCCCCTCTGACTTTCACAGTAGCCCAGGAGACAAAGAGCTTACTCGTTCCCACTTTGCAGATGAGGAAAACTGAGTGGAGGGAAAGAGCAATGATGTCAAGTCCCTTTGGATGGAAGTTGGGAACGTGCAGTTTGCCAGGGCTGCCTTTAGTCCCAAAGGTAGGCAGTGTGGAGCAGAACTTTGGAGACCAGAAAATCTGGGCCTAACTAGTATGGCCTTCCCTCATTCCAGCAAGGAAATTCAATCTTTCAGAGCCAGAGTTTTTTCATCCTTAACATAAGCAGGATTGGCCGAGAAAATGTAGGTAAAGTCTTAGCCCTGTATTCAGAACACAACAAGTGCCCAATAAATGGTGCTCTTAGGCCGGGTGCGATGACTCATGCCTGTCATCTCAGCACTTTGGGAGGCTGAGGCGGGTAGATCACTTGAGGTTAGGCGTTCGAGACCAGCCTGGCCAACATGGTGAAACCCCGACTCTACTAAAAATACAGGCTGGGTGCGGTGGTTCACCCCTGTAATCCCAGCACTTTGGGAGGCTGAGGCAGGCAGATCACGAGGTCAGGAGTTCGAGACCAGCCTGACCAGCACGGTGAAACCACATCTCTACTAAAAATACAAAAATTAACCGGTCATGGTGGCATGCGCCTGTAATCCCAGCTACTTGGGAGGCTGAGGCAGGAGAATTGCTTGGAACTGGGAGGTGGAGGTTGCAGTGAGCCAAGATAGTGCCATTGCACTCCAGCCTGGGTGACAGAGGGAGACTCTGTCTCAAAAAAAAAAAATAATAATAATAATAAATGGTGCTCTTAATGATTCAAGTAAGGGTCAGGGCTTTCATTTTAAGCAGTGCCCCTCCCCCACAGAAACACCTACTGTGTGTGAGGCTCTGGGAGTATCACAGGAAGAACGCACAGTCTTTTGTTTCTAGTTGCCAAAAAAGAAAAATGAAATGAGAACGAAAAATAAAGAAGGTTAGGCACAGTAGCTCATGCCTGTGATCCCAGGACTTTGGGAGGCCAAGGTGGGAGGATCGCTTGAGGCCTGGAGTTCAAGACCAGCCTGAGCAAACTAGCAAGACCTCATGTCTAAAAAAATATTTAAAAATCAGCCAGGTGTGGTGGTGCACACCTGTAGTCCTAGCTACTCGGGAGCTGAGATGAGGGAGAATCGCTTGAACCCAGAGATCGAGGCTGCAGTGAGCTGTGATCATGCCACTGCACTCCAGCCTGGCTGACAGAGTGAGACCCTGTCACTAAAAAAATAAAAAGCAAAGCATGCCTGGGTGTGTTGGCTCACTTCTCTAATCCCAGCACTTTGAGAGGCCGAGGGAGGTGGATCACGAGGTCAGGAGTTCGAGACCAGCCTGGCCAGTATGGTAAAACCCCATCTCTACTAAAAATACAAAAGTTAGTCAGGCGTGATGGTGCACACCTGTAGTCCCAGCTACTCTGGAGGCTGAGGCAGAAGAATTGCTTGAACCCGGGAGGCAGAGGTTGCAGTGAGCTGAGATCGCGCCACTGCACTCCAGCCTGGGTGACAGAGCGAGACTCCGTCTCAAAAAAAAAAAGCAAAGCATAGTGTTTATCATAACAATGTGCTAAGCAAGAGTCACTTGGACCCGAATGACCTGTATGCCCAAGTTGTGTGACCCCTCAGAGAACCTTAAGCACGTCAGTGATGAAGAGTTTTGGAAGGCTCCAGTGTTGGAGTCAGACAGACCTGGACAACTCTAGGTCTGTCAGTTTGTCCACCAGTGTTGCCCTGGGCATTTAACCCAACTGATCTTTACCTTCCTTATCCGTAAAATGGGGGACAATCATTAACAGTGCCTTCTCAGGACCGCCATGAACTCTGCAGGTCCTGGCACGGTCGGGGGCTCGGAGGGTCCCCGCCCTGGCCTGACACGTGCTCCTCTTTGACCCCAGACACAGCTGTAATCAGCCCCCAGGATCCCACGCTTCTCATCGGCTCCTCCCTGCTGGCCACCTGCTCAGTGCACGGAGACCCGCCAGGAGCCACTGCCGAGGGCCTCTACTGGACCCTCAACGGACGCCGCCTGCCCCCCGAGCTCTCCCGTGTGCTCAACGCCTCCACCTTGGCTCTGGCCCTGGCCAACCTCAACGGGTCCAGGCAGCAGTCGGGGGACAACCTTGTGTGCCACGCCCGCGACGGCAGCATCCTGGCTGGCTCCTGCCTCTATGTTGGCCGTAAGTCGGCACCCAGAATACCCCAGGGGTAGCCCTTGGGAGCAGCATCTCCCTCTGGAGAGAGGCATGAATCGTGTGCCTTCTGGCCAGGGGATGAGTGGTGGGCACACTGGCACGGCTATGCAGGTCTTTGAGGTGGGAATGAGAACCTGGAGACCCAGTCAGGCGAGGTGGCTCATGCCTGTAAGCCCAGCACTTTGGGAGGCTGAGGTGGGCAGATCACTTGAAGCCAGGAGTTCAAGGCCAGCCTGGCCAACATGGCGAAACCCCGTCTCTACTGAAAATACAAAAATTAGCCGGGCGTGCTGACAGGCACCTGTAATCCCAGCTACTTGGGAGGCTGAGACAGGAGAATCGCTTTAACCCGGGGGGCGGAGGTTGCAGTGAGCTGAGATGGCACCATTGCACTCCAGCCTGGGGGACAGAGCGAGACTTTGCCTTGAAAAAAGAAAAGAACCTGGAGATCGGGTCACCAGCCTGTCAAGAGCCCATGCAGGTGTCACACCAACCGTGCTGGCACTTCTCAGCACAGGGCTGAGACTGTCCTATCTGCCCTCCCTCCACTCCAAGGTGGGGGCCTGGCGGGTGGGCAGCAACCCCTTGGCCCAGGCTCAGCTGGTCCAGACCCTCAGCCTGCTTCCTGCACCCTCCCCCTCTCCCAGTGCCCCCAGAGAAACCCGTCAACATCAGCTGCTGGTCCAAGAACATGAAGGACTTGACCTGCCGCTGGACGCCAGGGGCCCACGGGGAGACCTTCCTCCACACCAACTACTCCCTCAAGTACAAGCTTAGGTTAGTGGTGGCCCGAGGGCGATATGTGTGTCCCAGACTGGCTGTGTGACCTTGACCAACGCGGACCCTCTCTGAGCCCCCATGCGCTGTCTGCACCCTAAGACTGCCATGGTGAGGTCTGGGGGCCAGAAGGAACCCTCATACGTCCTGTCCCCCTCCCATCCCTGCAGGTGGTATGGGCAGGACAACACGTGTGAGGAGTACCACACAGTGGGGCCCCACTCCTGCCACATCCCCAAGGACCTGGCTCTCTTTACGCCCTATGAGATCTGGGTGGAGGCCACCAACCGCCTGGGCTCTGCCCGTTCCGATGTGCTCACGCTGGATATCCTGGATGTGGGTGAGCCCCCAGTGTCTTGCTAGGCCCCTCCCTCAGCACCAGCCCAGCCCACTGGGCATCCGGAGAGGTCCCTGCGCCTTCTCATTTTTCCTGGGATCCTGCCTGCCCCTCCCCAGCCCGGCAACTCCTGGGCTGTCCCTGCTGGTTAGAGGGAAGGTAGGTAAGTAGCTGAGCATCAGCTCATCAGTCCGCAGCCCCCAGAAACAGCCAGGATACCCCCACTCCACGGAGAACACCTGGCCTGGCCACCTCCCCCTCGGCAGCCCAGGTGTGCAGGAGGAGGCCCTGGGGAGAGGGGAGAGGACGCCCAGGTCGGGAGGCGCCCCAGGAAGCCGAGGCCTGGAGCTGGGGGGCGCAGGGCGGGAGGCAGGAAATGGATGATCTGTGAGCAGAATTGAGCCTAATCTAATTAGGGTGTTTCTCAGCCCCAAGCAGGCCTGTGCCTTAACCCTTTAGGCCCCTCACCAAGGCCTCAGGGGGAGAGGCCAGCTCACCCTGCTGCCCTCAGGGGCCCCCAGAAGGATCCTCAGCCCCCCAACACACACGTACTCCAGAGTTGTAGCCCCCATCCCTACCCCCGCAGCCTCACTCTTCCCCACATCCTAAAGCTACAGTGGGAAAGTTCTAAGCCTCAGTTGCTTCTCTGCACCCAGCAAAATGTCACATCAAAGATTTCAGTAAGAGTGGAAGGGAGGTGAGAGTGGGGAGGGGGTGGCAGGGGCGTTCCCAGAAGGCTGACGGCCTGACAGCCCCCTGACCTCCTAAGCATGATAATAATATCAACCCGGCAATGTCTGCTTTCCCATAGTCAGTTGAAGATAGGATTATGTTTCTCCCGTCACAGATAATAATGGTGATAACAGCTAACATTAATTAGGTGCTGAGTGTTTCTCCAATATTATATATAGTGTAATCCACCAATCCTGGGGGTGGGGGCAGAGGGAGGAGGAGGAAAACAGAGGCAGGTGCCATGTGGGCCAAGTGCCCTGGGCCACACTGCTTGGGGGAGTTAAACGCAAACAGTTCCAGGCTGAAAGGGGCCCTCCTCCGCCCCGCAGTGACCACGGACCCCCCGCCCGATGTGCACGTGAGCCGCGTTGGGGGCCTGGAGGACCAGCTGAGCGTGCGCTGGGTGTCGCCACCCGCCCTCAAGGATTTCCTCTTTCAAGCCAAATACCAGATCCGCTACCGAGTGGAGGACAGTGTGGACTGGAAGGTGACCCGCCCATTCCCTGACTCCGCCCCTGTTCCTGCCAGGCCCCGCCCCTGCTCTGCTAGGCCCCGCCCTCTACTCTGACCCTGTCCTGGCTGTCCAGGTGGTGGACGATGTGAGCAACCAGACCTCCTGCCGCCTGGCCGGCCTGAAACCCGGCACCGTGTACTTCGTGCAAGTGCGCTGCAACCCCTTTGGCATCTACGGCTCCAAGAAAGCCGGGATCTGGAGTGAGTGGAGCCACCCCACAGCCGCCTCCACCCCCCGCAGTGGTGAGCACCCCCCTAGGGCCGGGTGATCCAGCGGCCAATCCAAAACCAGCTAGAGGCTCTGTTTCCTTGTTTTCTTTTCTTTTCTTTTTTTTTTTTTTTTTTGTTCTTTTGAGATGCAGTCTCATTCTGTCGCGCAGTGGTGTAATCTGCACTCACTGCAACCTCTGCCTCCCGGTTTCAAGGGATTCTCCTACCTCAGCCTCCCGAGTAGCTGGGACTGCAGGCACGCACCAACATGCACAGCTAATTTCTGTATTTTTTAGTAAAGACGGGGTTTCACCATGTTGTGCAGGCTGGCCTCGAACTCCTGACCTCGGGTGATCTGCGCATTTCGGCCTCCCAAAGTGCTGGGATGACATGTGTGAGCCACCGTGCCCCGCCTGTTTCCTGGTTGTCTCCAAGAGAGTAGAGGTCTCAAACTGGTGGCCCCCCCGGAGCTGAATGTGGCCCTTGGATCTATTTTCTTTGGCCTGTTGTTTGGAAAAAAAAAAAAAAAAAGTTTGACCAACTAGTAGAAATTTAAAACCAGGAAGTTTTTACACAAATATCCTAGATTCCTTAGAAAAATAAATTCTCCAGAAAATGTAACAGCATGGCCCACAGCCCCCATCAGCAGTGGTCACCCCTTCCCAGGACCCTCACTCTCCATTTGCCCATCCCTACCTGGCCTGTTTTGGACACTCCCTCCTAAGAGGGCCAGCGAGGCCAGGCACGGTGGCTCATGCCTGTAATCCCAGCACTTTGGGAGACTGAGGCTAGCGGATCATGAGGTCAGGAGATAGAGACCATCCTGGCTAACACAGTGAAACCCCGTCTCTATTAAAAATACAAAAAATTAGCCGGGTATGGTGGCGGGCACCTGTAGTCCCAGCTACTTGGGAGGCTGAGGCAGGAGAACGGCAGGAACCTGGGAGGCAGAGCTTGCAGTGAGCCGAGATCGCGCCTCTACACTCCAACCTGGCCAACAGAGCGAGAGACTCCGTCTCAAAAAAAAAAAAAAAAAAGAGGGCCAGCGAGTTTGAGACCCCTGCTTCTAAGGCCAATGGGCTGCCAACTCCCACTTTGATGGGCCTCAGTTTCCCCTTCTGATCAAGGCAGGGGGATGGGAATGATTAGGTGCCTAGATCTGCCTCCTCTTGCTGTCTGGGGTTTCGCCGGGTCCACAGGCCTCTACTCTGTCTCTTGTGAAATGAAACAAAAGCTGTTACTTGGAATGTCTGGCCTCCGTTTCCCCATCTGGAAGGTAGGGTCGAGAATCCCACTTGCCTTGGGCTGTCGTGAGGGTTGGATGACATAATTTGTGGCAAATGCCCACATGGTGGGTGCCACCTAAGTGCTTGCAGGCAGTTGGCATGGAGGTACTTATTGTCCCGTCCCCCCAGGGTTTCACTGCAAGGGAGACCGCTTTTTCTCAGGTGAGGACACTGAGGCTCTAGGAGGTCACACGGGTCTGAACTTAGTTCAAAGGGAAGTCCAAGCTCACTCTGGCACGCGAGATGATAGGGAAACTGAGGCCCTGAGAGGGTCCCAGAGCTAGGGAGGGGTAGAGTCAGGCTCCAGTCAGCTCCCCAGCCCCTATCCCGGGCCCCTCCAGGTTCAGGGGTGGGCGGGAGCAAGCGCAGCCGGGAGGGGCCTGAGCCTTGGCCCCTGCTCGTGCCCGGCACCTGCGATTCTTGCACAGGAGCCAGCAGGCCGCTGCGTCCGCAGGGGAGGCTGGGGAGGCTGGGGAAGGCCAGCAGGGGCGGCGGGGGCCGGGGCCGTGCCAGGGCCTGTCAGCGGGTCCCCGGCTTTATTTATGACGTGAGGCCGATGTCCTTATCCGCCGGCCTGCTGGGGGGCTGGCTGCAGCCGGCAGCTGGACCGACAGGCAGGCCTCCCACCTGGTCCTCCCGGCCCACTCCCTGTCCCATGGGCCCATGCTGGGGACTGTCCCTGGGGTCATGTTGCACTTGGTCTCCCTTCATCTGTCACTCTTCCTCTGTGTCTCTGTCTCGATCTCTTTGTCCCTATGTCCCCAGGGTTTCTGTCCTACCCTGATCAGGCCTTTTCCTCCTGGGCTGACCCCCTTCGCTTTCACCTACCCTGCGTCTCCATCTCTCCGTCCCTGGCCTCGGCTCTCTCATCCGTGCGTCTTTCTTCCTTTCTCTTTGTCAGCCCCCTGCTCTGTCTGTCTCTGTGTCTCATTCCCCCCGGCTCTGGCCTCTCTCATTCTCCCCTTCCCCCACTCCACTCGCACCTGGCTCAGGCCACAGGAATCGGGTTCCTGGAGGAGATGTGGAGGAGGAGCCCCTTCCTTCCCCCGCCCCCCCCCCCACCTCCCCAGGGGCGCAACCGGGCCAGGGGCGCAGCTGGGCTGCTGTGCAGGGCCTCGGGGAGGACTCGGTCCCTGAGAAACCGGGAGGGAGGTTCCCCGAGGGAAACATGGTCCTGCCGCGCCGGGGTCTTCCCTCTCCTGCTCGCGCGCACCCCCTGCCGGGCGCGCCCTGACACTGCCGCTCCTCCCACCACCAGAGCGCTCGGGCCCGGGCGGCGGGGCGTGCGAGCCGCGGGGCGGAGAGCCGAGCTCGGGGCCGGTGCGGCGCGAGCTCAAGCAGTTCCTGGGCTGGCTCAAGAAGCACGCGTACTGCTCCAACCTCAGCTTCCGCCTCTACGACCAGTGGCGTGCCTGGATGCAGAAGTCGCACAAAACCCGCAACCAGGTAGGAAGGAGAGACCCGCGGGCGTGGGTGGGGACAGGGAGCTGGGGGGCCCAGGAAACAGGGGAGGGGGAAGAAAGCAGGCTGTGGACGCAGGTCTGCAGCCCCCACGACACCTCTGCCTTCCTTCCAAGCACAGGACGAGGGGATCCTGCCCTCGGGCAGACGGGGCACGGCGAGAGGTAAGGTGGGCCTGAATGGGTGTGCGGGAGGGAGCAAGGGGAGGGCCCCTTCCGGTGGCTGCAGGTCTTGTTCACACCCCCACGCCTCCCAACCCCAGCCTTAGAGTCGCTGAGATGGAATCCGACCTCTTCCTTTGTTATTTATCAGCATTTATTTAGCACTTACTGTATAACTGGTATTGTCTCCTTTAGCCTAAGAACATTCAATGCCCTGAAAATGTCCGAAGTGGAATCTCCTCCGAAATGAATGAACATACTCACCCTAGTTAGCATGTATGGGCACCTACTGCATACTGGCCCCACACCAAGTGCTTTACCTGCAGCTCAGATAGCCTCGCCAAGGCCCAGAGAGGGGCAGCATCCTGCCCAAAGTCACACAGCCAGAAGCGGTGGGAACAGGACCCGAATGAGGGCTCCTTCAGTGGCTCTGTGGTGCAGCCCTCTCCTGGGCTCCCTGCTTAGCTCGGCTTCCCCTCTGCCTGCAGGTCCTGCCAGATAAGCTCTAGGGGCGCAGGCCACCCTCCCTGCCACATGGAGACGCAGAGGCCGAACCCAAACTTGGGCCACCTCTGTACCCTCACTTCAGGGCACCTGAGCCACCCTCAGCAGGAGCTGGGGTGGCCACTGAGCTCCAACGGCCATAACAGCTCTGACTCCCACGTGAGGCCACCTTTGGGTGCACCCCATTGGGTGTGTGTGTGTGTGTGTGTGTGAGGGTTGGTTGAGTTGCCTAGAACCCCTGCCAGGGCTGGGGGTGAGAAGGGGAGTCATTACTCCCCGCTACCTAGGGCCCCTCCAAAAGAGTCCTTTTAAATAAATGAGCTGTTTAGGTGCTGTGATTGTGAAGGTGAGTTTGGGGCCTACCTGGCCTGGGGTGGGGGCTGTAAGATTTTAGGGGAATGTGAGGCATCTTAATGACCCTTTGAGAATTTTCACCTCCCAGGACTTCAGACTGTCTCTCCAATATTTGCAAGGTCTGATTCTGAACTCCTTGGAGAATGTGATTCAAAATACCTGAGTCGGCTGGTCCCTAAGGCTCATTCCTATAATCCCAGAACTTTGGGAGGCCAAGCTGGGAGCACTGCTCGAGGCCAGGAGTTGGAGACCAGCCTGGGCAACAAAGGGAGACCTCATCTTTACTAAAAGTAAAAAATCGGCTGGGCACGGTGGCTCACACCTCTAATCCCAGCACTTTGGGAGGCTAAGGCAGGTGGACCAAATGAGGTCAGGAGTTGGAGACCACCCTGACCAACATGGAGAAACCCCATCTCTACTAAAAATACAAAATAACTGGGCGTGGTGGCGCATGCCTGTAATTCCAACTACTCAGGAGGCTGAGGCAGGAGAATCACTTGAACCCAGGAGGTGCAGGTTGCAGTGAGCCAAGATGGTACCACTGTACTCCAGCCTGGGCAACAAGAGCAAAACTCTATCTCAAAAAAAAAAAAAAAAAAAAAAAAAAAGAACTGGGCTCATGGTGGCATGTGCCTATAGTCCCAGCTACTTGGGAGGCTGAGGCAGGAGCATCGTTTGAGCGGGGTGAAGCCGAGGCTGCAGTGAGCCATGATCTCACCACTGCACTCCAGTCTGGGTGACAGAGCAAGACCCTGTCTCAAGCAAAAAAACCTCAGAGTTTCTAGGGAGGGTGGGAGTCTTCTACCCATAATCCCTGGCCCTGTGGGGGTCCCCCCCTCCCCAGGCACACTGGCTGCAGTACCCTAGGACACAGAGATGGCAGAGCGGCTACAGAGGAAGGGCTTTTTATTGTGGGGGGTGTCTCGAACTGCACGAAGGTCAGCAGCGCAGTGGGGCGCGACCCCAGCCAGCTGGCGGTTAGGGCTGGGCTGGACGCCATCCGCCCCTTTTCCCATCTCCCTCGGCGCATCCCTGGGGAGCCGCCATCACTCGGCAGATTCCGCATCAAACCTGAGATCCTGGAGAACCTCGCTGATCGCCTCCATGGTTTTAATTACCCTACAAGAGCGGATGGGAACTATAAATAAAACCCAGATGGGGCGAATTAGCTGCTGCCGCGAAGCTGCAAGAGGGCTGTGGCTGCGGTGAGCCCCGGGCCCTCCTGCCCGCCGCCAAACCTCCAGGCAGCACTAGCAGCAGGAGGGACCGCTTAGGTGCCTGGGAGAAGGGGTGGCCCCATAGGTCACAGTGGGCTGAGAGAAAAAGCCATCTGGGCTCTGGGCACAGTGGTTTACACGTGTAATCCAGCATTTTGGGAAGAGGCAGGCGGATCACCTGAGGTCAGGAGTTCAAAACCAGTCTGGCCAACATGGCGAAACCCCGTCTCTACTAAAAATACAAGAACTAGCCAAGCGTGGGGGCAGGCATCTGTAATTCAAGCTACTTGGGAGGCTGAGGCAGAAGAATCGCTTGAACCTGGGAGGCAGAGGTTGAGGTGAGCCAAGATCGCGCCACTGCACTCCAGCCTGGGCAACAGAGCAAGACTGTCTCAAAAAATAGAAAGAAGGGCCGGGCGCGGTGGCTCAAGCCTGTAATCCCAGCACTTTGGGAGGCCGAGACGGGTGGATCACGAGGTCAGGAGATCGAGACCATCCTGGCTAACACGGTGAAACCCCGTCTCTACTAAGAAATACAAAAACTAGGCCGGGCGAGGTGAAGGGCTCGCGTAGTCCCAGCTACCGGGAGGCTGAGGCAGGAGAATGGCGCGGAACCCGAGGCGGAGCTTGCAGTGAGCTGAGATCCCGCCACTGCACTCCAGCCTGGGCGACAGGGCGCAGACTGGGCCTCAAAAAAAAAAAAAAAAAAAAAAAATAGAAAGAAAAAAAAAAAAAAAAAAAAGGACCGGGAGTGCTGGCTTATGCCTGTAATCCCAGCACTTTGGGAGGCTGAGGTGGGCAGATCACGAGGTCAGGAGATCAAGACCATCCTGGCCAACATGGTAAAACCCCGTCTCTACTAAAATACAAAATTAGCTGGGCATGGGGCACATGCCTGTAGTCCCAGCTACTTGGGAGGCTGAAGCAGGGCATTCATTTGAACCCAGGAGGCAGAGGTTGCAGGGAGCTGAGATTGCGCCACTGCACTTCAGCCTGGTGACAGAGTGAGACGCCGTCTCAGCAAAAAAGAAAAAAAAAAAGGCCATCTTGGTGGGATGTGTAGCATCAGGAGGTTATGAAGCATGACTCTCAAATGTGTATGTACATGAGTGTGTGTGCTTGGGGGCTGAGAACAGGCATCTGAAGGTTTGTGCTCAGTGGGGCATGGGCGACAATATCCAAACTCCACGGACAGCCACGTGTGCAGGATTGGCATGAATCGAGGTACACAGCAGTGTCCCAGCAATGCACAGCGAAATTGATGTGAAGTTTCACGACTATGCCCTCTGGGGAAGTGTATATCTGAGGGCCACCAGATGAGAACACCATTGTACAGAGGCAGAGGGTTCCTCTGCTGGGTCTGACCGTGCCAACCCTGGTGCAAATTAAGCATAGCCAGGCGGCTTGGGCAGCAGCGCTCACTTCATTTTCAGCTGGTGCATCTGTACAGCGTCCTCCTGCCCCGCCAGCTCTGGCGTCTCCATCAGCTGCAGCAGGGCCACCTGGTGGGGGGGAATGAGCAACGCGAAGGATGTCTCTACCGGCAGCCACCCCCTGCCCTCCCAGGATGTTCAGGAAAAGACAGAGGCACCCAGAAAGGCAGTGCCCGGGTAGAACCACAAGGGGCAGTGCTTTGTGTAGGAAGAGTCCGAAATTCAGTTTAGAGGGGCTCTCAGAAGGCAGACAGCGAGCATGCCAGAGGCAGTGCTGAGCGCGATGTGGGCGTGGCCTGGGAAGAAAAGTGACGTCTTGTCTTAGCCAGGCAGTGGCCCTAGCGGTGGGTTAGGCTGCGCCTCATGGTCCCAGGATAAAAGTAGGCAAAAAGGCTGGACGCGGTGGCTCACGCCTGAAATCCCAGCACTCTGGAAAGCCGAGGAGGGCGGATCGCTTGAAACCAAGAGTTCGAGACCAGCCTTGCCCATACGGCAAAACCCCGTCTCTACTAAAAAAAAAAAAAAATACAAAAATTAGCCGGGCGTGGCGGGGCACGCCTATAATCCCAGCTACTCAGGAGGCTGAGGCAGCAGAATTGCTTGAACCCGGGAGGCAGAGGTTGCAGTTAGCCGAGATCGCGCCATTGCACTCTAGCCTGGGTGACAAGAGCGAGACACTGTCTTTAAAAAAGGAAAAGAAAAAAGGCCAAAAAGAGGCTGAGACGGGTAGCTCATGGGGGGCGTGGCCTAGGAATTCCAGAGATCTCGGTGTGGGCGTGGCCTCACGTAGATGTGACCGGCCACACACACACACACACACACACACACACGCACGGTTGCAGGGCCTAGTAGGCGGATCCCAGGAGATAAATAGGCAAAAAAACTAAAGCTGTGACGGAGGAATACGGAGGAGGCGTAGCCTGGGAACCCCCTCGCCTGTATCTACGGGAGGCTGGGGGTGGGACAGGAAAAGCGGAAGAGTGTGGGTGGAGCATTGTTGGGGCGGGACCTGGGCGTGATGGAATAGCATTTAGGCGGGGCTGGGAGAAAGTGGGAATGCTCTAGGAATAAGGACAAAACTTGGAAAAAAAATTGGGGATAAACAGCAAGGGCAAGGTCCAAGAATCCTCAAGTGAAGACTTAATAGAGGATTGATGTGGGACTGTAAGGGGTGAGGTCTGTGTATGGGATACTGGGACCACCCCCCAGTCCACCAACCAGGGGTGCGCCACGAGAGGAACTGGCCAGGGTCCTAGGGACGCGGCGGGGAATGGGTGGTGGCCTCACCGTGCCCAGCCGCGTCTGCTCCAGCTCCTGCAGGCTGCGCACGTGGCTGGCGAGCAGAGGCTGCCTGCGAGGCCCGGCCAGCTCTGCTTCCACCGCCAGCACCTCCCGCGAGGCGGCGGCGAAGGCCTGAGTCACCTCGTGCACTGTGCTCCGGTAGCGCGCGAAGTCGTAGTCCGGGCCGCTGCGCAGGTACTGGCGGTGGCCTCTGCGGCAGGTGGGGACCCTGAGGCCGCGCCCCTAGGCTCTCAGGCTCTGCACCCGCGCCAACCACCTAAAAGGCCCCCAGGAAGTGTCCCCGGACCCCAGAGGGGAGGACTGGTAGGTAGGAAGGACGCTTCCTGACTCCCGCAGGGGAACCCGAGACAGGCCCACCCCTGCTCTTGGCGAGGAGAGAGAAGCCACGAGGAGTGGGTCGTCGAGTAGTGAGGACGTGCTGTGGGGCCTTTCTCGTGAAGGTGAGGACTCGGTGCCCCGAAATCCCCGCAGCATCTGACTCTGCAGCCGCGCGAGGACCCAGCTTCTCCTCCAGGCACGCCCACGCCCAGAGCGGGCGGGGAACTGAACCCTGAACCCCTGCGCACCCCCACTCACTCCTCCAGTCGGCGGAAGCCCTGCGCGCGCTCAGCCTGCAGCTGGTGGATGCGCTGCACCAGCGTCCGGATCGGGGCGTCTTTCTGTGGGGCGGAGGGCACGGCTGGGGTATGTAACCGGCGCCCCTGGGTCTGCGCCGCCCGCCCCGCGCCCGTTCCCGCTCGGGCCTGGACTCACCCAGGGCCACGCCAGCTCCTTGCGTCCCGGAGCTTCGGTGGTCTCCTCAGGAGCGGGCACTGAGGGGACCGCGGGCTCCGCCGCGGTCTCGGTGATCATGACTGCGCAGCCTGGTCAGGCTCCGGAGCAGGTCCTTCCACTGCGTCCGACGCCCCCTACAGGCCGGGAGGTCCACGGACCCCCACCCTGCGGCTGGCCAGCCACGAGACCTCGGGGAAGAAAGGCGAGCCAAGACCGCGGGCCGCCCAAGCAAGCCCTCCATCCTCCACCCACTCTTCTTGTTCCCGTCCAGCGATCGCGTTTTTCCTTGAATGTGCGGCTCTGAATACAGAACAGCTGTTAGCCTTGAGTTCGTTTCTATGCTTGTATCTCAACACCGACTTCCACGTGAAGCGGGTATTGAGCGTGGGTTTTGACATTCAAGAGCGTTAAGTAAGCCTGGGCAACCTAGGGAGGCCCGCTCTCTACAGAAAAAACAGCCCGACATAGTGGCTCCCGCCTATAGTCCCAGTTACTCGGGAGGCTGAGGTGAGAGGATTGCTTGAGCCTGGAAGTTGGGGGCTGCCATGAGCTATGACCGTGCCACTGCACTCCAGCCGGAGCCACAGTGAGACTGCCTCAATAAAAGTGCAGTGGCTGGAACTCCACCGACATTAACAGAGATTCACTGGCCCTCCAGAGAATCACAGGGGTGAAGACAAGATTCAGTGACAGGGATGGTGTCAACGGCCCTCCGAATTGAATTGGGTGTCTTATGTAATAGCCCTGAGCCTGGGGCATAGCAGGGGCCAGTACGACCTCAAAGTACAGAGAAGGCCTTGGAGCTTCCTGCTGGAAGAATCCACGGGCTAGATTGAGCTTTGGAAAGCTTCCTCCTCCAGGGGCCCAGCCAGAGGAGTAGGAAGATGCTGGTAGCCTAACCTAGTGAAGAGGGACCAGCTCAGGTATGGGGTGACAGACACCAGCCTTCAAGGGGGAAGGGACTAGGCTGTTAGTGAGTCGGGAGTTTTTCCTGCTGATGGGTTCGTAGTCTCACTAACTTTGAAGAGTGGAGCTGTGGACCTTCGCGGTGTGTGTTACAGCTCAAAAAGAGTCCACAGACCGGGAGAGTGAGCAGCAGCGCAGTTTATTGAACAAAGCTAAAGGAAAGCTTCCACAAGCTGGAAAGGGACCCAGAAGGGTTGCAGTTACTGGCTCGCTAGGGCTTATATCCCGGTGTTACCCCCTCCCCTTTCTTTTTGTCCATTGAGAGTGGTTCTTTTTTCAATCCTCCCTTGGAGTGTTTTTTTATTATTATTATTATGTTTTATTTTTTTTGAGACAGAGTCTCGCTCTGTCACCCAGGCTGGAGTGCAGTGGCGCCATCTCGGCTCACTGCAAGCTCTCCCTCCCAGGTTCATGCCATTCTCCTGCCTCAGCCTCCCAAGTAGCTGGGACTACAGGCCGCCACCACGCCCAGCTAATTTTTTGTATTTTTAGTAGAGACGGGGTTTCACCGTGTTGACCAGGATGGTCTCAATCTCCTGACCTCGTGATCCACCCGCCTTGGGCTCCCAAGTGCTGGGATTACAGGTGTGAGCCACCGCACCCGGCCTGGAGCCGTTAATTTTGAATCCTTCACTCCATTGGTTAAGAACTCAAAACCCTGAGTCACAGGGGTCTTCTGTGAAAATCCCTGAACTGGCCCAGAAAGTCCCACCAACTCCACCCCTCAGTCCCCTCTCTCAACAGAAGACCCCAACTGCTGTTGGGGTGTGGGACAATGACGGCTCTAATTGCTTCCTGCTAAATAGGGGCATAGAACGGGTCCTGTAGCTGAGGTTTCCTCGTGAGAGGTGGTTTGGGTGTCAACGTCCGGGTATGGGCTGGCCGTCTAGGGTGCTGATAATAGGTGCTGGTTGAAGTTATCCAAGGTTCCATCTGCAGTACCATTTCTAGTTTCATTGATTCTATTAGGGAAGAAACGAAGCAGATGAGGGAATTGAAAAGACATGGGCCAAAGGTTACTCCCAGAATAAGAAGGGGACCTAAAAATGGGAGAAGCCAGGAGAGAACACGCTGTGAGGATCCTGAGGTAGCTTCGGTTGTCCCACTGTGTAGTCTGCTGGCTCTATTCTGAAGTCATTTAATTCCATCTCTGACTATGCCTGATTTACTGACAAAAAAACAACATTCCTGGCTCAGAAAAAGGCATGTTCCTCCCCTTTCAGCAGTGAGGAGATCTAGTGCTCGCCCGTTCTGGAGAACCACGGCTGCTAATGAGTCTGTTTGGTCCTGGATTTGAGTAAGTTGGAGAGAGATTTCATCTAGGCTTTCTCTTAGTTCTTTAGAGAGAGTTAAGGATACTGTGAGCCCAGCGGTTCCAGTTCCTAGGGTGGTAGTAAATCCTAAACCAGCCAATAGAGGAAGTAGTGAGATTGCTCTCCGCTGAAGCTTACCATGAATGGGCACAGCTACTGCCTCTTCTGAAAAGGAATAAGTCACAGGAGGTACTATGTAGGCTAAAGTACAAGTTCCTGTCCAGTTGGTGGGAGGCAAATATAGAAGGATCTTCCACACACAAAGAAAACTCGTCAGGGTTCTATACACCCCTGTAGCTGAAAATCTCATAAGGGCTGGGGTTGGTGTAAATTCATTTCTCGTTCCCATGATTTGAGGGTTTGGGACAAATGGACGACTCCTAGCGGTTGGACTTGAATATAATTTGCCGAGGACGTATTACGGGGTTCCTCTAAGGCAAACCAGTGGCTAGCAGCAATAAGAAAAACTCATGCTCCACAGACAGGAAGCAGGGAGCAATGGGTTTTTTTTTTTTTTTTTTTTTTTTGAGACGGAGTCTCGCTCTGCCGCCCAGGCTGGAGTGCAGTGGCCAGATCTCAGCTCACTGCAAGCTCCGCCTCCCGGGTTCACGCCATTCTCCTGCCTCAGCCTCCCAAGTAGCTGGGACTACAGGCGCCCGCCATCTCGCCCGGCTAGTTTTTTGTATTTTTTAGTAGAGACGGAGTTTCACCGTGTTCGCCAGGATGGTCTTGATCTCCTGACCTCGTGATCCACCCGTCTCGGCCTCCCACAGTGCTGGGATTACAGGCTTGAGCCACCGCGCCCGTCCAGCAATGGGGTTTTTTTAACCCTTCGCCTGTGAGAGAGGAGCAAAGTCCCAGGAGGGGAATATCCTGGGCAAAGGGAAGTCTGCCCCAGCAGTAATTGCTTGTTTTGGCCTCTGGTGGGGAAATTATTTGGCTTGGGTTGGTAAATCTTAAGGGACAGGTGACTGAAATAGGGTTTCCAAGGAGCTCGTGTTTATTTCCACAAAACGTAGGGGTGCCAGTAGTGATACTGTAGGAATTAGAATATTTGAACTCTAGATCCAAGGGAAGCGTATAGTTGCAGCCAGCCATGTGTCCCACATCTTGTGATCCTGGGAACACTTGACGGGAGATACAAAGGAGTGGAGGCGAAGAGAAGGAGGTTATTGTGCCCACAGAACCTATGATTGGGATGACTGATATAGTGAATTGTCGGAGAATGGCAGCGGCTGCTTTTAAGGCTGCTTGAGCCCTGTCAGGGAAATTGGACCTATCACTAGGATGAAAAAATCCTGGGCCCTTAGAAGTGTTAGCTGTGTATAAGGCTGTAGAGCTTTCCACCCATATGTTGAGGGGGGCCGGAACTGCTATATATAAGGGGGAATGAGCGTTCATGAAAACCCAACAGGATGAGTTACTCTGGCTGGGATGTGCTTCAAATAAAAACCTGGAGGACGGCCGGGCACGGTGGCTCAAGCCTGTAATCCCAGCACTTTGGGAGGCCGAGACGGGCGGATCACGAGGTCAGGAGATCGAGACCATCCTGGCTAACACGGTGAAACCCCGTCTCTACTAAAAAATACAAAAAACTAGCCGGGTGAGGTGGCGGGCCCCTGTAGTCCCAGCTACTTCGGAGGCTGAGGCAGGAGAATGGCATAAACCCGGGAAGCGGAGCTTGCAGTGAGGTCAGACCCGGCCACTGGACTCCAGCCTGGGTAAGAGTGCGAGGCCCCGGCTAAAAAAAAAAAAAAAAAAAAAAAGGCCTGGAGGACATGTTTATAATTCCCTCAAGATGAGGGGAAGAGGTTGAACGGGAAAAGGTTAAGACTTGGGCAAAGGCAAGGAAAGATAGAATGTTAGAGTACATTCTGTTTTTAAAACAATAACTGAGGTAGAACTTATGAGCACTGATTAATTTCCTGTGGTTTTTCCTTCTGAAAGAGGATACGTAGGTCTTCCAATGACTCGCAGGTATAAGAAGGTTTGTCTGGCTGACTCTTAGATTCCCGAACTAATGACTCTGTGGGTTTTTCAGGCTGCGTCCAAGGTTTGATTTGGGTGTGATGGATCCAAGACTCCACTCCAATCACCTTGACTGCAGTTGGAGTGGAGAGGGTAACCGAATATTGTCCTTCCCAGGATAGATTTAGGGATGGGGAGGTAGAGGGGAGGGACTTGACTAATACTAGATGCCCGGGATGGAACAATGCTTTTCCCTTTTCTCAGTGGCATCCCTCGAAAATGTCTTAAGGATTTGTTGGTACCTAGCCAAAGAAGTTATGTCCTTGACTAAGTTGGCAGTTTCTCGATCAAGTAAGAGGTCGTTTGTGAGAAAAGGCCGTCCATATAGCATTTCATAAGGACTGAGTCCTATCTTGTAGGGAGAATTTCGGATCCTTAATAATGCTATGGGCAAGAAGGTAGGCAGGCCATAGGAGGTGAGTTTCATGTGTTAATTTCCCTAAGTGCCTTTTGAGTATTTCATTCATCTTCTTGACTTTCCCTGAGGATTGTGGTCCCCAGGCACAATGGGGTGATACTGTATTCCTAGCGCCTTGGAAATTCCCTGAGTCACCGTGGTTCTGAAAGCCAGGCCATTATCATTTTGTAAACTACAGGGAAGTCTAAACCTAGGAATTATTTCACGGACCAGGCTTTGATTACCTCCTGGGCCTTTTCTGTCTTACAGGGGAAGGCTTCAACCCAATTCGTGAAGGTATCCACACAAACTAGTAAGTATTAAAGTCCTCGTGACTCAGGCATATGAGTGAAATCTAACCGCCAGTCCTCTCCAGGGTAGCGGCCTGTCCTTTGTTCTCCCTGAGGGGGTTGGTGATGGACCAAGGGGGTCATTCCTTTGGCACACTTCGCAGGCCTTGACTATCTGCCGGATAGTTTTAAGGAGGTCTCATCCAGTGAACAGAGATTTGGCCATTTGATGGGCATACTCAATACCCATATGGAATGTTTGGTGAAGGGTTTTAAGTATTTTCCATTGATTAGCTGCGGGTGTGAGCACCTTTTCCTCCTCAGTAGCTAGCCATCCTTAGGGGAGAAAACTATGTCCCCGTGAAAGTCCCCATTCCGTTTCCGCAGGGGAATACTGGGGCCTGGTCTCCTGAAGGGGGTTATCCCATACCAAGGGTCCCTCCATAGGTGTTTCTAATGGGCGGTCCCGTCTTGTGGCAACTTTGGCCTTGGCGTCTGCCCAGCAATTTCCTTCTGCCTCCTTTCCTTCGCCTTTCCGATGGCCTCGGCAGTGCAAGACTGCCACTTCCTTGGGTTTTTGTAATAATTTCTTTTTCTTTTTTTTTTTTTTTTTTGAGACGGAGTCTCGCTCTGCCGTCCAGGCTGGAATGCAGTGGCGCGATCTCAGCTCACTGCAAGCTCCACCTCCTGGGTTCACGCCATTCTCCTGCCTCAGCCTCCCGACTAGCTGGGACTATAGGTGCCCGCCACCACACCTGGCTAATTTTTTATATTTTTCGTAGAGACGGGGTTTCACCATGTTAGCCAGTATGGTCTCGATCTCCTGACCTTGTGATCTGTCCATCTCAGCCTCCCAAAGTGCTGGGATTACAGGCGTGAGCCACTGCGCCCAGCCGCGTTTTTGTAATAATTTCATAATTTCTTCATGGTATTTAATGGGTGTTCCTCCGGAGGTTAGGAACTCCCTTTCTTTCCATATGGCAGCATGGGCATGTAGAACTAGATAAGCACATTTGCCGTCCATATACACATTTATTCTTTTTCCCTTTCCCAGCTCTAAAGCTCGGGTAAGCGCCACCAGTTCTGCTAACTGGGCGCTGGCCCCTGGGGGAAGGGGCCCACTTTCAACTACTGCTTTATCACTAACTATGGCACATCCTGCCCTTTGTAATCCCTTTTCTACAAATGAACTTCCATCAGTATATAGGTTGAGGTCAGGGTTGGTTAAGGGGACCTCTAAAAGATCCTCCCGGGCAGCCTAAGTTTGGGCTATGACCTGTTGACAGTCATGTTCTATTGGTCCTTCGTTTTCTGGGAGAAAGCCAGGTTAAGAGCTGCACAAGTGCGCATCTGAAGCACTGGTCCCTCAAGTAATAAGGCCTGGTACCTAAGTAGGCGATTGTCTGACGGCCACAAATCTCCTTTAGCAGTTAGCATGCCGTTTACATCGTAAGTAGTCCATACAGTGAGGTCTCTCCCTTGTATTATTTTGACGGCCTCTGATACTAAAATGGCCACTGCAGCTACCACCCGTAGACAATGAGACCAACCCTTTGCTACCACATCAATTTCTTTTCTCAAATATGCTGCTGGCTGTATGGTAGTCCCTCGAGTCTAGGTAAGGACTCCAAGAGTTATTCCGATTCTTTCTGTGACATATAAAGAGAAATTTTGTCCCATAGCTGGACTCAAAACTGGGGCTTGGCCGGGCGCGGTGGCTCAAGCCTGTAATCCCAGCACTTTGGGAGGCCGAGATGGGCGGATCACAAGGTCAGGAGATCGAGACCATCCTGGCTAACACGTTGAAAGCCCGTCTCTACTAAAAAAAATACAAAAAACTAGCCGGGCGACATGGCGGGCGCCTGTAGTCCCAGCTACTCGGGAGGCTGAGGCAGGAGAATGGCGTAAACCCGGGAGGTGGAGCTTGCAGTGAGCTGAGATCCGACCACTGCACTCCAGCCTGGGCGACGGAGCCAGACTCCGTCTCAAAAACAAAACAAAACAAAACAAAAAAAACAAAAACAAACACTGGGGCTTGTGTTAGGGCCTGTCTTAGGGTTCTGAAGGCTGCCTCTGCCTCTGGTCCCCATTCTATCAAATAAGTGTTAGCTTTTTGGGTCTCCTTAATTAGAGCGTAAAGTGGCCTGGCCATTTCGCCACATCTGGGGATCCACAGTCAGCAAAAGCCGGTTATTCCAAGAAACTCTCACGACTGTTTTAATGTTAATGTCTTAGCGTGAGGATAAGCCAGTATAGACTGGATACGTTCTTTGCTGAGAGCCCTGGTTCTTTTAGCCCAAACCAGCCCTAGGTATTTGACCTGCTGTAAACAAAGCTGGGCCTTTGATTTAGATACTTTGTAACCTCAATCAGCTAGAAGGTTTAAAAGATCTTGGGTAGCCTGATGGCACAGGGTCTCCGAACAGGTAGCTAGACATAAGTCATCCATATATTGAAGAATTAGGGTCCCTGGGTGTGAGAAGTGACTTAAATCTTGGGCGACTGCTTGGCCAAACAGGTGAGGGCTATCTCTAAATCCCTGGGGCAAGACGGTCCAGGTGAGCTGAGATGTTTGATCTGAGGGATCCTCAAAGGCAAATAGGAATTGAGAGTCAGGGTGTAAAGGGATACAGAAAAAGGCATCTTTAAGATTCAGGACTAGGCCGGGCGCGGTGGCTCAAGCCTGTAATCCCAGCACTTTGGGAGGCCGAGATGGGCGGATCACGAGGTCAGGAGATCGAGACCATCCTGGCTAACACGGTGAAACCCCGTCTCTACTAAAAATGCAAAAAACTAGCCGGGCGAGGTGGCGGCGCCTGTGGTCCCAGCTCCTCGGGAGGCTGAGGCAGGAGAATGGCGTGAACCCGGGAGGGGGGGCGCGCGGGGCGTGCAGTGAGCTGATCCGGCCACTGCACGGGGGGGTGGGCGGCACCGCAAAAAAAAAAAAAAAAAAAAAAAAAGATTCAGGACTGTAAACCACTCTGCTTCTTCTGGTATTTGAGAGAGTAATGTATAAGGGTTGAGTACAGCTGGGTATAAAGGAATTACGGCCTCATTCTTGAGCCTGAGGTCCTGCACCAACCTCCATTGACTGTTTGGTTTTTGTAACCCTAGAATTGGGGTTGTTACAGGGGCTGTTACAACATCTTACTGGGCCTTGGGCTTTTAGTTTTTTTTTGTTTTTTTTTTTTTTTTTTTTTGAGACGGAGTCTCGCTCTGTCGCCCAGGCTGGAGTGCAGTGGCGGGATCTCAGCTCACTGCAAGCTCCGCCTCCCGGGTTCACGCCATTCTCCGGCCTCAGCCTCCCGAGTAGCTGGGACTACAGGCGTCCGCCACCTCGCCCGGCTAGTTTTTTGTATTTCTTAATAGAGACGGGGTTTCACCGTGTTAGCCAGGATGGTCTCGATCTCCTGACCTCGTGATCCGCCCGTCTCGGCCTCCCAAAGTGCTGGGATTACAGGCTTGAGCCACCGCGCCCGGCCTTAAATTTTTAACAATACCTTGTAATCCCTTTTGAGCTTCAGGTCTTAGCGGGTATTGTCTTTGGTAAGGGAAAGAGGTGGGGTCTTTTAGTTTGATTTGGACTGGACAGGCGTTCTTTGCCCTTCCAAATTGTCCTTCTAATGCCCAAACCTCAGGGTTGATTCCTTCCTCAAGTAGGGGACAACAGATAGATGTTTTGTTCCCTGTATTCATACAGATGATAGTTCCTGCTTTGGCTAGTATGTTCCTCACAGTAAAGGTGTGAGATTCTCGGGCATGACGAGAAAGGCATGCAAGAAAATTAAGGTTTCCCAGTTACAGCTAAGGGGGTGGGAGAAACACCTGGTTACAGGTTGTTCCAGGATCCCTCGGATGGTAACAGACCTTGAGGACAGCCATCCAGGGCAGGACAGTAGAACTGAGAAGGCCGCACCAGTGTCCAGGAGAAAGTCGATTTCCTGGCCCTCAATGGTTAAACTTACCTGGGGCTCTGTGAGGGTGATGACACGAGCTGGTGCTTGCTCCGGTCACCCTCTGTCCTGTTGCTGGTTGGGGACTTCTGGCCCAGAGAACCTTCGTCCTCTGAGACAGTGTGCCTTCCAGTGATCACCTTGGCCTAGTGGACATGGGTGAGGTGGCGGCTTATTTCACTGGGATACCTTTTTTTTTCTTTTTTTGAGAGGGAGTCTCGCCTCTGTTGCCCAGGCTGGAGTGCAGTGGCTGATCTCAGCTCACTGCAAGCTCCGCCTGGTTTGGCGCCGCATTCTGCCTCAGCCTCCGAGTAGCTGGGATTATACCGCCACCTCGCCTGCTGTTTTTTATTTTTTAGTAGAGACGGGTTTCACCGGTTAGCCAGGATGGTCTCGATCTCCTGATCTTGTGATCCACCCATCTCGCTTCCCAGTGCTGGGATTACAGGTTGCTTCTCACCAAGGCCTGCCTTGACAATCTTTTTTATTTTTATTTTATTTATTTATTTTTGAGACGGAGTCTCACTGTGTCTCCTAGGTTAGGTGTAGTGGCGCCGACTGCTCACTGAGTCCACCGGGTTCACGCATTCTCCGCCTCAGCCTCCTAAGTAGCTGACTACAGGCGCCACACCAGCCTGGCTAGTTTTTGTATTTTTTTAGGAGAGACGGGTTTCACCATGCCAGCTGTGATAACCCCGACCTCCTGACCTCGCGGATCCACCCTCGCCTCGCCTCCCAAAGTGCTGGGATTACAGGCTTGAGCCACCGCCACCGCCTGGACAATCTTTTTTTTTTTTTTTGAGACGGAGTCTCAAGGCCAGGCCACCTAGGCTGTGGAGTGCAGGAGCCGGGATCTCGCTCACTGTGTAAAGCCTCACTCCCAGGTTCAGGCCATTCTCCTGCTCTCAGCCTCCGAGTAGCTAGACTACAGGCGCCTGCCAGCCACCACCGCTAGTTTTTTGTATTTTTAGTAGAGATCGGGTTTCACCATGTTAGCCAGGATGGTCTCGATCTCCTGACCTCATGATCCGCCCGCCTGGGCCTCCCAAAGTGCTGGGATTACAGGCTTGAGCCACCGCGCCCGGCCTGGACAATCTTTTTTAAAGTGTCCTTATAAACTGCACTGATAACAAGCCCTGCTGGGCGATCGGCCTGCTCCATTTTTTTCTCCTCTCTGAACTGCCAAGGTTTGTTTGTCTGAGGGGCACGACTAAAGCTGCAGCCTTTCTTTTATCCCGCTTTTCCTTTTTGGCCTGTTCCTCTTGGTCCCTGTTATAGAACACCGAGGTTGCCAGGTTTAATGATGCCTCCAAATTTTGCTCGGGGCCCAAGGCTAACTTTTGGAGCTTTTTCCTAATGTCTGCAGCTGACTGAGTAATACATTTGTCCTTTAAAATTAACTGGCCTTTGAGGGAATCTGGTGACAGGGGAGTATACTTTCTCAAGGCCTCCCTCAGCCTTTCGAGGAAGGCAATAGGGTTTTCTTCCTTCCCTTGGGTTATGGTAGACATTATTGAATAGTTCATGGGCTTTTTCCTAGTTCTCCTTAACCCTTCTAGGGAACAGGTCAGTAAATGTTTGCGACTCCAGTCCCCATGATCTGAGTCAGGGTCTCAGTGGGGATCCATACTGGAGACTGCTTGCTGGCCAGTAGGAAACCGCTGTCTTCTGATGTCATTCTATCACTTATTTGACTGAGGTACCAGGTGTCCCCAAACTCTCAGGCTGCTGTTAAAGCAGCATTCTTCTCATCAGAGGTTAGGGTCTGATCAAGCAGTAACGTGACCTCTCTCCAGGAAAGGTCAAAAGATTGTCCCAGACCCTGTAGGACATCTATGTATCTGTCGGGGTCATCTGAGAACTTTCTTAAGTCTGTCTTAATTTGCTTTAGATCAGAGAGGGAAAAGGGAACATGTACTCGGGTTGGGCCAAATTCCCCTCTTACAGCCTGAAGAGGACATAGCCAGGGGCCAATGGGGTCTCTTGGCTCTTTGAAGGCTCTTTGTTCCCTTTTGGGCTGTAGAAGCCAGAGAGGTTCAGCATTAGTAGGAGGAGCCGTCGGGAGGCCTGGGTATGGGGTATAGACTTTGAGCACTCCCTGTGGGGTGCAGGTTACATGACTTACACAATCGTAGGTTATCCCTTAATGAGAAGAAGGTCTGAACATATGGTACCTCGCTCCACTTGCCTTCTCGTTTACAAAACAGATCTAGTTGCAGGATGGTATTATAGTTTATGCTTCCCTCAGGTGGCCATTGTTCTCCTCCTGGAAGAGGATATTGTGGCCAGGCAGTGCTGCAGAAAAATATGAGCTGCTGCTTCTTCAATGTCTGGGAATCAAATTGGTCCCAGTTATTCAGAATACACCTGAGGGGCGACTTCGCTTTGGAGGGAACATCTCCCATCTGAAAGGAAAGCATAGGGATGCCCGCACCCGTAGTCATTCCCAGTGGACACTGGTTCTAGGGTGTCCCCTATTGTTTTAGTGTCCTTTTTCCAGGGTGCACAACCATCCATGGAACCCTGCTTATCGGATTTAATTGCGCTTACCGACGTAGCAGTTTCAACCACACTCTTTTCCCTCCCTTCTTAGCCACAAACGAGGCCAGGCTGCTGGGTTTAGTGGCCTCTTACCAGTACGACAGAAACAGTTTTTGTTCCAGTTTGTGGGTTCTAAGTTCGGGGTGTATTAGTTGGTTAACAAGGCTCCAATTAGCATATTTCTGAGCTTGAAACTGCCCCAGGACTCCCTGTGGGGTGCAGGTTACATGTCACACAATCGTGGGTTATCCCTTAATGAGAAGGTCTGAACATATGGTACCTTGTTCCACTTGCCTTCTCGTTTACAAAACAGATGTAGTTGCAGGATGGTATTATAGTTTATACTTCCCTCATCTTCCCAGTAAGATGAACTCCTTAAAGATTGTACATAGACATAGCAATTTTAAGGTGGGGAGGGCAATGGGGCATTGGGCCAAGGCTGAAATGGCATCTCATATACTAAGGCCTTTTGTCCCAACCTTCCATCATAAGAATACGACTTTTGATCTCCCTGTCGATGGTCTATTATATTACTTAACTCCCACAAATGCGAGTGGTACCCCAAATGGAAGAGCTCCACAGTTCGAATTGCTGATCCCAAACAAGAGAGATGATAGGTGATATGGTTCCCAGTGAGGTGGGGACGACAGAAAATGGCCTAAGCCTTCCAGTAGCTATTGGCACACACTATATTGTCCTGGGTGTTGCCTTGGGTATCGAATATGGGCAACAGGTCCTGTATATTTGTATTGTTGCCCATCTACATTAGAATAAGCCATGGGGGCCGGGCACGGTGGCTCATGCTTGTAATCACAGCACTTTGAGAGATCGAGGTGGGTGGATCATGAGGTCAGGAGACAGAGACCAGTCTGACCAACATGTGAAACCCCGCTCTACAAAAAATACAAAAATTAGCCGGGCGTGGTGGCACGTGCCTGTAATCCCAGCTACTCAGGAGGCTGAGGCAGGAGAATTGCTTGAATCCTGGAGGTGGAGGTTGCAGCGAGCCGAGATCGCACCACTGCACTCCAGCCTGGGCGTCAGAACGAGACTCCATCTCAAAATAGATCAATAAGCCATGGGACATCAGGAACATGGATCTGAGGGTTGCCATCCTAATTGTTTTAGATTCCTAATCTAGAGGGTTTTCATCCCGGGGATAGAGAGAATCCTGGAGACAGGGTCTCAAGAGTCTTCCCTACAGACGTTTGGATCCAGGAGGCATGCCTCTAGAAGGGTGGGTGAAGCACGTGTGGGCGGCTGTTTAACAGAGGTTTCACACAGCACCATCATTTCGACCGGGCGGTACTGGGAGCTCAGGGATACTGTTTTCCACCCTTGGCCAGCCCTTGGTTCAACCCAGAAAACGCAGAGAAAGTGGAAACTGGTTTCTAGGCAAAACGGGAGTTGTCAGCCCTTTCTCAGAAACCCTTACACCTGTGTCGTTAGTCCGGCGGCTATGCTGCTTGTTTTTAAATGGCCGACAGGTGCCTGGTGTTTGTCCTCAATTCTAAAGTAAAATAGAGCAGAGTAGCAAGCGGAAGAGTTCCAGTGTTACTGCTTTGGAAATCCCAGGTGAGCCCCCACGATGAGTCAGTTTTTCCTGCCAATGGATTCCTGGTCTCGCTAACTTCGAAGAATGAAGCAGAGGACCTTCGTAGTGAGTGTTAACAGTTCAAAAAGAGTCCACGGACCAGGAGAGTGAGCAGCAGCTCAGTTTATTGAACAAAACGAAAGCTTCCACGTGCTGGAAGGGGACCCAGAAGGGTTGCCATTGCTGGCTTGGGTGGCTAGGGCTCATTGGCACTGTTACTCCCTCCCCTTTCTGTCCATCAAGAGTGGTTCTTCTTTCAGTCCCCCCTTGGAGTGGTTAATTTTGAATCCTTCACTCCATTGGTTCAGAACTCAGGGCCGGCCGCGGTGGCTCACGCCTGTAATCCCAGCACTCTGGGAGGCTGAGGTGGGCGGATCACAAGGTCTGGAGATCGAGAAATTAGCCAGGCGTAGTGGCGGGCGCCTGTAGTCCCAGCTACTCAGGAGGCTAAGGTAGGAGAATGGCGTGAACCCAAGAGGCGGAGCTTGCAGTGAGCTGAGATTGCGCCACTGCACTCTAGCCTGGGCGACAGAGCAAGACTGCGTCTCAAAAAAACAAAAAACAAAAACCTCAAAACCCTGAGTCACTGGGGTCTTTTGTGAAAGTCCCCAAAGTGGCCCAGGAAGTCCCACCAACTCCACCCCTCACTAGCATGCATCATTGCCCATGCACTGGCTTCACTGACACTGAAAACAGGGGCCAGCAAGGTGCCTCACCCCTGTATTCCCAGCACTTTGGAAGGCTGAGGCAGAACTGCTTGAAATCAGTGCAAAACCATCCTGGGCAACATAGCAAGACCATGTCTGTAAAAAAAAAAAAAAAAAACGTAGTAAGGCCAGGTGCCGTGGCTCACGCTTGTAATCCTAGCACTTTGGGAGGCCGAGGCAGGTGAATCACAAGAGGTCAGGAGTTCAAGACCAGTCTGGCCAACACGGCAACACCCCATCTCTACTAAAACTACAAAAATTAGGCCGGGCGCGGTGGCTCAAGCCTGTAATCCCAGCACTTTGGGAGGCCGAGACGGGCAGATCACGAGGCCAGGAGATCGAGACCATCCTGGCTAATGTGGTGAAACCCCGTCTCTGCTAAAAATACAAAAAAAAAAATTAGCCGGGCGAGGTGGCGGGCGCCTGTAATCCCAGCTACTCGGGAGGCTGAGGCAGGAGAATGGCATGAACCCGGGAGGCGGAGCTTGCAGTGAGCTGAGATCTAGTCACTGCACTCCAGCCTGGGCGACAGAGTGAGACTCCATCTCAAAAAAAAAACCAAAAACAAATTAGCCAGGCATGGTGGCGTACACGATAAATTCTAGCTACTCAAGAGGCTGAGAAAGGAGAATCGCTTGAATCCGAGGTGGAAGCTGCAGTGAGCCGAGATTGTGCCACTGCACTCCAGCGTGCACAATGGGCACAAGGCTGCATCTTAAAAAAAAAAAGTGATAAAAAAACAAAACTAAATAAGAGGCTTTTAAGTTGAGGAGTTTGAAGCCCGCCTGGGCAACATAGCAAGACCCCATCTCTACAAAATATTAACCGAGTGTGGTGGCACAAGCATGTAGTCCCAGCTACTCAGGAGGCTGAGGCAAGATCCTGGAAGATCAAGGCTGCAGCAAGCTATGATCGTACCACTGCACCCCAACCTGGGTGACAGTGAGACCGTCTCAAAATTTTACATCAGTAAATAATACAACAGGAATTAAGTCTTTGCTCACCCCAACACATCTAAGAAACTCCTGACCTTATGATTTGCCCGCTTCAGCCTACTAATCATTACAAACTTTAAAAACACCAAATTATCTGAGCGTGGTGGTGTGCACACCTGTAGTCCTGGCTACTTGGGAGGCAAAGGAGGGAGGATCACCCGAGCCTGAGTTCCGGGGTACAGGGAGCCATGACCACACCACTGCACTCCAGCCTGGGTGACCTTAAGGGGAAAACACCAAGGCTTGCCCTTCTTAAGAGGCACAGCACTGACTGCAGACTGAGAGTGATGTCACGGCCTCAGGTTCAAAACTGAGAACTGGGCCAGGCATGCTAGCTCACGCCTGTAATCCCAGCATATTGGGAAGCCGAGGCGGGCGGGTCACAAGGTCAGGAGATCGAGACTATCCTGGCTAACATGGTGAAACACCGTCTCTACTAAAATACAAAAAACTAGCCAGGCGTGGTGGCGGGCACCTGTAGTCCCAGCTAGTCGGGAAGCTGAGGCACGAGAATGGCGTGAACCCGGGAGGTGGAGCTTGCAGTGAGCCGAGATAGTGCCACTGCACTCCAGCCTGGGCGACAGAACAAGATTACGTCTCAAAAAAACAAAAAAACCCCAAAAAAACTGAGAACTGGGTCAGGAATGGCAGTTCTTGCCTGTAATCCCAACACTGAGGGGCTGAGGAGGGAGGATAGCTTGAGCCCAGGTTCAAGACCAGCCTGGACAACACAGTGAGACCCCATTTCTATAAAATAAAAAAAATTTGAGAACCAATGTTCTACACCATTGGGTGTACCTAATTTTCTACCCATCTCCACACACCTAGGCACTTCAGGGCCAAGGCCTGAGAGACACCTCAAAGTGCCTGACGGATCCCAGCAATGACAAAACTAATCCTCAGTCCCACCAATTACAGGACTGAGGTTTTTTGTGATTTTTTTTGAGACGGAGTCTCGTTCTGTCGCCCAGGCTGGAGTGCAGTGGCGCGATCTGGGCTCACTGCAATCTCTGCCGCCTCCCGGGTTCACGCCATTCTCCTGCCTCAGCCTCCCGAGAAGCTGGGACTACAGGCGTCCACCACCACACCCGGCTAATTTTTTTGTGCTTTTAGTAGAGACAGGGTTTCACCGTGTTCGCCAGGATGGAGGACTGAGGTTTTTACTCTAATTTTACAGATGACAAATCCAGAGTCAGGGGCATAGGACAGGGACCAATGCAGGTGGGACAGAATCTAGGACAGAGGACCCCACAGGTGGCACAGAATGGAGTGCTGAGTAGAGTCCCTAAGGGAGATGCCCACTCTTTAGCTACCTCCCTGGACAGACCAGCCATGAGGACACCAGTTGCTGCTCCAGTCAACGAAAGGGACACTTTATTGAGGCTCCAGGGCCACGGGGCCTGGGCAGGAGGTTGCCCTTCAAGGAAAGAAGAGCCTTATTTGACCTTCTTCTTGGGGCGCAGGTTGTTGGTGTGGCCACACTTCTTCTTGCGGCAGTTGACAGCACGAGGGTGAAGGCGAGCATAGCACCTGCAGAGAGACAGGAGGGGCGGATGAGGGCATACCCCGACTCTGGCAGCCCCCACAGCCTCCCAAGCATCGGAGCACACATACTTGCGGCAGATCATCTTGTCGCAGTTGTATTTCTGGGCAAGCTGGCGGAGGGAAGGCTCAATAATGCCACCTCGCAGGCGCAACACCAGGTGCAGGGTGGACTCTGCAGGAGACAGCCAGAAGGACGGCGACTGAGCCCAGCCCTAGCTCCTCAGTCAGAGGGGCAGGGCCCTCCAGGGCCTATAGTCTGGTGCTTTCTCAAGTGTGATGGGGACACCAAGTCGGGATCCCCCGAGTGTTCTTTTCTCAAGTGTGATGGGGACACCAAGTCGGAATCCCCCGAGTGTTCTATGTGTGGAAGATACACTGTCCCAGCCAGGCCTGCCCCAGGAAATCTCCATCTCAGCACTGACCACGAGCCCTGGGGGAGTCTGATGAGACACACATGCCAACTGAGGTATCCATCTGGGTTTCTAATATGGAAGCCGACTTCTAAGTGGTTCAGGCAAGGTCAGACACGAAGTCTAGGCTGGGCGCAGTGGCTCAAGCGTGTAATCCCAGCACTTTAAGAGACCAGCCTGGCCAACATAGTGAAACCCTGTCTCTACTAAAAATACAAAAAAAATTAGCCGGGCGTGGTGGGGGGCACCTGCAATCCCAGCTGCTTGGGAGGCTGAGGCAGAGGAATTGTTTGAACCCGGCAGGCGAAGGTTGCAGTGAGCAGAGATCACGCCACTGCACTCCAGCCTGGGTGACAGAGTGAGACTGTCTCACAAAAAAAGGACACTGAATTCTTGTCACTCCAACAAGTGACACTAATTTCCTTATTGCAATGATAAAAAAATTCACATTATGACTCTTTTTTTTTTTTTTTGCCTCCTAAGTTCAAGCAATTCTCCTGCCTCAGCCTCCTGAGTAGCTGGGACTACAGGCATGCACGACCATGCCTAGCTAATTTTCATATTTTTAGTAGAGATGGAATTTCACCATGTTGGCCAGAATGATCTATATCTCTTGACCTTGTGATCTGCCTGCCTTGGCCTCCCAAAGTGCTGGGATTACAGGCCTGAGCCACTGCACCCAGCTAATTTTTGTATTTCTAATAGAAACGGGATTTCACCACACTGGCCAGGCTGGTCTGGAACTCCTGACCTCAGGTGATCCACTCGCCTCACCCTCCCAAAGTGCCGAGATTACAGGCGTGAGCCACTGTGCCCAGTCCCATTATTTTAAACAAAACACAAGTCATTTGAACTGCTCCCCAACCCCTGACTGAAGCCATCAATGCTCTTTTCCTAGGACCTGGGGATCTTGGGTCCCTGCCCAGCAACCCCAACCCTAGTACCTTTCTGGATGTTGTAGTCTGAGAGAGTGCGGCCATCTTCCAGCTGTTTGCCGGCAAATATCAGACGCTGCTGGTCAGGTGGGATACCTTAGGGGGAGGAAGGCTCAGTTAGAGGCTCTGTGGAGCATACTACTGGCAGTGTCCCTGGCAGAGGAGTCCCAGCACTACCCCCAGTCTCTCAAAATGGCGAACTGAGGTAGAGATAACAGACGTTCTTCAGATCACATGGAGAAACAAGGGCAAAACAGGTCTGTCTAAAGCCAGCACCAACCCACACAGGACTGAAACTCCCCTGGGCAGAGAGGGATTCCCAGTCCATAGCCAGAGCCCCTACACCCAGTCCCGACTCACCCTCCTTGTCTTGAATTTTGGCTTTGACATTCTCAATGGTGTCACTGGGCTCGACCTCGAGGGTGATGGTTTTGCCCGTGAGGGTCTTCACAAAGATCTGCATGTTTGCGTCTGCTGGAGGAAGGGAGGCAGGAGAGACTGGTGAGCAATGCATGCCTGAGTGGCGCAAGCTCAGGTGCCTACACCCCAGATGCTATCCCTTTGCCTGCACCGAGCCCAACTGGTCCTGCCCCAGTACCTGTCTTCCTTCCACTCCTCCAAGCCTGGCCCTACTAAGCTTCTCACACACCCTGGCCTGGAGTCTACACATGTCCTGGAACGAAGGACCACATGTC
Organism: Papio anubis; assembly: GCF_008728515.1. Classification (NCBI taxonomy): domain Eukaryota; kingdom Metazoa; phylum Chordata; class Mammalia; order Primates; family Cercopithecidae; genus Papio; species Papio anubis. Next base: position 33,509,164 of record NC_044995.1, read on the forward strand.
CTCCACCCTCCTGACTGCATGGGCGCTCTTCAGGAACACAGACTGTGGTTATTCTCCTTAGGCTTAGCAGCAGAAGGACTCGTCAGCATCTCCTGATGGAATAAATACCCTTTGGCATCATCTTGCCAGATCCATCTTCCTGAGAACCGTCCCACCCTCTCCCACCACAGCCACGTCCTGATCTCCTCCACAGGTTGCTCCTGCTGCCAGCCTGGATGGGAAGCCATCCCCTACAACACACGTCTTCCTGTCGCAGCCTCTCTCCTCTCTAATTCCAAGCTGGGGCACCCAACACTCTTAGCTTCCTTCTCAATTACGCCAAAACTCTCCAGACCCCACTTCTTGCCTTGACCCCAAACCACAAACATCACTTAGTATCTACCAACCACTTGCCAAGCACTGTTTACATATAAAAGTTGACTTAAAAAGGCAAAGAATCGACCGGGTGCAGGGGCTCAAGCCTGTAATCCCAGCACTTTGGGAGGCCGAGGCAGACGGATCCTTTGAGGTCAGGAGTTCAAGATGAACCTGGCCAACACGGTGAAACCCCGTCTCTACTAAAAACACAAAAAATCAGCTGGGCGTGGTGGCGGGCGCCTGTAATCCCAGCTACTCGGGAGGCTGAGGCAGGAAAATCGCTCGAGCCCGGGAGGTGGAGGTTGCAGTGAGCCGAGAACTCCAGCTTAGGCGACAGAGCGAGACTCCTTCTGAAAAAAATACAAATAGTCTAAAGAAGAGTCTAAAAGGCAGACGCTACCACCAGCCCCTCCTTACAGACACAGTAATGGAGCCACGTATGAACACTCAGCTCGAGGAATTTAGTATTTCCAAAGTATTTACACGCAGTGACTGGCAGAGTTAACGCTACACGCTCAATACCCTCTCTCATTAACTCGGATCTGCCCAGAGGACGCCTTCCCGCCCGAGGCCTCGTGGGGTCACGCTGGCAGGCAGAGCACGCAGGCTCCTCTCCAAAACGACGCTCGCCTCCTGGGCCCAGGTCTGGGCTCGGAGCCGCGACCTCGAGAGCCCTGCCCAGCCACCCCGCCGAGACTGGCCCGCATGAGCCGGTTCAGGGCCACCTCTTCTGCCGCCCAGGCCCCTGCGGCCTCCCGCACGCCCCCACCCGCCCTCGGACCGGCGCGCACCCGCTCGACCGCCGCCACCAACCAGCTCAGCCGCCTCGCTGAAGAAAAAGAGGACGGCGGAACCGGAAACCACCTAATCTCCGCCGAAGGCGCTTGCGCACGGAGCACGCCGGACGCCTGCGTCACAATTCGCACCGCGCCTTGGGCCCCGTCCTGCCGCCATCTTGGATGCTGGCAAACGAAGACGCAGCGCACGTGGGTGAGCGTCGCCCACCCGCTTCCGGGTATGGGCCCCGCCCGCCGAGTCACTAGAGGAGATGATTGCACCTCTCCCGGTGTTTGCGCCCGCTGCCTCTGGGCCACTGACAACCGCTGACGCTTGGCAGGCCCTCAGCGAATACTTGAACGGAGTAGAGGAGAACGTTTTCTAATAAAGCAAAGGTATTAAGCAGAGGACTGCGGGTCCAGGACGCACGAATCGGGGCTGGGAAAGCACCTAACACCTGGAATCGGTTGTTATAAAGCTCTCGGCCGCTGTGCCTGAATGGATTTCAGGACAGCAGCAGGGAGAGCTGACGGGACTACCGCATTCGACCAAAAAGGTGGTGGTGCCTGACAAAAGGTTCCAAGCGGGACTCAAGGTCTTTTGTTTTTGTGACGGAGTTTCGCTCTTGTTGCCCAGGCTGGAGTGCAGTGGCGGGATCTCGACTCACCGCAACCTCCGCTATCCGGGTTCAAGCAATTCTCCTGCCTCAGCCTTCCTAGTAGCTGGGATTACAAGTGTGCGCCACCATGCCCAGCTAATTTTGTATTTTTAGTAGGGACGGGGGTCTCTCCATGTTGTTAAGGCTGGTCTCGAACTCGCGACCTCAGGTGATCCGCCCGCCTCGGCCTCCCAAAGTGCTGGGATTACAGGCGTGAGCCACTGCACCCGGCAGGGTCTCTTTTTCAATGTAGGATCCAGATTTGTGGGTGGCTAAAAAGTGCCAGGGCAGGCTGGGCCCGGTAGTTCACGCCTGCATTTTGGGAGGCAGAGGCAGGTGGATCACCCTAGGTGGGGAGTTGGAGACCAGCCTGACCAACATGGAGAAACCCCATCTCTACTAAAAATACAAAATTAGCTGGGCATGGTGGTGCATGCCTGTAATCCCAGCTATTCAGGAGGCTGAGGCAGGAGCATCACTTGAACCTGGGAGGTGGAGGTTGCAGTAAGCTGAGTTCATGCCACAGCACTGCAGCCTGGGCAACAGAGTGAGAGTCCATCTCAAAAAAAAAAAAAAAAAAAGTGCCAGGGCGAGTGCAGTGGTTCACACTTGTAATCCCAGCACTTTGGGAGGTCAAAGAGGGAGGATTACTTGAGGCCAGGAATTCAAGACCAGCCTGGAAAACATAGCGAGACCCTGAATCTACAAAAAAAAAAAAATTTTTTTAAATTATCCAGGTGTGGTGGTGCGCACCTGTAGTCCCAGCTACTTAAGAGGTTGGAGGATTGCTTGAGCCCAGGGGTTTGAGGTTGCAGTGACCCATGATTGGACCACTACACTCCAGCTTGGGCAACAAAGAGAGATGCTGTCTCCAAAAAAATAAATAAATAAAAAATACAAAAGTGCTGAGTACAGAGAAGATGGGGAGCAATGAGAAGTCACCTATAGGCTTAACAGGGGTACCTGTTTATTTCCTTGAACATTTGCAGGCGCTACTATACCAGGCAAAAGCAGACACTCTCATGTCTGGGAAGATGCCTTTAGGAACATAATTTCTTTTTCTTTTTTGAGACAAGAGTTTCGCTCTTGTTGCCCAGGCTAGAGTGCAGTGATGCGTACTTGGCTCACTGCGACCTCTGCCTCCTGGATTCAAGCAATTCTGCCTCAGCCTCCCAAATAGCTGGGTTTACAGGTGTGTGCCACCACGCTCAGCGAATTTTTGTATTTTTAGTAGGGACAGGGTTTCACCATGTTGGCCAGGCTGGTCTCGAACTCCTGACCTCAGGTGATCCACCCGCCTCAGCCTCCCAAAGTGCTGGGATTACAGGCATGAGCCACCAAGCCCAGTCGTAACAACATAATTTCTGAGTACTCAGCAAGATGAGGTAACCCTCGGAGTGTGTCTGATGGGAATGGATTTAGTGTGGCTCCTAGATCTGGAGGAAGACTGAGATCTGGAGGAGGAATTATGAAAGGAGGATGGGAACGGTAGTATTGTGAGCAGTGAGAGCAGCGTGAGGGAAGACCTAGCAGGTGATGGGAACTTGGGTAGTTCTAGCTCCCACCAGGGGGATTCCAAAAAAGGGCCACGTCTCTTTCTAGCTCTGTGGTGCCTGACTGTCTGCACCTCCCTCCAGCAGGGCCCCCAGCCCCACATCCAGCACTTGTAACATCTTTTGGGTTGCTTGGCCTAAGGATGGAAGAAGCCATGGCTAGGTGTACTTTTCCCTTTTTAGTAATGGTGTCTTTTTATTGATAACTTCCCAACAGCATCTGTAAACATTGGGTACAAAAATATTCCATTAAACTCTTTCCCAAGGTGGCTCCGTTTGCTCCATGGAGGCCCTCAGAGAGGCCTGCTGGCCCCTCAGGTTCCACACCTCTACTCAGAGAAACACAGGCCTCAGCATGCTCAGGGCTGAATGGATGGCCAGCCTCCATCTCAAGACTTCTACCTATCTCAGAAACCTCTGAGATACCAAGGAGACGGTATTTGATACTTTTACGGAGCAAGGGGCAGGAAAAGCAGAATTAGCAGGTGCAGGGGTGGGCTGGGGTGAACTCAGAGGAGACCGTGCTTGTGCACCTCAAGGAGGTCCTGACCGGGGGTGGGGGACATCTGGCTCTGGTCTCTGGGAACTTTTCAAGCATTCTTCAGAGCAGACGTCAGGCTCAGCTCTGGAAAAATTCCCGTGCCCAGCCCTGCGACTCCAGCCGGAATGGGCGTGCCGTGGCATGGCAGAGGGGTCTTGCAGAAGAGAGGTGTTCTGAGGAAGGAAGGAGCCAGAATTAAAGACCCCCCAGGAATTTCACACCCCTCGGGAGACAGCCCTGTTCCCCTAGGAGCCCTGGGTGACAGAACGGGGCAGCAAAGGAGCCCTGGGTGACAGAACAAGGCAGGGTTACCCGCTGCCACCTTGTATGCCGCTGCCCTGAGACCCCTCAAGGCACCGGGCAGTAGGTCTATTCGCCCGTCGTCTCCTCATCATCTGTCTGGCTGCGGCCGTTGATGGCTGGGGAGCCAGGCTGGACATGGGACAGGTCCTCGAAGCCAGGGCTCAGGGACGGCGAGACGGTGTCGGGGCTGGTGTCACATGAGCCCGTGCTCTGTTCTGAGGTGGCGATGGTGGTCGTGGTGCTGGGTGGGATGGGGTCTTCATCCTCTTCCTCTAGGAAGGACGCCTCCGGGATATCTGGAGGAAGGAGGCCCAAGAGTTGGTGTTGTCACCTTGCCAAGCACTGTGATGTAGGATTTATTGTCCATGTGACCCATAACGGCTGCCCTCACCCCATGGGGGCATGACTTGGCCCTTTTTTTTTTTTTTTGAGACGGAGTTTTGCTCTTGTTGCCCAAGCTAGAGTGCAATGGTGCGATCTCAGCTCACTGCAACCTCTGCCTCCCGGGTTCAAGCAATTCTCCTGCCTCAGCCTCCCGAGTAGCTGGGACTACAGGTGCCCGTCACCACACCCATCTAATTTTGTATTTTTTTTTTTTTTTTGAGACGGAGTCTTGCTCTGTCGCCCAGGCTGGAGTGCTGTGGCCGGATCTCAGCTCACTGCAAGCTCCGCCTCCCGGGTTCCCGCCATTCTCCTGCCTCAGCCTCCCGAGTAGCTGGGACTACAGGCGCCCGCCACCGTGCCCGGCTAGTTTTTTGTATTTTTTAGTAGAGATGGGGTTTCACCGTGTTAGCCAGGATGGTCTCGATCTCCTGACCTCGTGATCCGCCCGTCTCGGCCTCCCAAAGTGCTGGGATTACAGGCTTGAGCCACCGCGCCCGGCCTAATTTTGTATTTTTACTACAAACGGGGTTTCTCTATGTTGGTAGGGCTGGTATCGAACTCCCGACCTCAGGTGATCCACCCGCCTCGGCCTCCCAAAGTGTTGGGATTATAGGCATGAGCCACCGCGCCCGGCAGACTTGGCCCATTTTTATTTTGTAGAGGAGGAAACTGAGGTCCAGGCAGGGAAGAGCTCTCCCTTCAAGGCGAGGTGAGGAAGGGACACAAGCTCTGGGGTTGGGCCTACAGAAGCCGTGAGGGCAAGCCTGGCTCACTGCACTACCTGGCCTAGGTACATGACTTCCCCTCAGCCCGGCTCTCTGCTCTGTAAACTGCTGTTGGAGGCCCTAGGATGGAGAGCCGTCGGCCTTTTCAACAGATGGGGTGAACCCAGGCTCAGCCTGCAGAGCCCTTTAAGGTGGTGGCAACATGGAGTGGTACCCCAGAGAACAGACGGGCTCTCTAGCCAGACGGATGTGCACTCAAGTCCTGCCCCTCTGGGCCTCTGTTTCCCTCTCCATGAAACGGGGATACTCACAGTCCCCACCTCATGGGTGACTGTGGGTAACAGCCTGGTTCACAGGGGCTCATGATGCACACGGGGATAAGGATCATCATACTGCTTATCTACATTCCCTGTGCGGCCTCCCCACAGGGCACGGACTCCTGTCCTAGCGCCAGCCTTGTAGGCTGCTGAGAAGACCAGGCCAGCACCCCGCCCCCGCCCCCGCCCCCGCCCCAGGTTTCTCCAGACCCACTGCCCATTACAGCCTGGTCTCAGGATCAGGCCCCAAGGTGGCCTTCCAGAAGCCTGCCCTGGGCGGAGAGTGCTGACATGCTCGGGAGCCGGAGCCCTGCGTGACACTTACGGCTGAAGGCCTCTGGGTGCTGCCTGGCCAGTTTCCCTTTCAGCGTCCTGCAGGGGAGAGAAGGCACACAGGGCTTAACCTGCTGAGCAGGCAGGCCAGGCCTTGTGCCAGTCACAAGCCCCTGCTGCTGGCTGAGGGCAAGGGGAGACGGGAGTGAGAACCCCACACTGTTCATCACATCACATCTTCACTCTCTCTAGGTGCTCGGCCCCACAGCCACGGCCCTGACAGTCGCTCACCAGCTGGCCTCCAGCCCCAGGGTAGGCAACAACCCCCAACTAGTTAAGACTCTGGGTGCTCTGAGCCTAGGCACTGGCTGGGGGCTCCCCCTACAAGGCCCCTTCTTGCATGTGGCCTCCTCTACTCTGATAAACTTTTTTTTTTTTTTTGAGACAGAATCTCGCTCTGTCGCCCAGGGTGGAGTGCAGTGGTGCCATCTTGGCTCACTGCAACCTCCACCTTCTGGATTCACATGATTCTCCTCCCTCAGCCTCTCGAGTACCTGGGATTACAGGCACGTGCCACCGTGCTCAGCTGATTTTTTGTATTTTTTTTTTTTTTTGAGACGGAGTCTCGTTCTGTCGCCCAGGCTGGAGGGCAGTGGCACGATCTCGGCTCACTGTAAGCTCTGCCGCCTCCCGGGTTCACGCCATTCTCCTGCCTCAGCCTCCCAAGAAGCTGGGACTACAGTCGCCCGCCATTATGCCTGGCTAATTTTTTTGTATTTTTAGTAGAGACAGGGTTTCACCGTGTTTGCCAGTATGGTCTCGATCTCCTGACCTCGTGATCCGCCTGCCTCGGCCTCCCAAAGTGCTGGGATTACAGGCGTAAGCCACCGTGCCCGGCGATTTTTTGTATTTTTAATAGAGACAGGGTTTCTTCACATTGGCTGGGCTAGTCTCGAACTCCTGACCTCAGGTGATCCGCCTGTGTCAGCCTCCCAAACTGCTGGAATTACAGGCATGCGCCACTGTGCCTGGCCATTCCTGCCTTTTCATTATGTGTCTAGCAGTATGTTACCTTTTTTTTTTTTTTTAATTTGAGACGGAGTCTCGCTGTGTCACCCAGGCTGGAGTGCAGTGGCACGATCTCGGCTCACTGAAACCTCCACCGCCCGGGTTCACACCATTCTCCTGCCTCAGCCTCCCGAGTAGATGGTACTACAGGCGCCTGCCACCACGCCCAGCTAATTTTTTGTATTTTTGGTAGAGATGGGGTTTTACCATGTTAGCCAGCATGGTCTCGATCTCCTGACCTTGTAATCTGCCCGCCTCAGCCTCCCAAAGTGCTGGGATTACAGGTGTGAGCCACCATGCTCAGCTGCACTATGTTACGTTTTTGAAGAATAAATAAACTGCAAGGCTGAGCGTGAGGCTCATGTCTATAATCCCCACACTTTGGGAGGTCAAAGTGGATGGATCACCTGAGGCCAGGAGTTTGCGATGCGGCTGGTCAACATGGGGAAACCCCGTCTCTACTAAAAAAAAATACAAAAATTACACAAAATACAAAAATTAGGCTCACACCTGTAATCCCACCACTTTAGGAGGCCAGGGCAGGTGGATTGCCGGAGCTCAGGAGATCGAGACCAGCCTTGGCAACACGGTGAAACCTCATCTTTACTAAAATACAAAAAATCAGCTGGGCGTGGCAACATGCACCTGTAGTCCCAGCTACTCAGTAGGCTGAAGCAGGAGAATCGCTTGAACCCGGGAGGCAGAGGTTGCAGTGAGCCGACATTGCACCACTGCACTCCAGCCTGGGCAGCAGAGCAAGACTCCATCCCAAAAATAAAACAACAACAACAATTAGCTGGGCATGGTAGAGTATGCTGGTAATCCCAGCTACTCAGGAGGCTGAAGCACAAGAATCGCTTGAATCCGGGAGGCAGAGGTTGCAGTAAGCCAAGATGACGCCACTGCACTCCAGCCGGGGCCACAGATCAAGACTCTGTCTTGATCAATTAATCAATCAGTAAATAAACTTATGTCAAGATTTTATCCCAAGGTTGGAATTGTCCCAGACACTTAAGTGCACAGCGAAGCCTTGTAAAACAAACAGAAATCTCCCCTTTATACTGGTATGTGAAGGAAACTGAGGCTTACATGGGGAGGTGGAGGCAGAGGTCAGCTGGGGCCCTGGGGTGGGGCTAAGCACCCACCTGATCCGGCGGAAGATGCTGTCCAGGTCCCGTTTCATCTCTACCAGGGTCCTTGTGTGGTGCAGGAAGCGCTCGCTCATCTGCTGCAGGCGGGCGCTGGACAGGTTGTTGAAGTTGAGCAGCATCTCATTGGTCTTCTCAAAACGGTCGAGCCTGATGGTGGAGAGAGGGCATGAGCTGCCCAGCTTCGGGGCCCTGCCCAACCTGGCACAGCTCACTGTTCATGCCAAGCCCTTGCCTGCTTCACAACCTCTGCATGGGCTGTTCCCTTGTCCTGCAGAGTTCTACCTACTCTTTGAGCCACCTAGCAAACTCCTATTCAACCTTCAAAACCCTACTCAAGGGTGTCCTTCTCATGTAGCCTTGTCTACCTCTTCATTCAATCAGACTCTTTTTTTTTTTTTTTTTTTGAGATGGAGTCTTGCTCTGTTGCCCAGGCTGGAGTACAGTGGTGCGATCTCAGCCCACTGGAAGCTCCGCCTCCTGGGTTCAGGCCATTCTCCTGTCTCAGCCTCCTGAGTAGCTGGGACTACAGGTGCCCGCCACCACGCCTGGCTAATTTTTTTTTTTAATTTTTAGTAGAGATGGGGTTTCACCATGTTAGCCAGGATGGTCTCAATCTCCTGACCTCGTGATCTGCCCACCTCGGCCCCCCAAAGTGTTGGGATTACAGGCATGAGCCACTGCGCCCGGCCCAATCAGACTCTTTTAACTCCACTAGCCCCAGGTTGTTCCTCTGGCCCAGCCCTGACACCATAGGGCCAGGAGGGTCTATGTCTGGCTTTGTCTCCCCTCAGTCTGGAAGTTCCCCAGAGTCACATCTGAATCTGACTTGAAACCCACCTCTACTGAAAATACAAAAATTAGCTGGGTATGGTGGCACATGTCTGTAATACCAGCTACTTGGAAGGCTGAGGCAGGAGAAATCACTTGAACCCAGGAGGCAGAGGTTGCAGTGAGCCGAGATCACGCCATTGCACTCCAGCCTGGGCAACAAGAACGAAACTCTGTCTCAAAAACAAGAAACAAATAAACAAAAAACCCTGCATATGGCCCCCTCTGGTCCTTCAACTCTCCCCACCCCAGGCCTCGGGACAGGAGCCCCTGCAGCCCCCGCCAAGCCGTCCGCAGCTGCAAAACCTCCCCAAAGCCCTGCTTCCCGTGCCAAGGCCTCGCCTCCAGGCCGGGAAGGAATTTACTTTGGAGCCAGCGACAGATTTGCTCATTTCCTTCATTTTATCACCAGTGTGGGCCCCGGGTAGGGGCGGGCAAGACAAGAATGTTGGCCAGCCCGTGGATTCCTTCCCACACTCACATCCCCCAGCCGCCACTCACATGTTCTTCTGGGCCAGGATGATGGCGTTGACATCATCTGTGTTCACCATGCTCAGGATGCGGCCGCAGAAGACCCTCGAGGCCGAGTCCGGGAGGTCCATCTCTTCCTCCTCCTCCGCTGCCTGAAACAGGCAAGAACAGAGTGGTCTGCACCAGTCACCAGGTGAGGTGGGACCAAGAGGCCAGGCTGGGACCCCCATGTGCTGGAATCTAACCCAACCGTGGTGGTATCCTACAGCGGGGATGTGTGACTGTGGCTCAGTCATGCCACCTGAACCTCAGGTGTGCCAGCCCAGGAATTTGGAGGTATTGGGCAAACTAAGAGAGGTTGTATTTGTAAACTGTACCCGAGCACATCAGAATCCCATCACCTCCCACTTCCATGAGCCCAAGGCCACAGGCACCTCTCATCTACACAGATCTGCCAGCTTCCTCCCTCATCCCCCGTCACACACCTGCTGTCCTCACAAGCTGAACGTGTGTGGCTGCCTCAGCAAATCATCACCACCTCCAATGTCTCCTCTCCCAAGAGGTCAGGGACCCCTATTCCGGTCACTCTTACTGCTTCTCTTACTACTTTACCTTGCTTTTTTTTTTTTTTTTTTTTGAGACGGAGTCTCGCTCTGTCGCCCAGGCTGGAGTGCAGTGGCCGGATCTCGGCTCACTGCAAGCTCCGCCTCCCGGGTTCACACCATTCTCCTGCCTCAGCCTCCCGAGTAGCTGGGACTACAGGCGCCCGCCACCTCGCCCGGCTAGTTTTTTGTACTTTTTAGTAGAGATGGGGTTTCACCGTGTTAGCCAGGATGGTCTCGATCTCCTGACCTCGTGATCCACCCATCTCGGCCTCCCAAAGTGCTGGGATTACAGGCTTGAGCCACCGCGCCCGGCCTTGACCTTGCTTTTTTATTTCTTTTTGATACGGAGTTCCACTCCTGTTGCCCAGGCTGGAGCGCAATGGCGCGATCTCAGCTCACCGCAACCTCCGCCTCCCGGGTTCAAGTGATTCGCCTGCCTCACCCTCCCGAGTAGCTGGGATTACAGGTGCCTGCCATGACGCCTGGCTAATTTTTGTAGTTTCTAGTAGGGACGGGATTTCACCATGTTGGCCAGGCTGGTCTTGAACTCCTGACTTCAGGCGATCCACCCGCCTCAGCCTCCCTTACTGCTGGGATTACAGGCATGAGCCACCACACCCAGCCTACTTTACCTTGTTTTTGTTTGTTTGTTAAGAGACAGGATCTCGCTATGCTGCCTAGGCAGCTCTTAAATTCCTAGGCTGACACAACCCTCTTGCCTTGGTCTCCCAAAGTGCTAGGATTACAGGCATGAGCCACTGCATCCAGCCACACTTTACTTTGATTTAATTGCTTCACTGGTTCACATCTTCATGAAATTATCCTAGTCATCAGCTAACCCATTTGCCTGTCACCCCCACAACAATGTCAGCTCCAAAAAAGCAGAGGTGGCCGGGTACGGTGGCTCTCGCCTGTAATCCTAGCACTCTGGGAGGCCGAGGCAGGTGGATCACCTGAGGTCAGGAGTTCAAGACCAGCCTGGCCAACATAGTGAAACCCCGTCTCTACTGAAAATATAAAAATTAGCCAGGCATGGTGGCAGGCACCTGTACTCCCAGCTACTCGGGAGCCTGAGGCAGGGGAATCGCTTGAAACCGGAATGCAGAGGTTGTGGTGAGCCAAAATTGCGCCACTTCACTCCAGCCTGGGCAACAGATTCTGTCTCAAAAAAAAAAAAAAAAAAAAAAAAAAAAGGAAGAGGCGTGTCTGTCACCAGAGCCTGACCCGGAACCTGGTTCATAGCAAGGGACTGCCAGAATGTCAGAATGTTGTTGTGGGGAAGGGCAACAGAACTTTTCAAACTCAGCTCTGACATGATGCTTTTTTAAATTTTATTTTATTTTTTTTGGAGACAGAGTCTCGCTCTGTTGCCCAGGCTGGAGTGCAGTGGTGCGATCTCAGCTCACTGCAAGCTCTGCCTCCCGGGTTCACGCCATTCTCCTGCCTCAGCCTCCCGAGTAGCTGGGACTACAGGTGCCCGCCACCACGCCTGGCTAATTTTTTGTATTTTTAGTAGAGACAGGGTTTCACCATGTTAGCCAGGATGGTCTGGATCTGCTGACCTCGTGATCCGCCCGCCTCGGCCTTCCAAAGTGCTGAGATTACATGACATGACACTTTTATTAGCAAACTAAAGCCAAGAATTGCGGGCACTCACAGCCAATCTGTGGGCCCCAGTAACCCAGATGGTTCTGAGGTTCCCAGTTTTACTGGCACACAGATGACTGTAATGGCAGGCAGGGACTTCCAGAAGCAACCAGGGGAGGAGGGGCTACTGCACTAACCCTCCTAGGGAGTTCAGGAAAAATCTAGGATCTTGATATAGTTTGCCTCTGAGGCCCACACATTTAATAGCCAAGAAACAGAGAAACCTACTTCTACTGGATCAGAAAAGGTTTCAGAGGCCGGGCGTGGTGGCTCACGTCTGTAATCCCAGCACTTTCGGAGGCCAAGGTGGGCAGACTACTTGAGGTCAGGAGTTCAAGACCAGCCTGGACAACATGGTGAAACCTCCATCTCTACTAAAAATACAAAAATTATCCAGGCATGATGGCGGGCACCTGTAGTCCCAGCTACTCAGGAGGCTGAGGCAGGAGAATTGCTTGAACCCAGGTGGCAGAGGTTGCAATGAGCCAAGATCAAGCCACTGCATTCTAGTGTGGGCGACAGAGGGAGACTCCATCTCAACTTAAAAAAAAAGAAGCCGGGCGCGGTGGCTCAAGCCTGTAATCCCAGCACTTTGGGAGGCTGAGACGGGCGGATCACAAGGTCAGGAGATAGAGACCATCCTTGCTAACATGGTGAAACCCCGTCTCTATTAAAAAATACAAAAAACTAGCCGGGCGAGGTGGCGGGCGCCTGTAGTCCCAGCTACTCGGGAGGCTGAGGCAGGAGAATGGCGTGAACCCGAAAGGCGGAGCTTGCAGTGAGCCGAGATCCGGCCACTGCACTCCAGCCTGGGCGACAGAGCGAGGCTCCGTCTCAAAAAAAATAAATAAATAAAATAAATAAAATTTAAAAAAAGACACCTGGAGAAGGAGGTCCATAGCTAGTGCCAGAGAGGCACAGTATTGGGACCTTCTAGGATACACTCCTGCTTCAAAACAGGACTCTTTTCTGTCTCTGGCTCCCAGATGTGAGGGCTGGGGGGTTCCTGGCACTTCCCTCCCGTCCCCCAGCAACTTCCTCTCACAAGAAGCCTTCTCTGATTACTGCTAGTCTGCTCCACATACACAGTGAAATTGACCCAGCAAAAGCTCTGATCCCAACTCCAAATGTAGATTTATTGAAGAAACGCAGAGAGGTAGGCTGTTTGACCATGGGAGAGCCACTTCACCCTTCTGAATCAGTTTTTTTCAACCATAAAACGGGAATAAGGTAGAATGACGATCTCACAGTGCTGTCTGTGGCAACTGAAACCAAAGGTGATAATGAGGGGAGCTCAGGACAGGCTGTTTCTCCAAGAGGAGTGTGAAGAAGTCCTGGGACAGGGTCCGGGAATCAACATTTTGACAGCATCCCAGGGGTCTCTAAGAACATATTACGGGCAAACACTTGTAGAGCACTTCAGTTAATCCTCAATCACTGTTACGAGGCAAACACAATCATCTCCGAGTGAAACTGAGGCTCACAGGGGCGGGCTCAGTTGCCAAAACTCACATGGAGAGACAGAGAAGCACCACGGTTCTATATCCAGGTTATTTAACAGAATTTAACTCAGCCATCCAAGCTCTGAAAAACCCCAAGTGGGGAGGGGATCAAATACCCCCCCTCACGCCCCGTCCCCTACAATACGGGGAAACTGAGGCACAGACCGGGCAACGCCCAGCTCCAGGTTACACGACACACCCAGAACACAGGCGGGCCCAATTTCTATGCCCCTGATCCGGATCCAGATCCAGCCCGCGGCGCCGCCTGCGTATCCATTGAGCAGACGGGGAAACTGATGCCTGTGCGCAGCAGGAATGACCAGATGTGGCCAGCGGCGCACCCCATCCCACCGCAGCCCGGGGGCCGCGCCCGACCCGGACGGGTTCCCCGAGGCCCTGGAGTCCCCAGCCCCACCCCAAACTCGGCCCCGGCGTCGGTAGCGGCGGCACCTGCACATCTGGCGGCCTTGCTCGCGCTTCCGGGATGGCGCCCGCGCCGGCGCAACGTCACCACGCACCGATCGTGCGAGCGCGCGTGGCGGCGGCGTACCCTGGAGCCGCTTGCGAGCGTGGAGTCACGACAGGAAAAGGCGGGGCTTAGACGGAGCTGCAGCTCGCGGGCGCGTCACAATGAATAGCCAATCAAACAGTCGTCTCGCGCCTGCGTATTTCCAGAAGCCCAGACTTCAAAGCAGCCCGGAAGAAGGAAGGCTGAGAAGTGTCCCAGTTTTATAGATGGTGTGACTGACTGGCGTCCCAGAGCGGTAACCCTCCCCAAGGTCGTAAATGCTACAGTGGTCAGCGACCAAACTACACTCAGGTGTCCTGCTTTCCAGGCAGGGAATCAGACTCATGTGTGTTCAGACAAACCTGCTCCACTTTTGCTGATTTTAGTCTGTTTCCTTTTTTTTTTTTTTTTTCCCCAGGCAGAGTTAAGCTCTTGTTGCCGAGGTTGGAGTACAATGGCGCGATCTTGGCCCACCGCAACCTCCGCTTCCCAGGTACAAGCGATTCGCCTACCTCAGCCTTCCCGAGTAGCTGGAATTACAGGCATGCGCTACCATGCCCGGCTAATTTTGTGTTTTTAGTAGAGACAGGGTTTCTCCATGTTGGTCAGGCTGGTCCTGAACTCCCGACCTCAGGTGATCCGCCCGCCTCGGCCTCCCAAAGTGCTGGAATTACATGCGTGAGCCACCGCGCCCAACCCTGGTTTCCATCTACACTTCCACGTTGTTTTGGAGGAATGCGCTGGGGAATTTTTTAAAAAGGATTTACAGGCCGGGCGCGGTGGCTCAAGCCTGTAATCCCAGCACTTTGGGAGGCCGAGACGGGCGGATCACGAGGTCAGCGGATCGAGACCATCCTGGCTAACACGGTGAAACCCCGTGTCTACTAAAAATAATACAAAAAACTAGCCGGGCGAGGTGGCGGCGCCTTTAGTCCCAGCTACTCGGGAGGCTGAGGCAGGCAGGGAGAATGGCGTGAACCTGAGAACTGGCCACTGCACTCCAGACTGGGCTTGGCTGTGAGTTTGGTAGACCCCACCCCAAAAAAAAAAAGGGTTTAGGCCAAGCAGTGGTCCCTCATCCTGTAATTGTAACCCGAGCACTTTGGGAGGCCGAGGCGGGCGGATCACGAGATCAGGAGTTCGAGACCAACCTGACCAATATGGTCAAACCTCGTCTGTACTAAAAATAAAAAAATAAGTCGGGTGTGGTGGCAGGCTTCGTAGTCCCACCTACTCTGGAGGCTGAGGCAGGAGAATGGCTAGCGCGGAACCCAGGAGGCGGGTAAAATGTGGGCCGGGCGCCGTGGCTCACGCCTGTAATGCTGGAATACCCCCTTTGGGAGGCCGAGGTGGGCAGATCAACAGGTCAGGAGATGGAGACCATCCTGCTAACACGGGTGAAACCCCGGCTCCACCTCAAAAATACAAAAATTAGGCTGGCATGGTGGTGGGCTCTCGTAGTCCCAGCTACCTGGAGGCTGAGGCAGGAGAATGGCGTGGAACTCCAGGAGGCGGAGGCAAGGTTGCAGTGGAGCTTTGAGATGGCGCCCACTGCACTCCAGCCATGCACAGTGAGACTTTGTCTCAAAAAAAAAAAAAAAAAAAAAAAGGAAGAAAATGTATGGTGAATTTTAAGTTCATACTAATTTGTGTATACGAGTACCAGGTTTCTGTAATAAAATGCCTCACAGCTACAATTGGGGGAAAAAAAAAAATGGGCCGGTGGCCCGAGCCTGTGGTCCCAGCTACTCAAGAGGCTGAGGTGGGAGGATCTTTTGAGGCCAGGAGGCAGAAGTTGCAGTGAGCCAAGATCCCACTCCAGCCTGGGCAACAGAGTGAAACCCAGTCTCAAAAAACAAACAGGCCGGGCGCAGTGGCTCACACCTGTAACCCCAGCACTTCGGGAGGCCAAGGCGGGTGGATCACCTGAGGTCAGGAGTTTGAGACCAGACAGGCCAACATGGTGAAACCCCGTCTCTACTAAAAATACAAAAAAAATTTATCCTGGCGTGGTGGCAGGTGTCTGTAATCATAGCTACTCAGGAGGCTGACGCAGGAGAATCACTTGAACCCGGAGGGTGGAGGTTGCAGCGAGCCGAGATCGTGCCATTGCACTCCAGCCTAGCTGACAAAGTGAGACATTAGTGCCACCACGGGCAGCTAATTTTTTGTATTTTTAGTAGAGACGGGGTTACACTGTTGGCCAGGCTGGTCTTGAACTCCTGACATCGTGATCCACCTGCCTCGGGCTCCCAAAGTGCTGGGATTACAGGAGTGAGCCACCGCGCCCAGACAAGGATGCCTTTTTTTTTTTGAGATGGAGTTTTGCTCTTGTTGCCCTGGCTGGAGTGCAATGGCAGGATCTTGGCTCATCGGAACCTCTGCCCCCCCAGTTCAAGTGATTCTCCTCCCTCAGCCTCTTGAGTAGCTGGGATTACAGGCATGTGCCACCACATCCAGCTAATTTTGTATTTTTAGTAGAGATGGGGTTTCTCCATTTGGTCAGGCTGGTCTCAAACTCCCGACCTCAGGTGATCTGGCCACCTCCACCTCCCAAAGTGCTGGGATTACAGGCATGAGCCACCGCACCCTACCTAGGATGCCTTTTTCTTTGAGATGGCGTTTCGCTCTTGTTGCCCAGGCTGGAGTGCAATGGTGCACTCTCGGCTTACTACAACCTCCGCCCCCCCCAGTTCAAGGGATTCTCTTGCCTCAGCCTCACAAGTAGCTGGGATTACAGGCATGCGCCACCACACCCTGCTAATTTTGTATTTTTAGTAGAGACGAGGTATCTCCATGTTGGCCAGGCTGGTCTCGAACTCCCAACCTCAGGTGATCCACCGGCCTCGGCCTCCCAAAGTGCTGAGATTACAGGTGTGAGCCACCACTCCTGGCCGCTAGGATGCCTTTTTTAAAGTGAGATAATCCAAGTTAAATATTTGAACAAAACAAGGTGAATAGTAATCGCTACATAAATGTTTGCTTTTGAGAAGTGTGTCATTAGGTTTAATAAATAAAATTAGGCCGGGTGCAGTGGCTCACGCCTATAATCTCAGCACTTTGGGAGGCCGAGGCGGACGGATCACGAGGTCAGGAGATCAAGACCATCCTGGCCAACATGGTGAAACCCTGTCCCTACTAAAAAAAACTGCAAAAATTAGCTGGGCGTCGTGGCGCATGGCCATAATCCTAGCTATTCAGGAGGCTGAGGCAGGAGAATCGCTTGAACCAGAGAGTCAGAGGTTGCAGTGAGCCGAGATCGTGCCACTGTACTCCAGCCTGGGAACAGAGTGAGACTCTGTCTAAAAATATAAATAAATAAATAAATAAAATTAATATTGACAAGTAATTATTGTTATTGAGATTCCATACGGTGTGTATGTTATGAATTATATTTGTAACTTCTCTGAGTCTCTGTTAATTGCAAGTCTGTGTAATCACAACATCTATCTCTGACGGTTGTTGAGAGCTTAGAAGATAAACACACAAGTTCTTGGGCACATGAAGATTGTTTCAGAGCCCTGGAATTACACATACGTGAGTTTTAAATCCAGCTCTGTCACATCCTAACTGAATGGCCTTGGGCAAGAGGCTTAACTTTATGAAATCACGTAGGCAAAATCCTTACAAGAGTTGAAACACAGTAAGCCCACAGTACACTGTTGATAATATCGCTCCCAGGTTCTGCTGTCATCATTCATGGGAAAGTCAATGACTGGGAGGCAGAGGCTGGAAGATCCATTCAGCCCAAGAGTTCAAGGCCAGCCTGGGAAACATTGAGTTGTTTCTTTTTTTTTTTTTTTTTTGAGACGGAGTCTCGCCCTGTCGCCCAGGCTGGAGTGCAGTGGCACGATCTCGGCTCACTGCAAGCTCTGCCTCCCGGGTTCACGCCATTCTCCTGCCTCAGCCTCCCGAGTAGCTGGGACTACAGGTGCCCGCCACCACCCCCGGCTGATTTTTTTGTATTTTTTTTAGTAGAGACGGGGTTTCACCGCGTTACCCAGGATGGTCTTGATCTCCTGACCTCGTGATGCCACCCGCCTCGGCCTCCCAAAGTGCTGGGATTACAGGCGTGAGCCACTGCACCCGGCCTGGAATTCTTATATATTTAATTCAACAATTGGTTTTTGTTGTTGTTGTTGTTGTTTTTGAGATGACTGAGTCTCGATTTGTCGCCCAGGCTGGAGTGCAGTGGCGTGATCTCGGCTCACTGCACCCTCTGCCTCCCAGATTCAAGCCATTCTCCTGCCTCAGCCTCCCAAGTAGCTAGGATTACAGGTGCACGCCACCACGCCCAGCTAATTTTTGTATTTTTAGTAGAGACAGGGTGTCACCATGTTAGCCAGCTTGGTCTTGAATTCCTGACCTTGTGATCCACCCGCCTTGGCCTCCCAAAGTGCTGGGATTACAGGCATGAGGTACCACACCCAGCCTGTTGCTTTTTAATTTGAGACAGAGTCTCACTTTGTCACCCATGCTGGAGTGCAGTGGTGCGATCTCAGCACACTGCAACCTCCTCCTTCTGGGTTCAAGCGATTCTCCTGCCTCAGCCTCCCCAGATGCTGGGATTACAGGTATGAGCTACTGTACCTGGCTAGAATTCTTTTTTTTTTTTCTTTTTGAGACACAGTCTCACTCTGTCACCCAGGCTTGAGCGCAGTGGTGCGATCTAGGCTCACTGCAACCTCCGTCTCCTGGGTTCAAGCGATTCTCCTGCCTCAGCCTCATGAGTAGCTGGGACTATAGGTGCCCGTCACCACGCCCATCTAATTTTTGTATTTTTAGTAGAGATCAGGTTTCACCATGTTGGTCAGGCTGGTCTTGAACTCGTGATCTTGTGATCCGCCTGCCTCGGCGCCTCGGCCTGCCAAAGTGCTGGGATTACAGGCATGAGCCACTGCGCCTGGCTATAATTCTTGTATGTTTAGTTCAACAGTTTGTTTGTTTGTTTGTTTCTTGAAACAGAGTCTTACTCTGTCACCAGGCTGGAGTGCAATGGCACGATCTCAGCTCACTGCAACCTCTGCCTCCCGGGTTCAGGCAATTCTCCTGCCTCAGCCTCCTGAGGAGCTGGGATTACAGGCACACACCACTATACCCCACTATACCCGTTTAATTTTTTTTTTTTTTTTTTTGAGACGGAGTCTCGCTCTGTCGCCCAGGCTGGAGTGCAGTGGCCAGATCTCAGCTCACTGCAAGCTCCGCCTCCCGGGTTCCCGCCATTCTCCTGCCTCAGCCTCCCGAGTAGCTGGGACCACAGGCGCCGCCACCTCGCCCGGCTAATTTTTTGTGTTTTTTTTTTAGTAGAGACGGGGTTTCGCCGTGTTAGCCAGGATGGTCTCAATCTCCTGACCTTGTGATCCGCCCGTCTCGGCCTCCCAAAGTGCTGGGATTACAGGCTTGAGCCACCGCGCCTGCCCTACCCGTTTAATTTTTGTATTTTTAGTAGAGACAGGGTTTCACTATGTTGGCCAGGCTGGTCTCGAACTCCTGGCCTCAAGTGATCTGCCCGCTTCGGCCTCCCAAAGTGCTCGGATTACAGGAGTGAGCCACTGTGCCGGCCAGTCCAACAATTTAAAAAATTTTTCAGACCAGTCGTAGTGGCTCACACCTGTAATCCTAGCACTTTGGGAGGCCAAAGCGGGTGGATCACGAGGTCAGGAGTTTCAGACCAGCCTGACCAACATGGTGAAACCCCATCTCTAGTAAAAATACAAAAATTAGCTGGGCATGGTGGCACACATCTTTAATCCCAGCTACTCAGGAGGCTGAGGCAGGAGAATTGCTTGAATCTGGGAGGCGGAGGTTGCAGTGAGCCAAGATTGCGCCACTGCACTCCAATGTGAGCGACAGAGCGAGACTCTGTCTCAAAAAATAAAAAAATAAAAAAATAAAAAAAATTTCGACTGGGTGCGGTGGTGCACACCTGTAATCCCAGTACTTTGGGAGGCCGAGGTGGGCAGATCACAAGGTCAGGAGTTCGAGACCAGCCTGGCCAACATGGTGAAACCTCGTCTCTACTAAAAACACAAAAATTAGCTGGGTGTGGTGGTGCACACCTGTAATCCCAGCTATTTGGGAGGCTGAGGTAGAGAATTCCCTGAACCTGGGAGGCAGAGGTTACAATGAGCTGAGTTTGCACCACTGCCTACTAGCCTGCTCGACAGAGCAAGACTCCATCTCAAAAATAGTAATAATAATAAATTGTTCACTCCCCTCTGGATATGGCCCATATTCTGGGAACCCAGGAAGTTCTCCATTCTTACCTAGCCCTGGAGGAGGAGGAGAAACAGAGTCAAAAATAGACCCCTCTACCCCACTAGGGTCAGTGGTTGGAAAGAAAGGGGAGGGACTTAAAGCTGGAGAAAACTAGAGTAGGATGTGAGGGCTAATATTAGAAGCAAGGAAGGTTGCAAGGAGGCAGGTACCTCTGGATGGGGTTTTGAGGTAGAAATGGGATTTTTCTAGAAACAGACAATCATTCAGAGCTGAGGGAATTACAGGAGCCAAGGAAGGATGATGGGAAAGCACCTAGGGCAGACTTGATCTTTGTAGGAATTGGCAGGGAGCTCAGTGCAGCAGGCAGGAGACACTTCTGAGAGGGCAGCTGGGACGGAGGCTTCTGGGAAAAGAAGAACCATGACTCTGTTTGCACTCTGCACCAGAAGATGCCCAGGCTGGAGAAGCCAAGCTTTTGAGACAGAGTCTCACTTTGTCGCCAGGCTAGAGTGCAGTGGCACGATCCCCATTCATTGCAACCTCTGCCTCCCTGGTTCAAGCGATTCTCCTGCCTCAGGCTCCCAAGTAGCTGGGATTACAGGCGCCCGCCACCACACCCAGCTAATTTTTGTATTTTTAGTAGAGACGGGGTTTCACCATGTTAGTGAAACCAGCACGGTCTCAATTTCCTGACCTTGTGATCCAGCCGCCTTGGCCTCCCAAAGTGCTGGGATTACAGGCATGAGCCACCGTGCCTGGCATTTTTTTTTTTTTTTTGTCACTTAGGCTGGAGTATAGTATTGCAATCTTGGCTCACTGCAACTTCTCCCTCCCAGATTCAGGCAATTCTCCTGCCTCACCCTCTTGAGTAGCTGGGATTACAGGCATGCACCACCATGCCCGGATAATTTTTTTTTTTTTTTTTTGAGATGGAGTCTCGCTCTGTTGCCCAGGCTGGAGTGCAGTGGCGCGATCTCAGCTCACTGCACGCTCCGCCTCCCGAGTTCACACCATTCTCCTGGCTCAGCCTCCCAAGTAGCTGGGACTACAGGTGCCTGCCACCGTGCCTGGCTAATTTTTTGTATTTTTAGTAGAGACAGAGTTTCACCGTAGTAGCCAGGATGGTCTCGATCTCCTGACCCTGTGATCCGCCTACCTCAGCCTCCCAAAGTACTGGGATTACAGGCGTAAGCCACTGCTCCTAGTGTCTGGATAATTTTTGTATTGGTAAAGACAGGGTTTTGCCATGTTGTCCAGGCTGGTCTTGAACTCCTGACCTCAAGTGATCCACCCGCCTTGGCCTCCCAAAATGCTGGGATTACAGACGTGAGCCACTATGCCAGGCCAGAACCAAATTTTTCAGTGGATCCCTACGGCTCTTTTGGAAGCCAAGGATAATTTACAAAGGTCTTAGAAGGGGTAGGGACTATAGATTGATGCCAAAAGGGACTTGGCTGGCCCCTGATGTTTTCTTTTTTTTTTTTTTTGAGACCGAGTCTCGCTCTGTCGCCCAGGCTGGAGTGCAGTGGCGGGATCTCGGCTCACTGCAAGCTCCTCCTCCCAGGTTTACACCATTCTCCTGCCTCAGCCTCCCGAGTAGCTGGGACTACAGGCGCCTGCCACCTTGCCCGGCCAGTTTTTTTGTATTTTTTAGTAGAGATGGGGTTTCACCGTGTTAGCCAGGATGGTCTCAATCTCCTGACCTCGTGATCCGCCCGTCTCGGCCTCCCAAAGTGCTGGGATTACAAGCTTGAGCCACTGCGCCCAGCTCCCCTGATGTTTTCTACACACTGGACCTGAGACAAAAACATGTTTTTTTGTGTGATCAGGGGAGAGGATAGAAAGTTATGGGAACATTCAGTCTGCTCAGAGATGGGGACATTGGGGGGGTCAGGTTTGGGGACTGGAAGGGTTTCTCTGCCACTTTTTTCCATTTCATTTCTTTTTGTGTGTGTGTGATAGGGTCTTACTCTGTTGCCTGCACTGAAGTGCAATGGCGTGATCACTGCTCCAGCCTAGCAACAGAGCGACTCCATCTCAAAAAAAAAAAAAGAGAGAGAGAGAGATAGAAAAACCACCTAAAGGAGACAGATTTATGTCTAGATATGTCCATAATTACATTAAATACCCATAGACCAAATGCCCCAGTTAAAAAACAAAGATGGAGGCCGGGCACGGTGGCTCACGCCTGTAATCCCAGAACTTTGGGAGGCTGAGGCGGGTGGATCACCTGAGGTCAGGAGTTCGAGACCAACCTGATCAATATGGTGAAACCCCGTCTCCACTAAAAATACAAAAATCAGCCAGGCTTGGTGGCTAGCGCCTGTAGTCCCAGCTACTCCAGAGGCTGAAACAGGAGAATTACTTGAACCTGGGAGGCAGAGGTGGCAGTGAGCCGAGATCGTGCCACTGCACCCCGGCCTGGGTGACAGAGCGAGATTCCGTCTCAAAAAAAAAGGGAAAAGTAAATATAAGTAAAATGTTTGCCTGCAAATACCTGTTCAATGAGTGCCAGCCATTATTATTGTTGGTGGTGGTGCTATTTTGTAGTTTATTTTAGTAGCTTATTGTTTATTTATAATAATAATTATTATTATTTTAGAAACAGCGTCTTGCCTTGTTGCTCAGGCTGCAGTACAGAGCTTTGATTATAACTCACTGCAGTCTTGACCTCCTGGGTTCAAGGGATCCCTCCCACCTCAGCCTCCTATTTATCTGGGACTACATTTTTAAATTTTCTGTAGAAGCCAGGCGTGATGGCTCATTCCTGTAATCCCAGCACTTCGGGAGGCCAAGGCAGGCAGATCATGAGGTCAGGAGTTCGAGACCAGCCTGGCCAACACAGTGGAACCCCCATCTCTACTAAAAATACAAAAAATTAGCCAGGTATGGTGGCAGGTGTCTGTAATCCCAGCTACTAGGAAGGCTGAGGCAGGAGAATCGCTTGAACCCGGGAGGCGGAGGTTGCAGTGAGCCGAGATCATGCCATTGCACTTCAGCCTCATGAGACTCCGTCTCAAAAAAAAAATTAGTCGTGTGTCATGGCAGGCGCCTGTAATTCCAGCTACTCAGGAGGCTGAGGGAGGAGAATCGCTTGAACCTGGGAGTCAGAGATTGCAGTGAGCCCAGATTGCTCCACTGCACTCTACGTGGGAGACAGAGGGAGACTGTGTCTCCAAATAAATAAATTAATAAATATGCTGTAGAGGCAGGCTCTCACTATGTTACCCAGGCTTAGGTTGCCCAGGCTGGAATACAGTGCCGTGATCTTGGCTCGCTGCAACGTCTGCCTCCTGGGTTCAAG
This sequence comes from Papio anubis, assembly GCF_008728515.1. Lineage (NCBI taxonomy): Eukaryota > Metazoa > Chordata > Mammalia > Primates > Cercopithecidae > Papio > Papio anubis. The sequence continues at coordinate 33,532,355 of NC_044995.1, forward strand.
CGATTCTCCTGCCTCAGCTTCCCAAGTAGCTGGGATTACACCCGGCTAATTTCTGTAATTTTTGTAGAGACAATGTTCACCACATTGGCCAGGCTCGTCTCGAACTCTTGACTTCAGGTGATCCACCCGCCTCAGCCTCCCAAAGTGCTAGGATTACAGGCGTGAGTCACTGTGCCCAGCCGAGACTTGTTTCTTTTATTAGTATTGTTGTTTAGTGGAATTCCTCCTGCCCCTATAACAGAGATGCAGATGATGGGCAATGAACTCCACTGTGCAGATATAAACATAGGGGTTCAGGTAGGTTATAAAAACAAAAAAGTTAAAAAAATAAAAACAATTAAAAACTGGGGTTCAGTGATGGATGGGGAATAGTTTAAGTCCCTCAGACCCTGGAGTCGCCCAGGGATTATTTCATGCCCCTTCCCAGGTGATTTTTTCTCGTTTTCTTTTTTTTTCAGATGGAGTCTCACGCTCTATCCCCCAGGCTGGAGTGCAGTGGCACAATCTTGGCTCACAGCAACTTCCGCCTCCTGGGTTCCCGCCATTCTCCTGCCTCAACCTCCCAAGTAGCTGGCACTACAGGCGCCCGCCACCACGCCCGGATAATTTTTTGTATTTTTCCTGGAGACGGTGTTTCACCGTGTTAGCCAGGATGGTCTCGATCTCCTGACCTCCTGATCCGCCCGCCTCAGCCTCCCAAAGTGCTGGGATTACAGGTGTGAGCCACCACACCCGGCCTTTCTCCTCTTCTTTGAGACAGGGTCTTGCTCACTGCAACTTCCCTCTCTGGGGTTCAAGCAATCCTCATGCCTCAGCCACCCCAGTATCTGAGATTATAGGCGTGCACCACCATACTCGGCTAATTTTTGTATTTTTAGTAGAGTCGGGGTTTCACCATGTTGGCCAGGCTGGTCTAGATTTCCTGATTTCAAGTGATCCACCTACCTTGGCCTCCCAAAGTGCTGGGATTACTGGCATAAGCCACCACACCCCCCCAGGTGATTTCTTACATAGCTCTGCTGTGCTACCACCTTTTCTGGCTGTCCAACCTCCCTTCCTTCCTCAGTGGTTTTCATAAGACCCCACCACTACCTTTTGTGCCACAGGCACTGTGCAAGTCTCCGAGCTATAACAATGAGAAACAACAACGGCTTCCCAGACTTTGGGGCTCTTCCAGTGTAGAGGGCAAGGCAGAGGTAAATCAAGGCAGTGGCTCACTCCTACAATCCCAACAGTTTGGGAGGCCAAAGTGGAAGTATTGTTTGAGTCCAGGAGTTCAAGACCAGACTGGGCAACATGGGGGAAACCTCATCTCCACAAAAAATATAAATATTGGGCTGGGCGTGGTGGCTCATGCCTGTAATCCCAGCACTTTGGGAGGCCGAGGCGGGTGGATCACGAGGTCAGGAGATCAAGACCATCCTGGCTAACACGGTGAAGCCCCATCTTCACTAAAAATATAAAAAATTAGCCAGGTGTGGTGGCGGGCGCCTGTAGTCCCAGCTACTCGTGAGGCTGAGGTAGGAGAATGCCGTGAACCTGGGAGGCGGGGCTTGCAGTAAGCCGAGATTGCACCACTGCACTCCAGCCTGGGCAACAGAGCGAGACTCTGTCTCAGAAAAAAAAAAAATAGCTGGACATGATGCTGCACCTGTGGTCCCAGCTACTCAGGAGGCTGAGGTGGGAGGACTGCTTGAGCCCAGGAGGTAGAGGTGGTTGCAGTGATCTGAGAATCTGAGATTGTGCCACTGCACTCCAGCCTGGGTTTCAAAGTAAGACCCTATCTCAAAAAAAAAAAAAAAAAAAAAAAAAAAAAGGCAGAGATATAAGTAAACTAGTTTGGGAAGCCGAGGCAGGCAGATCATGAGGTCAGGAGTTCCAGACCATCCTGGCCAACGTGGTGAAACCCTGTGTCTACTAAAAATATAAAAATTAGTTGGGCAGGAGAATCGTTTGAACCCAGGAGGTGGATGTTGCAGTGAGCTGAGATCACGCCACTGCCCTCCAGCCTGGTGACAGAGCAAGACCCTGTCTCAAAAAAAAAAAAAAGAAAGAAAGAAAAAAAAAGGACAGGCATGGTGGCTCACGTCTGTAATCCCAGCACTTTGATATGTTGAGGTGGGAGGATCACGTGAGGTTGGGAGTTTGAGACCTGCCTGACCAACATGAAGAAACCCCGTGTCCACTAAAAATACAAAATTAGCCAGACGTGGTGGTGCATGCCTCTACTCCGAGCTACTCGGGAGGCTGAGGCAGGAGAATCGCTTGAACCTGGGAGGCGGAGGTTGCGGTGAGCTGAGATCGCGCCATTGCACTCCAGCCTGGGCAACAAGAGTGAAACTTCTTTTCAAAAAACAAAAACAAACAGTCAAAGAAAAAACAAGTGAACTAGTTATGAAGTGGACGTTCATCAACTTCATTGTGCCAAGACAGCCAAATGGGGCACCTGGTCTTGCCTTGGGGAGGTCTGGGAGGGCTTCCTGTAGGAGGCAACCTGGGAACTCCAACCTTAGAAGTTAGTTATCTCCAAAAAGCCAGTTACCACCTCCATCATAGCTACCTCCGAAAGCTGATGTCTGACTAATCCATCCATCCATCCATCCATCCATCCATCCATCCACCCACCCACCCATTTATTGAGCTTCTATAGATGCCAGGCATGGTTCAAGGAGGTGCTGGGCACAAATCAGGCAAAAATCCCTGCCAGGATGGAGCAGAGTGGGGGATGGTCCCTCCAACCACAAGCAAATTAAATGACAAGATAATTCTGGAAGGGAGTAACTGCTAGGAAGGAAATAAAACTGAGTGAAGGAGGGAGAAGTGTCTCGGTTTCAAAACAAGACCCATAAAAGCTTAGCTAATCAAGGATGCCACCTTCTCCCCGGGTCATGGGGACCTTATCAGCCTCCAGCAGACAGTGCATGGAGGAGGAATTCCTCCCAGTGGCCCTGCTGGCTCAGTCGCCTGCCCAGCAGTAATTGAGCGCCTCCGGTATGCACCAGGCAACCTTCTGGACATTAAACTGGGTGGGGGATGGGAAGCAGGTTTCTGTATGCCTTTGGGCACGTCACTCCCCCTCAGGCCCTCAGGTTCACTTCTGTAACTAGGGCTTCAGGATGGGTCATTCAGCAACTCCAGAGCTGCCCTGCCCGTCAAGCCTGAAGTCTTTAAGGAAATAGCATTTAGAGCAGACTGTCTCCCCAAAAAGCCCCCAAGGTGAGAGTGCATAGATGGGGGTGTTTATCCCCATTTCGCAGATGATCAGGATGAAGCTCAGAGGAGAGGCAGGAGTCGCACAGGCTGCGCGATACTGACCCGCGTCGGGGTCCAGGCCAAGGTCCCCCGCCTCCGCCCCAGTAGCCGGGAGGCTTCGGTCCCTTTAAGAAAGCCCCGCGGAGCCAAGCAGGAAAGGGGAGGTGCCAACGCCCGGGACGGACGTCTGCACCAGCCAATGGCTGCGGCAGTCGCGGCAGCGGAGGCCAATGGGCACGGCAGGGGCGGGGCCAAGCGGCCGAACCTGGTTCCCGAGGCGCGGCGGCCGCGGCTGGGGGCGGGGAGGGGGGCGCAGGACCCCAAGCGGGGGTCCCGGAGCCAGAGGCAAGTATCCTGGGGTGCTGGGGGAGCCGTGCTGGCCAGGCCGCTGCCCTGGCCTAGACTGGTCCGAGGGCTAGCGCGCCGGGGGCTGCGGCCGATGGGCGGGGCGAGGGGCCGCGGGGGCGGCGAGCCGGGGGGCACGGGGGTCGGGGGTGCCCGAGGGGGCGCGGCCGGGCGGGGGTGGTCGGGGATGGGGGTCACTGGGGGCGAAGGGGATCCAGTGGGGGGATCCCGATGGAGGCGTGCAGGGCCAGGGGAGCCCGAGGCGTGCGGGGGTCGGGTGCCCCAGACTGGTGGCGTCAGACAGGCGTGGGGCGTTGGGGGCCTGGGTCGCGGCTTGACTGAGGGCCCGGCCGGGGCTGTGGGGCGTCAGAAGGGCGTGGGGTGTTATGGGATCGGAAAGGGGGGGCGTCTGGGGACACTGGAGTGTTTACGGCGAGACGGAGCCGCTGTGGGGGGAGCCGGCCCGTGCTGGGGGCGGTGGTGGTTGGGGCGGGGGGTGGGAGGGGAGGCCGAATTGTGCGGGCGCGGGGAATTATGGGGGTGGGGGCTGGGAGGGTCTCAGAAAGTGGGGCCCTGAGCCCGGGAGTAGCAGGCAGGTGAGGGCTGGGGAGGGGATGCGGCCGGCTGGTTTGATGGCTGTGCCACACTCTTCTGAGCTTGGGGCCTGGGGGACGGAGGGATTGGTTGTTGGTTCAGGAGGCCTGGGGCAAGGACGAGGCTGTGGACTGTGGTGGGACCTCGGCCACTCCTGAAAAGGAGGCTTCTTTGAGGGGGTGGGACCGAGGCCTGATGAGAGGAGGATGGTCTCCTAGAGAAGGGTTTGGGCCAGGGTCCCTGATGTTGGGGTTGTGGGGGATAGTGTTAGATTCAGGATGTGAAAGGAAAAAACGCTTGGGGTTTCTGGGTGATTACGGTTGGTGCTTTTGGGAAGGGTCTCCCTTTTGGAGAAGAGGCTGGAGGTGGGAGGCCCTGGTAAAAGATTCAATTCCCCCAGTGGCCCTAGAGGCTCTAAAAATGGCTTCCCTAAGGCCTCAGAGGCTGTCCTCTCCACAAAAATCCCAGCACCCCTCGCTTAGCATAGAATCAGGCAAAGCCACAGGGCCTGAAGCCCCAGGTTCAAATCCTCCTTTGGCCTTTGGCTTTCTTTGTGACCTTGGGCAAATGGCTTTGCCCCTCTGGCCTGTTTCCTGTTCTGTAAAATGTTGGGGGGAATCTTCCCTACTTCCTTGAGTGTTTGTAAACATTAAATAATAATTAGCTCTAAGAATGGCTAACACTATTTGAGCCTGATGCCAAGGGCTTGATGCGTGGGTTAATTTCTCCCAACAAGGTGAGGTTGTTATACCCACTGTATAGATGAGGAAACTGAGGCCTGGAGCCCTTGAGTTACACAGAAAGTGATCGGCAGTATGGGGAATAGGTATAGTGGAGTCTTTGAGGGGCTGTGTAGGATTCTGACCCACATCTCTGCCCCCCACTTCCAGGGCCAATTCCCGTCCCCCCAGCAGCATGGCATCGTGTGCTGAACCCTCTGAGCCCTCTGCCCCGCTGCCCGCCGGGGTCCCACCGCTCGAGGACTTCGAGGTACTGGATGGGGTTGAGGATGCAGAGGGTGAGGAGGAAGAGGAGGAGGAAGAGGAGGAGGAGGATGACCTGAGTGAGCTGCCACCACTGGAGGACATGGGACAACCCCCGGTGGAGGAGGCTGAGCAGCCTGGGGCCCTGGCCCGAGAATTCCTCGCTGCCATGGAACCCGAGCCCGCCCCAGCCCCGGCCCCGGAAGAGTGGCTGGACATTCTGGGTAAGGAGCAAGGGTGGATCGGGGTGACCTTGGCCCTGGCCCTCTTGTCCCCTGAGCCTCATTTCCCCATCTGTGCTGTGAGGGTTGGAAGTCACATGGTCACCACCATGATCACCAGCCAGAGGCAACTACTGGAGATGCTTCACATTGATGTACCCCATTCATTGACTCACACACATGTACAATGTGCTGTGTCCCTGTTTCCCAGATCTGGTGACAGTGGCTCAGAGAGGCTGAGTCCCCTGCCCAGAGTCACACAGCCAGCACGCCGGGCACTGGCAGCTCCTAACCCCATCACCGCATCTTTTTTTGGCGTTTGTCTGACACATGCTTGGGCTCTGAAAAATGTGTCCTGAGTGCACGCCAGCCTGGGCAACACAGCGAGACCCCACTTCCAGAACCAAAAGTGTGTCCTGGGGTCAAGTAGATCGGAGGAATGTTATTTTGTTCAGCCTTCTGGTTGGTTCACAGTAGTCATAGTATTGTAAATGCTCAGAGAAATCCTAAAGAAGAAAACTAGGTGAGCCCACACATGTTCCCCCCAACGTACTCTATCACGGCAACTGAAAACAAGAGAAATGTTAGTATTCTGTGGAAGACGTTTTGCTGCTAGTATGGTACTGATATCTAATATACCAAATAATGCTGGTCCCATGCAAATAATAAGATATCATTACCACTATCAATTGTACTAACAATACTATAGTAATAGTATGTAATCATATCGATACTGATGGAACAGAAATATTACTAAATGTCACCACCAGTACTGATAAAAATCTTACCACTTTTTTTTTTTTTTGAGACAGAGTCTCACTCTGTCGCCTAGGCTGGAATGCAGTGATGCGATCTCAGTTCACTGCAACCTCCACCTCCCAGATTCAAGCAATTCTCCTGCCTCAGCCTCCTGAGTAGCTGGGATTACAAGTGTCCGCCACCATGCCCGGCTGATTTTTGTATTTTTAGGAGAGACGGGGTTTCACCACATTGGCCAGGCTGGGCTCGAATTCCTGACCTCAGGTGATCCACCTGCCTCGGCCTTCCAAAGTACTGGGATTACAGGTGTGAGCCACCACGCCTGGCCTCTCATTTTTGTATTTTTAGTGGAGACAGGGTCTCACCATGTTGGCCAGGCTAGTCTCAAACTCCTGACCTCATGTGATCCTCCTGCCTCAGCCTTCCAAAGTGCTGGGATTACAAATGTGAGCCACCATGCCTGGTCATTTTTTACTTTTTGTAGAGACAGGGTCTCACCATGTTGCCCAGGCTGGTCTCAAACTCCTGGGTTGAAACAGTCCTCTCACCTCAGCCTCCCAAAGTTCTGGGATTACAGGTATGAGCCACCATGCCTGGCCTTTGCTTAAGTTCTAAATTCATCCCACTTGGTGCTGTGGTGGAGACACGGTGTCACAGGGCCTCTGCTAACCGAGAGCCCCATGAGCACCTCATTTCATGGCTGGGTACATGTGAGTCATTGCACCTGGCCTTTGCTTAACTTCTTTTTTTCTTTTTTTTTTTTTTTTTTGAGACACAGTCTCGCTCTGTCGCCCAGGCTGGAGTGCAGTGGTGTGATGATGTGATCTCGGCTCACTGCAACCTCCACCTCCTGGGTTCAAGCTATTCTCATGTCTCAGCCTCCCCAGTAGCTGGGATTACAGGCAACCACTACCACACCCAGCTAATTTTTGTATTTTTAGTAGAGACAGGGTTTCGCCATGTTGGTCAGGTTGATCTCGAACTCCTGACCTCAGGTGATCTACCCGCTTTGGCTCCCAAAGTGCTGGGATTACAGGCATGAGCCACCATGCCTGGCCTTTGCTTAACTTCTAAATTCATCCCACTTGGTGCTGTGGTGGAGACACAGTATCATAAGGGCTCTCCTAACCAAGAGCCCCATGAGTACCTCATTTGATGGCTGGGTAAACTGAGGCCCAAACATCTCAGGGCTAGGATTTCAGCCTGAGGGTGGGGAGACTGGGTTCTTTTTTTTTTTTTTTTTGAGACGGAGTCTCGCCCTGTTGCCCAGGCTGGAGTGCAGTGGCGCGATCTGGGCTCACTGCAAGCTCCGCCTCCTGGGTTCACGCCGTTCTCCTGCCTCAGCCTCCCGAGTGAGTAGCTGGGGCTACAGGCACCCGCCACTACACCCGGCTAATTTTTTGTATTTTTAGTAGAGGTGGGGTTTCACTGTGTTAGTCAGGATGGTCTCGATCTCCTGACCTCGTGATCCGCCCGCCTCGGCCTCCCAAAGTGCTGGAATTACAGGCGTGAGCCACCAGCCCGGCCGAGACTGGGTTCTTGCCATTTTGAACAGATGCTGGCCTAAGCTTGTGATTCTCCCACACTGGCCTCTCAAATAGCTGGCAACCCGGCCAGCCTTAGTTTTCTTAAAAAAAAAAAACAAAACCAGCCGGGTGCAGTGGCTCACGCCTGTAATCCCAGCACTTTGGGAGGCCGAGGCGGGTGGATCACGAGGTCAGGAGATCGAGACCATCCTGGCTAACACGATGAAACCCCGTCTCTACTAAAAATACAAAAAATTAGCCGGGCGTGGTGGCGGGTGCCTGTAGTCCCAGCTACTCGGGAGGCTGAGGCAGGAGAATGGCGTAAACCCGGGAGGCGGAGCTTGCAGTGAGCTGAAATCTGGCCACTGCACTCCAGCCTGGGCGACAGAGCTAGACTCCGTCTCAAAAAAAAAAAAAAACAAAACAAAACTAGACCAACCATTATTCACTGAGCTGGTCCCTAGCACCAGTACTGTCACCCTGAAGTCTGTCCCGTCCTGCCCAGTGTCCTGCATGTGGGATCCCCCACTGTGGTGGCCACGTGGCCACTGGAAATTTGGCTTGTGCCTCAGTGTTGGGCCAGCACCCTCTGGACAGCTAGTGGGCATAGCTGAGGGTAGGAGTGGGGGCTCAGGGGAGCGGCTGCCTGTTTAAGCCGCCAGGTGACAGGCTGCATGTCCCTGGACCCTGGCAGGGAACGGGCTGTTGAGGAAGAAGACGCTGGTCCCAGGGCCGCCAGGTTCGAGCCGCCCAGTCAAGGGCCAGGTGGTCACCGTACATCTACAGACGTCGCTGGAGAACGGCACACGGGTGCAGGAGGAGCCGGAGCTGGTGTTCACTCTGGGTGACTGTGACGTCATCCAGGTGCGGACTGGGGTGGGACAGGGCAGGGGCGAGGGGCGCGCCTCACTGGGTCTGAGTCTGCCTGACTGCCGGCTATCCCCACGCACCCCAGGCCTTGGATCTCAGTGTCCCACTCATGGACGTTGGGGAGACGGCCATGGTCACTGCTGACTCCAAGTACTGCTACGGCCCCCAAGGCAGGTGAGAATCGGCCATCCTTAGGGTCTCTGCAGATCTCAGGAGGGGGGTGGGTGGAGTGGGTGTACCCCTTGGCTCATCATATCTACCTGCCTGTTTTATAGACGAAGAAACTGAGGCTGGGTGAGGTGGCTCACACCTGAAATCCCAGCACTTTGGGAGGTTGAGGTAGGAGGATTGCTTGAGGCCTGGAGTTCCAGACCAATCTAAGTAATATAGACCCTATCTCTATACAAAAATATATATAGCTGGGTGTGGTGCACACCTGTAGTCCCAGCTACTGAGGAGGCTCAGGCAGGAGGATCACTTGAGCCCAGGTTTTCGAGGCTGCAGTGAACCAAGATTGCACCATGGCACTCCAGCCTGGGCAACAGAGTGAGAACATGTCTCTAAAAAAAAGAGGAAAACCGAGGCTTAGGGAGAGGAACTTGTTCGTCAAGTCCCACAGCTCCAAGGCGGCAAGTCACTTCCCCTGCACTTTACTGAGGAGGGAATGACAGAGGGCGGAGGGTAGACAGATCCGGGGCTTGAGCCAAGCTCGCTCCTTCTATGCCAGCCCAGCGGGTTTTGGGGTCACCAGGTCTGAGTGTTGCCCCTGCCTGCCCCCACCCCACTAGCAGGAGCCCATACATCCCCCCGCATGCGGCCCTGTGCCTGGAGGTGACCCTGAAGACGGCCGTGGACGGGCCTGACCTGGAGATGCTCACGGGGCAGGAGCGCGTGGCCCTGGCCAACCGAAAGCGGGAGTGCGGCAACGCCCACTACCAGCGGGCGGACTTCGTCCTGGCCGCCAACTCCTACGACCTCGCCATCAAGGCCATCACCTCCAGCGCCAAAGGTGACCGCTTGGATCAGATCCCCACCACCTGCCCTGCAAAGGTGTCCACTCCATGCCAGAAACTTCCAGCCCCAGAGAGCCTCAGACTCAGAACATTCTAGAATAGCCCAGAATATGAGTAGATCCCCAACTGCCCCTAACCTAGGGCCTGTTGCAGACTCGTGGTATATCCCAGACCAGTAGAGTGTTGGAGAATGCAAGTGGATATGGGGACGGGGTGACAGTAGACAGGGCCAGTTCACATACACCATGGGCTAGGCCCTTGCTTGCTTAAGGCTCCATGTTGTAGCTTCCTCAGGAGAGCCCCAGGAAAGCGCAGCCCTTGGTCCTGGGTTAAAATTGGGGAAACTGACGCCAGCGAGCCAGCCTCCGCAGAGGGGTGGGTGTCGGGGTGTCTGTTGGAGTGGTGACGGCCGCTGTGGGGGGCATTGTCTCCCAATAGTGGACATGACGTTCGAGGAGGAGGCACAGCTCCTGCAGTTGAAGGTGAAGTGTCTGAACAACCTGGCGGCCTCGCAGCTGAAGCTCGACCACTACCGCGCGGCCCTGCGCTCCTGCAGCCTTGTGCTGGAGCACCAGCCAGATAACATCAAGGCTCTCTTCCGCAAGGGCAAGGTGGGCCACACCCGCGTGCCAGGCCAGGTCACTCAGCCCAGGGTATAGGGGGTGGTCCCCAACCCTGCATTTGAGAAAGGCATAGGTATCAGCCAGCTGAGCTCTGTGGGGTGCAAGTGGAGAAACTGAGACCCAGACGGGTGCAGGAGTGTGGCCTGGTGACAGCAATTTATTGGCTGAGGCCAGATTCGATCCTCAAGTCTTGGGTCCCCAACCTTTGGCCCAGTGTTTTTTGTTTGTTTGTTTTTTTGAGACAGTGTCTCACTGTCACCGAGGCTGGAGTGCAGTGGCATGATCTCAGCTCACCACTGCAACCTCCTCCTCCTGGGTTCAAGTGATTCTCCCGCCTCAGCCTCCCAAGTAGCTGGAACTACAGGCGGGAGCCACCACGCCCAGTTAATTTTTGTATTTTTAGTAGAGACGTGGTTTTGCAAGCAAGACTGTCTCCAAAAAAAATAAGGGCGGACATGACCATGCACATGTCTCGCTCTGTCACCCAGGCTGGAGTGCAGTGGCACGATCTCAGCTCACTGCAACCTCTGCCTCCTGGGTTCAAGCGAGCACATCCAGCTTATTTTTGTGTATTTTTAGTAGAGAGGTGGTTTTGCCATATTGGCCAGGCTGGTCTCGAACTCCTGACCTCAAGTGATCTGCCCGCCTCAGCCTCCCCATGTGCTGAGATTACAGGCGTGAGCCACTGCGCCTGGTTTGGCCCAGTGTTGAGAGCTCCTCACATAGAACCCTCCATGGATCCCGTTTTTTCTCGGAGTTAAGGTGGAATCCTAGTCACAGCCCTGGGCGTGGTGAGTCACGTCCATAATCCCAGTACTTTGGGAGACGGAGGCAGGTGGATTGGTTGAGCCCAGGAGTTCGCAACCATCCTGGGGAACATGGTGAGACCCTGTCTCTAAAATAGAAAAAATAAATAAGTAGGCCGGGCGTGGTGGCTCACGCCTGTAATACCAGCACTTTGGGAGGGTGAGGCAGGTAGATCACCTGAGGTCAGGAGTTCGAGACCAGCCTGGCCAACATGGTAAAACCCTGTCTCTACTAAAAATACAAAAATTAGGCCGGGCGCGGTGGCTCAAGCCTGTAATCCCAGCACTTTGGGAGGCCGAGACGGGCGGATCACGAGGTCAGGAGATCGAGACCATCCTGGCTAACACAGTGAAACCCCGTCTCTACTAAAAAATACAAAAAACTAGCCGGGCGAGGTGGCGGGCGCCTGTAGTCCCAGCTACTCGGTAGGCTGAGGCAGGAGAATGGTCTAAACCCGGGAGGCGGAGCTTGCAGTGAGCTGAGATCCGGCCACTGTACCCCAGCCTGGCCGACAGAGCAAGACTCTGTCTCAAAAAATAAATAAATAAATAAATAAATAAATAAAAATAAATAAAAAAAAAATAAAAATACAAAAATTAGCTGGGGGTGGCAGGCGCCTGTAATTGCAGTTACTTGGGAAGCTGAGGCGGGAGAATTACTTGAGCCCAGGAGGCGGAGGTTGCAGTGAGCCGAGATCGCGCTACTCCACTCCGGCTTGGGAGACAGAGCAAGACTCCATCTCAAAAAATAATAATAATTTAATAAATAAATACATAAATAAATAATTAGTTGGACATGGTAGTACACACCTGTAGTCCCAGCTCCTCGGGAGGCTGAGGCTGGAGGATTGTTTGAGCCTAGGAGTTTGAGGCTGCAGTGAGCTATGATCATGCCATTGCACTCCAGCCTGGGCGATTGATCAAGAACCTGTCTCTAAAAGAAATTAAAAAAAAAAACAACCTATGGAAACATCCATTCAGCCTCTTGCCAGTGGAGGTGGTGAGGGAGGAGGTGGCGAGGTGGGTGCCTAGATCTCCAGCTGAGACAGATCCACGGGGGAAGAAGGAGCATGTTGCGGGGGCCAATGCCAAGCTTAGTGTGCACTGATGGAGTTTGAGGGCTAGGGGAGCAGTTTAGGGGTAGCTGGAACCCAAGGATATTACCAGAGCTCCATTTGGGACTTGTATGAGTAGCCAGGAACCTGGCCGTTTTTTTTGTTTTGTTTGTTTTTGAGATGGAGTCTCGCTCTGTCACCCAGGCTGGGGTGCAGTGGTGTGATCTCAGCTCACTGCAACCTCTGCCTCCTGGGTTCACACCATTCTCCCGTCTCAGCCTCCTGAGTAGCTGGGACTACAGGCGCCTGCCACCATGCCCGGCTAATTTTTTTGTATTTTTTAGTAGAGACGGGATTTCACCATGTTAGCCAGGATGGTCTCGATCTCCTGACCTCGTGATCTGCCCACTTCAGCCTCCCAAAGTACTGGGATTACGGGCGTGAGCCACCGCGCCTGGCCTGTTTTTTTTTAATTTATTTTTTATTTTTTATTTTTTTTATTTTTAGACAGAGTCACACTCTGTCACCCAGACTGGGGTGCAGTGGCATGATCTCGGCTCACTGCAACTTCTGCCTCCAAGTTCAAGCAATCCTCCCACCTCATCCTCCTGAGTAGCTGGGACTACAGGTGCATGCCACCATGCCTGGCTAATTTTTGTATTTTTTAGTAGAGACGGGGTTTCACCATGTTGGCCAGGCTGTTTTTATTTATTTATTTATTTTTTTGAGATGGAGTTTTGCTCTGTTGCTCAGGCTGGAGTGCATGACACCATCTTGGCTCACTGCAACCTCCTGGGCTGGGTTTCTTGAAGGATAGTGAGGCCGAGGTATGGGTCCAGAGTGATGCCACCCCCTTCCCCTTACAGGTGCTGGCCCAGCAGGGGGAGTACAGTGAGGCCATCCCCATCCTGAGGGCAGCCCTGAAGCTGGAACCTTCCAACAAGGTGAGCAGGACAGGGGCACCCTGGGACTTGCTCGGCTGGGAAGTCCCTCCTGTGGTCTGCCTCAGGTCTTTCTTGCTGTGGTTCTCTGTTGTGCTCCCACCTGGGCAGTGGCACGGGGTAGGTATCTGAAGGGTCCTGGTCAGCTTGTGAAGACCCTCATGACGGCCACATAGGCAGTCTGGGCTCTCACCCCTCCAGCGGCTGAGGGCACTGCCAGCCTGCTCCATGCCAACGTCCTTGGCCTTCCTTCCAGAACCTTCTGTCTCCTGGCTACTTTGTGCTCTGCTCCATCGACTGGCTCCCTAGGAGGGATGGGGTCAGCAGCCCTGACTTTGCTAAGCCCAGAAAGGGGCAAATGGGACCCCCATGTCCCAGTGGTCCCAGCACCCAAACAGCCTAGGGTCCCAAAAGGGCAGAGTGCCAGTGAAGACAGGTTGGCCGCCGCGTGTTCTCAGCTTCCCTGCCTTTCACAGACGATCCACGCAGAACTCTCGAAGCTGGTGAAGAAGCATGCAGCACAGCGGAGCACAGAGACCGCCTTGTACCGGAAAATGCTGGGCAACCCCAGCCGGCTGCCTGCCAAGTGCCCTGGCAAGGGTGCCTGGGTAAGCTGGGGCACAGAATGGGCAGGGGCTGCATGCAGGGCATGCCTACCAGAGGGATTTTATTTTGCATACATGAATGTCCTTGGAGACTGGGCCATCCTGGGTGATGCAGGAGACATGGAGAAGGCCCAGCCCTGTGTGATCATGAGTGGAGCTGAAGGTGGAATTCAAGCTGGAGGGCTGCGGGTGGGGAATGGAGCCTCTTCCAGGGCATGAGGGGCAGTGTCCTGGAGGAGGGACCATTTGATTTGGGTTTTGCTATGTGAGTAGGAGTTTGCCAGAAAGTGGGAAATACATGGTCAGGCAATGATTTGTTGGGAGGTCTGTTTGGGCTATGCTGGCAGCTGAGGCCCCAGAGGCCAGTCTTGACCTCGCTCCACCCTTCTCTCCCCTCCTTTTTATCTACAGTCCATCCCATGGAAGTGGCTGTTTGGGGCGACTGCTGTTGCCTTGGGGGGTGTGGCACTCTCTGTGGTCATCGCTGCCAGGAACTGACCGCCCAGGTGGCCGCCACTCCCTCTGCACACCATGGACCCTGCCCTGCGCTTCCCAACTCCCCCAGGCTCCCTGTCCACTGCCCTCCCTGGTCTAGCCCCCTCCTCCGGGTTAGGGGAGCAGGGATTGGGGGTCGTGCAGCCCAGCCAGCAGGAGGGACTAAGGCCCTCTAGGAGGAAAGCCCAGAGGGAGGGGCCCTCATTCCTTCAGACCCAGTTTTCCCCCACCCTCCTTACTCTGCTGGGCTAGGTCTCCGCCAGGGCCGGCCTCAGTTTCTCCTCAACAGGCCTGGGGGCAGCCCTTCCCCTGCCTAGTCCCCGCCTGAGTGCCAGCCCCCCTGCCCCGCCTGCCGCCCCCTGTCCAGGCTCCCTCCCCGCCACAGTGAAATAAAGCCTCCCATCCTGCAGTTTCCACAGACTCCTGAGCTTTCTTCTACCACCACCTGGGGCTGGGCCAGAGAAAGCCTTTGATGCATCTGGAGTCACACAGCATGGTGGATGTGGTTGAGCCAGCTGGAGCTGGGGGGTCTCCTCTCTGGGCACAACACACTAGCTCTACAGAGGAGAAACTGAGGCATAGAGAAGTGGGGTGATGTAGCAGGGAACAAGTGGGTTGAGAGGTCTGACTCAGCTGGACTCTGGGGGTGTTCCTGCCCAGCTCCACCCATTACCCCAGGATTCACTGTTTCCTTACCCGAAATCCAGGACCCCAATGGGTCCTAACTTGAGGCTGCCGCATGGGTTCTGTGGCATCATTGCTTTACCTAGTGGATGTGCCGAATTCAATAGACAGATGGTAGGAGGATGACGAGCACAGGAATTTGAGGATTTAGTGAACTATCATTGCGCCACTGCACTCCAGCCTAGGCTGGAAGACCTCACAAGAGTGAGGTCTCTTTTTATTTTTTATTTATTTATTTATTTATTTATTTATTTATTTTTTTTTTTTTTGAGACGGAGTCTTGCTCTGTCGCCCAGGCTGGAGTGCAGTGGCCGGATCTCAGCTCACTGCAAGCTCCGCCTCCCGGGTTCACGCCATTCTCCGGCCTCAGCCTCCCGAGTAGCTGGGACCACAGGCGCCGCCACCTCGCCCGGCTAATTTTTTGTATTTTTAGTAGAGACGGGGTTTCACCATGTTAGCCAGGATGGTCTCGATCTCCTGACCTCGTGATCCGTCCGTCTCGGCCTCCCAAAGTGCTGGGATTACAGGCGTGAGCCACCGCGCCTGGCCTATTTATTTATTTTTAAGACAGAGTCTTACTCTGTCACCAGGCTGAAGTACAGTGGCACGATCTCTGCTTACTGCAACTTCCACCTCTTGGGTTCAGGCAATTCTCCTGTCTCAGCTTCCCGAGTAGCTGGGACTACAGGCGTGTGCCACTACGCGCAGCTAATTTTTGTATTTTTAGTAGAGACGGGGTTTCACCATGTTGGTCAGGATGGTCTTGATCTCTTGACCTTGTGATCCGCCCGCCTAGGCCTCCCAAAGTGCTGGGATTACAGGTGTGAGTCAGCGCACCCAGCTCTTTTTTTGTTTGTTTTTTTTAAAGAGGCGGGTGTAGTGTCATGGCCTGTAATTTCAGCTCTTTGGAAGCCAAGGTGGGAGGGTCGCTTGAGCCCAGCTTGGTCAACATAGTGAGAATCCATCTGTGATTTTTTTTTTTCTTTTTTTTTGAGATGGAGTCTCGCTCTGTCACCCAGGCTGGATGGAGTGCAGTGGCCAGATCTCAGCTCACTGCAAGCTCCGCCTCCCAGGTTTACGCCATTCACCTGCCTCAGCCTCCCACGTAGCTGGGACTACAGGCACCCGCCACCTCGCCTGGCTAGTTTTTTGTATTTTTTTTAGTAGAGACGGGGTTTCACCATGTCAGCCAGGATGGTCTCGATCTCCTGACCTTGTGATCCGCCCGCCTCGGCCTCCCAAAGTGCTGGGATTACAGGCTTGAGCCACCGCGCCCGGCCTGATTTTTTTTTTTTTTTTTTTTTTTTAAAAAAGAGCGTGCCAGGCACTGTGGTTCCCACCTGTAATCCCAGCACTTTGGGAGACCCAGGTGGGTGGATCACTTGAGCTCAGGAGTTCCAGACCAACCTGCCCAACATAGTGAAACCCCATCTCTACTTAAAATACAAAAATTAGCTGAGTGTAGTGGCGCATGTCTGTAATCGCAGCTACTCGGGAGGCAGAGGTTGCAGTGAACCAAGATCATGGGACTGCAATGCAGCCTGGGCAACACAGCGAGACTCCATCTCAAAATGAGACAGATGGGGTCCAGGGGAGAGGATGTGAATGTCTGGATGCGGCCTGTGAGGAAGCACAGCTGGAGGCCCAGGAAGACCTCTCCCAGGGGATGTGTGCACTGATATTTCAGTGATGGCAAGGGTCTGCCCATGCAGGGAACTGACAGCCCCAGGTCTGGGCAACAGCACGCCCTGTGCAAAGGCCCTGGGGCCAGATCTAGCCTGGTGCATTCCAGATGGATGAGGCCAGGTAGCCCGCAGAGCCCCACCCTGCAGGGCTTCAGGGGCCATGAGAAAGGGCCAGGGTTGATGCTGGCAGGTTCCCTGATCCCATCTGGCTCTCCCAACTCCAGACTCTGGGAGCTTCTCCCATGATGCCGCTCACCAGTACAGCTAGGATGGGCGGAGCCAGCACTGGGGCCTCTGTCACCCCAGCACCTGCACCTTCTTCTTACTGTTCCATCTTGCCCCCAAGAATGAGGACATCCCTGAAAATAGACCACTACATTCATCTCACCTGCATCTATCACCTTATAGCCCAGGAGGGGAAGCTCCCTGCCACAGCCACCCAGCAGAAACTGGTGCAGAAGGGAGGTTGGAGGCCCTCCCAAAGGCCTGGGACTCCAATCTACACCCCCACCTCACTCACTTACCCGCCGCTTCTAGGCCCTTGTTCTCTGGGTCACCTGGATAACTTGAGGCTGGGTGTGGCTTGAGTCTGTGCCCTCTTTCCAGTGGCTAGCCCCAGGTTCAGGCAATTCTCCTACCTCAGCCTCCCAATTAGCTGGGATTATAGGCATGTGCCACCACACCCAGCTAATTTTTTTTGCACGCCAGCTCTGTCACCCAGACTGGAGTGCAGTGGCATGATCTTGGCTCACTGCAATCTCTGACCTCTGACTCCCGGGTTCAAGTGATTCTCCTGTCTCAGCTTCCCAAGCAGCTGGGATTACAGGTGCACACCACCACACCTGGCTAATTTTTTATTATTTATTTATTTATTTATTTTGAGTCTTACTCTGTCGCCCAGGCTGGAGTGCAGTGGTGGGATCTCGGCTCACTGCAAACTCTGCCTCCCAGGTTCACACCATTCTCCTACCTCAGCCTCCTGAGTAGCTGGGACTACAGGTGCCTGCTACCACGCCCGGCTAATTTTTTGTATTTTTAGTAGAGACGGGGTTTCACCGTGTTAGCCAGGATGGTCTTGATCTCCTGACCTCGTGATCCGCCCGCCTCGGCCTCCCAAAGTGCTGGGATTACAGGCGTGAGCCACCGTGCCCAGCCTATTTATTTATTTTTGAGATGGGGTCTTGCTCTGTTACCCAGGCTGGAAGTGCAGTGGCCCAATCTTGGCTCACTGCAGCCTCCGCCTCTTGGGTTCAAGCAATTCTCCCACCTCAGTCTCTCAAGTAGTTGGGATTACAGGGGCATGCCACGAAGCTTGGCTAATTTTTTTTTTTTTTTGAGACAGAGTCTCGCTCTGTAGCCCAGGCTGGAGTGCAGTGGCACGATCTTGTTCACTGCTACCTCTGCCTCCCGGATCCTGGTTCAAGTGATTCTCCTGCCTCAGCCTCCCGAGTAGCTGGGATTACAGGCACTCGCCAACATGCTGAGCTAATTTTTGTATTTTTAGTAGAGACGGGGTTTCACCATGTTGGCCAGGCTGATCTTGAACTCCTGACCTCGTGATCACCGCCTCGGCCTCCCAAAGTGTTGGGATTACAGGAGTGAGCCACCGCTCCTGGCCTTTTTTTTTTTTTTTGAGATGGAGTCTTGCTCTGTCATCCAGGCAGGAGTGCCGTGGTGCATCTCGGCTCACTGCAACCTCCGCCTCCAGGATTTAAGGGATTCGCCTGCCTCATCCTCCTGAGTAGCTGGGATTACAGGCGCGTGCCACCATGCCCAGATAATTTTGTATTTTTAGTAGAGACAGGGTTTCACCACATCAGTGATTAACTTTCTTTTTTTTCTCTCTCTCTCTGTTACCCAGGCTGGAGTGCAGTGGCACCATCTCAGCTCACTGCAACCTCCACCTCCCGGGTGCAAGGGATTCTTGTGCCTCAGAATCCCTATAACAAGCATGTAATCCCAGCACTTTGGGAGGCCAAGGAGGGTGGATCACCTGAGGTCAGGAGTTCAAGACCAGCCTGGCCAACATGGTGAGACCCGGTCTCTACTAAAAATGCAAAAATCAGCCAGGTGTGGTGGCATGCGCCTGTAATCCCAGCTGCTCAGGAGCCTGAAGCAGAAGAATTGGCTTGAACCCAGGAGACAGAGGTTGCAGTGACCTAAAATTGCACCATTGCACTCCAGCCTAGGCAACAAGAGTGAAACTCATCACCAATATGTGTGTGTGTGTGTGTGTGTGTATATACATACAACCTCTTGACTTTTCATAATGCAAAGTCAACTTGTTTCCTGTTCATGTAGAGCACAAATCCGTTTTTTTTTTGTTTTTTACCCCGAAACAGAGTATTACTCTGTTGCCCAGGCTGGAGTGCAGTGGCCTGATCTCGGCTTATTGCAACCTCTGCCTTCCGGGTTCAGTGATTCTCCTGCCTCAGCTTCCAAAGTAGCTGGGATTACAGGCGAGTGCCACTATGTCCAGCCAATTTGTTTGGTATTTTTGGTAGAGGTGAGGTTTCATCTTGTTGGACAGGCTGCTCTCGAACTCCTGGCCTCGTAATCCACCTGCCTTGGCATTCCGAAGTGCTGTGATTACAGGCGTGAGCCACCACGCCTAGCCAGCACACAAATCTTTTTTTTTTTTTTTTTGAGACAGAGTCTCACTCTGTCACCCAGGCTGGAGTGCAGTGATGCGATCTCAGCTCACTGCAACCTCTGCCTCCCGGGTTCACGCCATTCTTCTGCCTCAGCCTCCCAAGTAGCTGGGACTACAGGTGCCTGCCACCATGCCTGGCTAATTTTTTGTATTTTTTAGTAGAGACAGGGTTTCACCGTGTTAGCCAGGATGGTCTCAATCTCCTGACCTCATGATCCACCCGCCTCGGCCTCCCAAAGTGCTGGGATTACAGGCATGAGCCACTGTGCCCAGCTCAGCACACAAATCTTAAGATACAGAATTTCTTCAATCCAGGAGTTCCTAAGTCTTGTTTGTTTCTTAGAGACACGGTCTCGCTGTGTCACCCAGGCTGGAGTGCAGTGGTGCAGCTCTCTGCAGCACTGACCCGCCCCCCTGCACTCAGGTGATCTTCCCACCTCAGCCTCCCAAGTAGCAGGGGCTACAGGCATTTGCCACTGTTCTCAGCCAATATTTTAGTGTTGAATTGCGGCCTAGACCTGGCTAAATGTGAGACTGATAGTTAATATTTCACTCACTTGCTTGATGCACTTTTTTTTTTTTGAGATGGAGCCTCACTCTGTCACCTAGGTTGGAGTGCAGTGGGGTGATCTTGGCTCACTGAGACCTCTGTCTCACGGGTTCAAGTAATTCTCCTGCCTCAGCCTCCCGAGTAGCTGGGACTGTAGGTGCGTGCCACCACGCCCGGCTAATTTCTATGTTTTTATTAGAGACGGGGTTTCACCATGCTGACCAGGCTGGTCTTGAACTCCCAACTTCAAGTGATCCGCCCACCTCGGCCTCCCTTAGTGCTAGGATTATAGGTGTGAGCCACTACGCCTGGTCGCTTGTTTGATAAACTTTTTAAAAAGCTTTATTAAAGGAAGGAAATGTCCTTCCTGGCCAAGCAAACTGCCAGTGCCAACCAATGTCTGGAGTTGAAATAGCCCTGCAGGACGGGCGCGTGGCTCAAGCCTGTAATCCCAGCACTTTGGGAGGCCGAGACGGGCGGATCATGAGGTCAGATTGAGACCATCCTGGCTAACATGGTGAAACCCCGTCTCTACTAAAAAATACAAAAACTAGCGAGTGGGGGTAAGCCAGTGCTGCCTATGGTCAACTGAGGAGAACTGGCCTGAAATGTTCAGGCAAGCTGAAATGAGCAGAGGATTACTGCTCAACTCCCTAAAACAGCGAGATATCTAAAAAAAAAGAAAAATACAAAAAGAGCCAGCCAATGCAGGTGGCAGGCACCTGTAGTCCCAGCCTACTCGGGAGGCTGAGGCAGAGAATAAATGAAATCCGGGGAGGCGGAGCTTGCAGTGGCGGAGATCCGGCCACCGCACTCCAGCCACAGGAGACAGAGCAAGACTCAGTCTCAAAAAAAAAAAAAAAAGAAGAAAACAGAAATAGCCCCAGAGCTTCCCAGAACATGCAAATTATGACATGGTCCGGGGATGGGGAGGAGAGAGGCCCCGAATGGCTGGACTAGGATTGTGAAATTGAATGTGGTCATTCACTTGGCCACTTCATCCTCAAAGGTTTGAGCTGGATGTGGGTGGCGAACTGGAGCATCCAGTAGGTGTGATATTGCAGTTGTGTTGAAGGCATGGAATGCTTTTCATGGGTGGCGAAGGGTATCCCTCGTGGATGGCATAGGTGTGCAAGGTATGCCAGCTGGACCACGTGTGATACCTTTGGAGAACGACGGGGATGGCTTTTTCTTTCATACCAACACATTTCCTAACACCTCCCATGTACCTGGCCTTGAGCAGTGACTCAGCTGGGCCTTACCCGACCTGCTATGGGCTGTGAATTGGAAGTGAGCATTGCAGAAGGAATTTTGCATGTGTACACGAGCTCACATTTCTGGAGCATTTGAACAGGGCGAGCTACATGTGTCCTTGTCTCATGTCATCGTCAGAGGACAATCAGGTAGATGCTGTTACACTCCCTGTTTCCTGGATGAGCAAACTGAGGAACAGAGAGGGCAAGACATGTCCAAGACCACACATGGGGCAAGGGGCAGGGTGGGGTCACTGCTTCCATCAGAGAGCTCACCAGGTGGACTACGTGTCCAGGGGGCACTCTAGGGTAATCAACTCACTTGCAATATTGTGGGTGACCTAGTTCTTTTTCTTTTTTCTTGAGACAGAGTCTCGCTGTGTCACCCAGGCTGGAGTGCAGTGGCGCGATCTCAGCTCACTGCAAACTCCGCCTCCCAGGTTCATGCCATTCTCCTGCCTCAGCCTCCCGAGAGTAACTGGGACTACAGGCACCTGTCACAATGCCTGGCTAATTTTTTTGTATTTTTAGTAGAGACGGGGTTTCACTGTGGTAGCCAGGATGGTCTCGATCTCCTGACCTTGTGATCCACCCGCCACGGCCTCCCAAAGTGCTGGGATTACATGTGTGAGCCACCACGTCCGGCCTTGTTCGCAGAAATTTTTAAGAACTAGGTCATCCATGGCCGGGAGCGGTGGCTCACGCCTGTAATCCCAGTACTTTGGGAGGCCGAGACAGGTGGATCACTTGAGGTCGGGGGTTCGAGACCAGCCTGACCAACATGGTGAAAACCTGTCTCTACTAAAAATACAAAATTAGCTGGGCGTGGTGGTGCATGCCTGTAATCCCAGCTACTTAGGAGGCTGAGGCAGGAGAATTGCTTGACCGGGAGGCAGAGGTTGCAGTGAGCCAAGATCATGCCACTGCACTCCAGCCTGGGCAACAAGAGTAAAACTCTGTCTCTAAACAAACAAACAAAAATGTCTGCAGATGGCCAGGCGCAGTGGCTCATGGCCTACAATCCTAGCACTTCCTAGCACTTTGAGAGGCTGAGGCAGGAGGTTCTTTTGAACCCAGGAGTTTGAGACCAGCCTGGGCAACATGGAAAAATCCCATCTCTTCAAAAAATACAAAAAATTGGCCCAGTATGGTGGAGCAGGCCTGTAATTTCAGCTACCTGGGAGGCTGAGGTGGGAGGATGGGTTGAGGCCAGGAGTTCGAGGCTGCAGTGAGCCAAGCTCATGCCACTGCACTCCCGCCTAGGTGACAGAGTGAGACCTTGCCTCAAAAAAAAAAAAAAAAAAAAAAAAAGGCCAAGCGCAGTGGCTTACGCCTGTAAAACCAGCACTTTGGGAGGCCGAGGCGGATGGATCATGAGGTCAGGAGATTGAGACCATCCTGGCTAACACGGTGAAACCCCGTCTCTATTAAAAATACAAAAAATTAGCCGGGTATGGTGGCACGCGCCTGTAACCCCAGCTACTTGGGAGGCTGAGGCAGGAGAATCTCTTGGACCCAGGAGGCGGAGGCTGCAGTGAGCCTGAGATTGTGCCACTGCTCTCCAGCCTGGGCGACAGAGTGAGACTCCATCTCAAAAAAAAAAAAGAAAAGAAAAGAAAATGGAAGGCTGGGCTTGGTGGCTCACGCTTGTAATCCTAGCACTTCAGGAGGCCCAGACAAGGAGGATCAGTTTGAATTCAGGAGGTCGAGGGTGCAGTGAGCCATGATGGCGCCATTGCACTCCAGCCTGGACAACACAGCAAGACCCCTCAAAAAAAAAAATAGGAAAATGAAGCTGGACTGCACCATCGCTCAAGGCCTGTGGGGATGTAGGATTTTATCCTATTAAAAGTATTCATCTCATAAGAAAAAGTTTACCAGCTCCTCCTCCACCTACCGGTCCAGCACCTTCCCTGGGTGGAAGTCCCATCATCCCACCCTAAGGGATGCCCTATAGGTCCAACTCAGCTTCCAACGCGCGCGCCTCGTTTACATAGCCACGCCCACCCTCCCTAGCCCGCGACCGGGCCTACCCACCCACGTGTTTCACGCCGGCTCCGCCCCTCCACGCCCTCTCTGCGGCTTTCCACAGAAGCCAAAGACGGAAGACTGTAGAGATCTCATAAATAATGCATCACGTCAGCGGCTGTCGGGGCGGGGCTTTGACGCGCCTGGCTGAGTCAGGGTTATGTATAATACTATGGAGGTGGGGCCTGGAGGGGTGCGCGTGTTGAGGCGGAGTTCGTTCACGGAAGTGGCCGCCTCTAGGGCCTGAAGAGGCAGGGCCATCAGTGCCTTATGAATTTGCAACAACTTGGGGCGTTGACTGTGGGCCTTGTGGGGCCCGCAGGGGGCGTGGCCAGGCGCGTCTCCTGAATAATGCAGTACGCTGCCTGGCGGTACGCCGGCGACTGTTGGCTTCGCGGGACTCTGGGGGGCGTGGCCAGCCGCGTCTCATGAATAATGCAGCACGTCAGCGGGCGGCGGGGCGGGGCGTGGCCGGCGCGGCGGCGCTGGAGCCGGGAAGGGGGCGCGGGGGAGAGATGGTCGCAAGATGGCGGCGCTGAAGGAGGCTAGGAGCTACGGGCTGTCGTGCGGGCGGGTTAGCGACGGCAGCAAGGTGTCGGTGTTCCACGTGAAGCTCACCGACAGTGCCCTGAGGGCCTTCGAGAGCTACCGCGCCAGACAGGTGAGTGGCATGGCGCCCGGCGCGCCAGTGGGGAACGTCGGGGCGCGGGCCGGCCTCGCGCGCCCCTCACTGAGGCGTCCGGGCTCGGAGACGCTGGGTCTGTGGTGCTGCTTGCGGGTCCCTGGGCCGGCAGGGCGCGGAGTGGGCGCCCGTCCGGCCTGGAGCGCTGAGAACCGCGTTCCTTCTCAGCATTAGGAGGCAATACAGGCGGGCGGCCCGGGGCTGCTGAGGAGCCCAGACTCGCGCGCCGGGCCGGGAGGGCGTCGGTGTAGGCACCTGGCGGCGTACGGGGCCTTTCTGGCCTGCCCCGCACCTGAGCAGGATCCAGTTTGCGCACCTGGCGGCGGGGCGAGGAGGCGGTGGGCCGCACGGTCTCGGCACCGTGATAGGGGAAAGGTGGGGGCTTTTCCATCTGGGGCCCGAGTAGAGCCGTTGGTGGGGGTGACTGTGTCTGCCCTCATGGGAAGCAACGATCGTCTGTGTGCCTGGCAGGGGGTGGTCAGCGGGGCACTTGTGGGGGCCTGTTCTGTCTGGGTGGGAGGCTGTCTGCAGCTGGGGGCCGGCTTTGACGCGTTCCGATGAAGCCCCTCAGGTTGGGCCACTTTGGTTCTTGGGACGGGGAGTTTGGGCAGAAACTGACAGCTTGTCCCAGCTTTCTGCTCCCCTTACGCCCCTTACACCCTGTCTCTCCGTACACCCTTGGAGAGGGGAAGTGTTGGGGGCGGCTGTGATGTTTTCCTCAGGGCACATGTAGGGGTATCCCTGCCACCCGGGAGGAAACTCTGGCTACCACATCTGGCCGCTGACTCTGGAACTTCTCAGAGGCAGATTTGGGCCCATCTGGGGGAAGTTTGAGGCGTTTCGGTTCTGCCACCTGGCTGGTGGTGGGGAGGGGAGGCTGCCGTGTATGTTCTCTTGGGCCTGACTTTGGGGCGCATCTGGGGCCGTGGTCAGAAACCTGCCTTTTTCATTTCTGTTTGTGTCATGGCCCCCCCCCCCCGGTCTGTGCTGGGTCAGAAGTTGCAGATGACCAGTGGTCAGGTCCCGAGGGGAAGTGGTTTAGGAACCTTGTAACTCCTTTTCTGGAAATTGGGGGCTTCATAGCCCTAAAGGGAGTGGAGGTGGGTCTAGTCTCAGACTCAGAGAGCCCTGCTCCCTGCATGTGTGTGTTTGTGTATACTGGTGATGGTGGTGGTGGGGGGGGTGCCGCGGGCGGGTGAGGAGGGAGACTAACTAGGAAGGAATGTGGCTTTCTTCCTGCCCCGAACTTGTTCAGCTCCATTAGCTAAGCCGAGAATTTCTTCCCCTGTTTGGTTTCCACTGCTCTCCCGGTGCCCACCCCTTCCGTGCTTCTTTCCCATGTCTTTGGGTAATTTCCTCCCTGTCCTGGTGTCTCAGTTTTCCCCTTCATAGAACGAGGATTTCATTTTTTTCGGAAGAGCAAGTTCGCACCTTGTCAAAAAGACTCCCCAAGATGAGGCTAAGGCGCCCCTGCAGGTGAGGAGGAGATGGTGGCAGCGACAGCAGCTGCTGGCCCGTGACCAGCCAGAGCCTCTCTTCCTGGTAGAATTCTGGCCCTGGGTCTTTTTCCCTGAGCGATTCTGACTTGTCCTGCAGGAAGGCAGGCTTTCCTAGAAACAGCTGGGGGAGAGATCATGAGTCATGTAACTACGATGGACTTGGTACCTGGTCACCACTGTCTTCTGCGCTTTGGGAACCAGGAGCTCCGCCTTCTCTCTGATGCTGCTCTTGCTTGCTTCAGTACAGAAGGTCTGCCTGTGTGTCCACCTCATGCTGTCACACAGCTATTTTTACTTTAGGGTATTGGTTACATCCCCTCTCTAAGCTGGATCTTCCTCATGTTAGGGTGAAGGTTACTGTGAACTGTTACTCTCAGAGCCCAGCTGTGTAGGGCAGTGTGTTGACCAGCCAGGAGGGGCTCCCTAGAATAACTTCTCCAAGCCATCTAGAGCAACTTGGCTGGCTGGATTATATTTTGGGGTGATTCAAACTCGGGTTTTTCTCAAAAAGCTGTCTGGTAATTTAAGTGGCTTGGCCACTTTCTGTCTTTTGTTTTTTTTGAGATGGAGTCTCGCTCTGTCGCCCAGGCTGGAGTGCAATGGCCGGATCTCAGCTCACTGCAAGCTCCGCCTCCCGGGTTCACGCCATTCTCCTGCCTCAGCCTCCCGAGTAGCTGGGACTACAGGCGCCCGCCACCTCGCCCGGCTAGTTTTTTTTTTGTATTTTTTAGTAGAGACGGGTTTCACCGTGTTAGCCAGGATGGTCTCGATCTTCTGACCTCGTGATCCGCCCGTCTCGGCCTCCCAAAGTGCTGGGATTACAGGGTTGAGCCACCGCGCCCGGCCTTTTTTTTTTTTTTTTGAGATGGAGTTTCATTCTGCTGCCCAGGCTGGAATGCAGTGGCGCGATCTCGGCTCACTGCAGCCTCTGCCTCCTGGGTTCAAGCGATTCTCCTGCCTCAGCCTCCTGAGTAGCTGGGACTACAGGCACATGCCACCACGCCTGGCTAATTTTTGTATTTGTAGTAGAGTCAGGGTTTTGCCATGTTGGCCGGGCTGGTCTTGAACTCCTGACCTCCAGTGATCCACCCTTCTCGGCCTCTAAAAGTGCTGGAACTGCAGGTGTGAGCCACTGCTCCCAGCCAGCTCGGCTACTTTCGAATTTAATCTTGCCCATGGGGCAGTACGGTGGGTGGACTTCTCTAAGGACAGGGCACCTCCATGCTCTCTGTGGTTTTGGGTAGTGAGCTTGAGGAAGGCAGCTTGAAGAACTTGATTGTGTAACCAGAGAAGTGTACTGGTTATGGACAAACTCTCATGTGGACAGCTCTATCAACCAGCAGCCAGAGTTTTCTATTCCCCATGCTGTGGTTACTTAGTTTGCCAATTGCAACTTCTGGAGAGGGCTTTTATTTTTAGTTTTTTTTTTTTTTGTTTGTTTTTTTGAGATGGAGTCTTGCTCTGTCGCCCAGGCTGGAGTGTAGTGGCACGATCTCAGCTCACTGCAAGCTCCGCCTCCCGGGTTCACACCATTCTGCCTCAGCCTCCCCAGCAGCTGGGACTACAGGCACATACCACCAGCCCCGACTAATTTTTTGTATTTTTCGTAGAGGCGGGTTTCACCGTGTTAGCCAGGATGGTCTCGATCTCCTGACCTTGTAATATGCCCTCCTCGGCCTCCCAAAGTGCTGGGATTACAGGCGTGAGTCACTATGCCCGACCAATTTTTGTTTTTAATTACGAAGAGGCTTTTACAAATTCAGGTGTGGCAGGGGCTAGAAGGGAACTTGTTGTGGAACTTTCTCTTTGGCTCCTAGGAGCAGGTAATCCTAGCTCTGGGAACAGCCCAGGTAGAAGCCCTCCTGTTTTCTCTCCCCAGAGGGCTTTGGTGTTGACTTGGTAGCCAGCTGGAGCAGCATGGTGGAAGGTAAAGGCGCAGCAATACCCGTAGCTGCTGGCCTTCTCATTCTACCTTGGACTTCCTGTAGTTTTTCTTTCCTTTTTTTTTTTTTTTTGAGACAGGATCTTGCCCTGTTGCCCAAGCTGGATTGCACTGGTGTAATCTCAGCTCACTGCAACCTCCACCTCCCGGGTTCAAGTGATTCTCCTGCCTCAGCCTCCCAAGTAGCTGGGACTACAGGCACACACCACCATGCCTGGCTAATTTTTGTATTTTTAGTAGAGGTGGGGTTTTACCATGTTGGTCTGGATGGTCTCAAACTCCTGACCCCTCAAGTGATCCACCTGCCTCAGCCTCCCAAAGTGCTGGGATTATAGGCCCGAGTCGCTACGCTGGGCCTTTTTTTTTTTTTTTTTTTTTTTTTTAGAGGTGAGATTTTGCTCTGTTGCCCAGGCTGGAGTGCAGTGGCGTGATCATAGCTCACTGCAGCCTCGAACTTCCAGGCTCAAGCCAGCCTCAGTCTTCTGAGTAGCTGGGGGCCACAGGTGTGTACCACTGCCCCGGCTAAGTTTTAAATTTTTTTGTAGAGACAGGGTCTCGCTATGTTGCCAAGGCTTGTTTCAAACTCCGGGGCTTAAGTGATTTCCCTGCCTGCCTCAGCCTCCCAAAGTGCTGGAATTACAAGAGTGAGCCATCGTGCCTGGCCTAGTTTTGTTGTTGTTGTTTTTTGAGACAGAGTTTCACTCTTGTTGCCAGGCTGGAGTGTAATGGCGTTATCTCTGCTCACTGCAACCTCAACCTCCCAAGTAGCTGAGCTCACAGGCATGCGCCACCGTGGTCTGCAAATTTTGTATTTTTAGTAGAGACAGGGTTTTATCTTGTTGGTCAGTCTGGTCTTAAACTCCTCACCTCAGGTGATCCTCCTGCCTTGGCCTCCCAAAGTGCTGGCATTACAGGAGTGAGCCATCGTGTCTGGTCTAGTTTTTCCTCTTTCTTTTCTTTTCTTCTTATTTTTTTTTTTTTGAGACAGGGTCTTACTCTGTCACCTAGGCTGGAGTACAGTGGTGTGATCATAGCTCACTGCAGCCTCCAACTCCCAGGCTTAAGTGATCTTCCCACCTCAGCTGCCCAGAGTGCTGGGACTACAGGCATGAACCATTGTGCCTGGCCCAGTTTTTTTCTTTCTCTTTTAATCCCAGCACTTTGGGAGGCTGAGGTGGGAGGATCCCTTGAGGTCAGGAGTTTGAGACCAGCCTGGCCAATGTGGTGAAAACCTGTCTCTACTAAAAATACAAAAAAATTAGCCAGGCATGGTGGTGCGTGCCTGTAATCCCAGCTACTTGGGAGGCTGAGGCAGGAGAATCTGGGAGATGGAGGTTGCAGTGAACCGAGATCGCACCACTGCACTCCAGCCTGGGTGACAGAGGGAGACTCTGTGTCAGAAAACAAAATGACGGCCAGGCACGGTGGCTCACGCCTGTAATCCCAGCATTTTGGGAGGCCGAGGCAGGCGGATCACGAGGTCAGGAGATCGAGACCATCGTGGCTAACACGGTGAAGCCCTGTCTGTACTAAAAAAACATAAAAAATTAGCCAGATGTGGTGGTGGGTGCCTGTAGTCCCAGCTACTGGGGAGGCTGAGGCAGGAGAATGACAGGAACCTGGGAGGCGGAGCTTGCAGTGAGCCGAGATCGCACCACTGCACTCCAGCCTGGGCGACAGAGCGAGACTCTGTCTCAAAAAAAAGAAAAAAGAAAAAAGAAAACAACGAAACGTTCATGGGTTGTAAGGTGGCTGTTCTTGTGGATCTCCCGGTTTGCTCTGATGAGTGATTTTCGGGAGAGGGGAGAGTGGAAGCATGGACACACCCCTTCCTTCCAATACAGTGTCACTCACCTGCGTGGGGAAGTAACCTCTGGTCACTCTGAGGAAGTAACCCTCCCAGGGGCACTTGGGTTGTAGTTCATCATTAGGGGTTTGCATGGGCTCTGTTGCTGAATGACCTCTTCTGGATCACAAGCTCCTTGGTGGAGAGGAGCACACTGTTCAAAAAAAATTGAGGGCCCAGGAAGGGCTTCATGAGGCCCAGGGATTAGAGCCTCTCTCTATTTGAATCTCAGCTCTACCTGCCTCCTGAGGCCATGGGTGAGTGCCTGACCCTCCCATCTCCGAATCCTTTTCAGAACTGGGGTCAGCAGTATTTGACCTGCTCCCTCAAGTTCCAGATCCTTCTCTCAGGGCTGTGAGGATCCTGGTGCCTGACCCTTTCTGAGTTCCAGATTCTCTTCCTTTTGGGAGGAGAATAACCTGACCCCTCTTGTCCTCTGAGCCCTTAGTGAACATACCCAGAGCTGGCTCCTGGGGGGCTGGTCCCTGCCTGGAGGTTCATACAGCGCCGGTGGGAGACTCTGGATCACTAATCTAACCCAATATGATTTAGCCTCTGGTCAGTGCACATGGCTCGGGGTCTGGTTACCCACTAGTGATTGAGATGGGCCCTTCATGTCATGAGCTGACATTCTAGTGGCAGGAGACAGAGAATTCATGAACAGGAAGGATGGCACAGAAATTAGCAAGAGGAACTCGCTGTTGGTCAACGTTAGTGATGGTGAGGGGTACAGGTGGGGCAGTCAGTGGGTGCTTCCAGCAGGTGACACGGAGCTGCAGTCTGCTGGGGGAAGGGTCCCAGGCATGGCTGGCATGCTCTCCCAGGGAAGGGTATGAAGGGAGTGGAGGTAGAGAGGTGCTGGGCCTCAGGCCTGTCACCAGTACTGGGTGCTTCTGGGTGGCCCTGGAGCTGTGCTGGGGGCTACTGTCTGCTGCTAAGTGGGTGGGCTGCATGGATGTCATCCTCGGCACTGGTGGCAGGAGGAGCCTTACTTTAGCCTGTGATCCATTCCCACAGCAGGGCCCCAGAGGCCCAACTTATCTTCCCTTCCCGTTGGGCACCCCTTGAAAGTTTCCTGAGCAGGGCAGTTTCTTTTTTTTTTTTTTTTTTTTTTTTTGGGAGGCCCAGGTCACCAAGCTCTATACCGCCCAGGCTGCAGGTGCAGTGGCCGGATCTCCAGCTCACCCGCAGGCGCTCCGCCTCCCGGGTTCCCGCCATTCCTCCTGCCTCAGCCTCCCGGTAGCTGGGACTACAGAGCCGCCACCTGCTTGGCTAGTTTCTTGTATTTTTGAAGTAGAGGCCAGGGGTTTCACGTGTTAGCCCGGATGGTCGATCCTCCTGACCTGCGTGATCCAGCCCGTCTCGGCCTCCCAAAGTGCTGGGATTACAGGGGCAGGCCACGGCAGCCCGGCCCTGCTTAAGGGCAGTTTCACTTACCAGCCACTGCCTGCTTTCAGAGGCCTTTTTTAGAGACCTAGTGCTAGTGCTGCCCCTCTTGGCCCTGGGCTAGACCCCCATCCCTTCCCATGGGTGCACATCATCTTGACTACTTGCCGGGAGAGCAAGTTTATGGTCCCCTTTCAAGACAGGGACAGATGTGGCTCTGAGGGGTGGCATCACCTGTCTGAGGGCACTCGGCTGTCCTCACTGGCCCATACTGTCTCTTGAGTGCCCACGCCAACCTCTCATGTGAGATTGCAGGGGGCTTGAGCTGAAGGGGACGCAGCTCTGAAGGGGAGTCATGCTGGGGTCCTGAGCCCCGCTTAAATACAACATTCCGCGTCCCCAAGAGGCTCGAAGCTTGGTGACATGAGTGACTGAGGAGATTCCTCCAGTTGCTGGCTGTGCTGTACCCCTTCCCCCAAGAAAGTGGAAAGGTGATGGACACCTACACCTGTGGAGGGTGCCCCACCCCACCAGTGCTGGCTGTGCCACCCACGGTACTGTATTTCATCACCCATCTTCCCTGTGGTGGGAGCAATTCCTATTTCTCAGGTGATGATATGGGTGGAGATTTGGGAAGAGGCTGAATCACCAGGCGGGATCTCCCAGCTGAGAAGTAGCTGAGAACCCAGAGTCCGGGTGTCATGGCCTGGGCTCTTCCACCTCTAAGGGCTGTGGCCGCTGGATGGACTGGGGTGGAGCAGGTGGGCTGCCAGGGGGCATCAGGAGTGGCCCACTGGTGCACCGGGGTATGGTTTGCCGCTGTATTTCAAGGTGAGCATTTGGTGGTTCTAGGTGGGTTCTTCCAGAAGGTGCTAGAAGAGGACAAGCCAGCTTGAGTCTGTGGGCCCAAGCTGGTGGTTTCTGCAGGAGGCAGGCAAGAGTGTGTGTGAGGGACCGAGCTCTGCCCTCGGCACTGTGACCCTTGACTGTGCTTCCAGCTGGTTGCCGTGGCTGTGATTGTAAACAGCAGGCAGCGCTCACTCGGAAACCCACCCCTCTGTTGACTCACGGCCAAGGCCAGAGTTCGTCACCTTTGAAGCAGTTTTGACATCACACCCGGATTGTGACATCCCGCCCGGGAGACCTTGAGGGAGGAACCCGCCAGCCTGACAAGATTGCTTCTGTGTTCCACGTAGCCCTGGGCTCGAAGCAGCTGCCCAGGGAAGAGACCCTAGTTTTCAGAGGTCTGCTTCTTAGGGGGCATCAGCCTTGTTTAAGGCACCTGGCAGGGCACAGACTTGTGATTGATACTGCACCTTTTGGGGTTGGCCTCTTCTGTGTCCTTTGTTTTAGGGCCTTGCTTCCCGTTGTGCTTTCTGCCTTGATGAATTAAGTTGTCACACTTTCTCCTTGGTCTCTGAATCTCATGAACAGGGTTGTCTTCAGTCTCACCTATGTAGTCAGCCACGGAGTCCAAAGGGACACCAGAACAATGCATCCAAATGGCCTGTGACCTGCAGATGCAGTGAATGACAGAGATGGCCATGACGTGGTTATTTTGTCTCTTCGCTTTTTATTTCTTTTTAAAATTTTATTTTATTTTATTTTATTTTTTGAGACAGCGTTTCACTCTTGTTGCCCAGGCTGGAGTGCAATGGCGCGATCTCGGCTCACTGCAAACTCTGCCTCCCAGGTTTAAGCGATTCTCCTGCCTCAGCCTCCCGAGTAGCTGGGACTACAGGCGCCCGCCACCTCGCCCGGCTAGTTTTTTGTATTTCTTAATAGAGACGGGGTTTCACCGTGTTAGCCAGGATGGTCTCGATCTCCTGACCTCGTGATCCGCCCGTCTCGGCCTCCCAAAGTGCTGGGATTACAGGCTTGAGCCACCGCGCCCGGCCCACTTTGCTTTTTAATGAAAAAAGCTGGTATCCAAAAAAACCATCCGCAGGGAGACTATTCCCCCAGATAAAAGCGTCCTGGAGACCTCCCGCCTCCTTCTGACCTGGCAGTGGGCCCTGGAGTCTGATGCTAATTATATCTTCCAGGGCTGGACCCTCCTGGCCAAGTGGAGACACAGCTCCTGGCTGAGGCAGCCAGGCCAGCAGACGTGTTTGTGACTCCTGCAACCCTCTGAAGGGATGGGGCTTCGAGTTCTGGTCAAGTTTGTGGAATCACTGAACTGTTTTTTTGTTTTGTTTTGTTTTGTTTTGTTTTTGAGACGGAGTCTTGCTCTGTCACCCAGGCTGGAGTGCAGTCGTGCGATCTTGGCTCACTGCAACCTTCGCCTCCCGGGTTCACGCCATTCTCCTGCCTCAGCCTCTTGCGTAGCTGGGACTACAGACACACACCACCATGCCCGGCTAAATTTTTGTGTTTTTAGTAGAAACGGGGTTTCACCGTGTTAGCCAGGATGGTCTTGATTTCCTGACCTTGTGATCCGCCTACCTTGGCCTCCCAAAGTGCTGTGATTACAGGCGTGAACCACCGGGCCTGGCCTGAACTCCTATTTTAAAAGCAACCTGTGAAGTTTTTTTTTTTTTTCTTTTTTTTTTTTTTTTTTTTTTTTTTTTTTTGAGACGGAGTCTCGCTCTGTCGCCCAGGCTGGAGTGCAGTGGCCGGATCTCAGCTCACTGCAAGCTCCGCCTCCTGGGTTCACGCCATTCTCCTGCCTCAGCCTCCCGAGTAGCTGGGACTACAGGCACCTGCCACCTCGCCCGGCTAGTTTTTTGTATTTTTAGTAGAGACGGGGTTTCACCATGTTAGCCAGGATGGTCTCGATCTCCTGACCTTGTGATCCGCCCATCTCGGCCTCCCAAAGTGCTGGGATTACAGGCTTGAGCCACCGCGCCCGGCCTTTTTTTTCATTTTTACTATATAAGCAGTATAACTCAGGGTAGAAAACCTGCAAAGTACCTAAAAGTAGCAAGTCTGTTCTCATCGCCCCAGGCAATCGCTGTTGACACCTTTGCACCCTCCTCTGTCTCGCCTGGGTGCGCCATGTCGTCATAGTGGCTCAGTTATATGGTTTTGTGTCTCTTCTTCTTTAAACACTTCATGTTTTAATGCTGCACCTTCTGTGCATCGTGGAGCCTGACAGGTCAGTATTCTTCGAGCATTTTTGTGTTCTTGGCACTGTGCTTGGTTCTGGGGATGCCCAGATGCTGTGGGCCTTGTGTGTGTGCAGACCAGTCCACCATCCCGTAGTGAGGCTACACAGTGATGAGGTGAGGTGAGGGAGGTGACCCAGCACAGGCCATGCCCATGTGTCTGTGAGTGGAGCCTGGAGCATGAGGCTGCGATTTTGAGGCCAGGGAAGGCAGCTCAGCCCCCCTTGGCTTGCTCGTCCTTGGAGAAATCGAGCTGCTGGTGATGGAGGACTGTGGTCAGTCCTTCTCACCGTTCTTCAGATGGAGAGACCACAAGTATATGCGCCAGTCTGAACACCCCTGTCCTTCCTCCAGGCTCATTGGGGGCCTCAGCTCTTCATGAGATGCTGTTGTTGCGCCCTGTGTCCTTTTTATATGCTTGGTGAAAATGTTTTCATGAGGAGGGTCTCTTGAAGGATTCTGAGAACTGCATATTGGGGATCAGGTACATTGGTGGCACTGCTCCCACTGACAGTTTGAGCTCCAGGCTGCTGGTACCCTCCCTGAGCCTCAATTTCCCAATTCAGGTGAAGTGATGTCCTGGAGGTTAGACAGGCTCATTCTCCCTGGCTGTGCAGGAGGTATCATCTGCTCTCCTCGTTGACCCAAAAATGATCCCAGAAAGCAAAACCCTCCAAAATTTAAAATAGCCTCTCCTGTAGCTCTGCTGTTAGGGTTTTATTGTTTTTTTCTGCAATAAAGAACTGGCTTCCTTGTTTTGGATCATTGCAACCTCTGCCTCCCAGGCTCAAGCAGTCCTCCCACCTCAGCCTCCTGAGTAGCTGGGACTACAGACATCCATCATCATGCCTGGTTGATTTTTGTATGTTTTTGTAGAGATGGGGTTTCACCATGTTGCCCAGGCTGGTCTCGAACCTGAACTCAAGCGATCTGCCCGTCTTGGCCTCCCAAAATGCTGAGATTACAGGTGTGAGCCACCGTGCCTGGCCTGTTTCTTTATTTCTTTATTTTTGAGACGGAGCCTTCTGCTCTGTTGTCCATACTGGAGTGCAATCACATGATCACAGCTCACTGCAGCCTCAACATCCTGGGCTCAAGTGATGCTCCTACCTCAGCCTCCCCAGTAGTTGGGACTACAGGCATATGCTACCACATTCAACTAATTTTTTTTTTTTGTTTTTTGAGACGGAGTCTTACTCTGTCGCCCAGACTGGAGTGCAGTGGTGCGATCTCCACTCACTGCAAGCTCCGCCTCCTGGGTTCACGCCATTCTCCTGCCTCAGCCCCCGGAGTAGCTGGGACTACAGGTGCCTGCCACCACGTCCGGCTAATTTTTGTATTTTTAGTAGAGACGGGGTTCCACCATCTTGGCCAGGCTGGTCTTGAACTCTTGACCTCATGATCCACCCACCTCGGCCTCCCAAAGTGCTGGGATTACAGGCATGAGTCACTGTGCCCGGCCCTTTTTTGTTTGTTTGTTTGTTTGTTTGTAGAGACAGGGTCTCACTGTGTTGCCCAGGCTGGTCTCGAACTCCTGGGCTCAAGCAATCCTCCAACCTCAGCCTCCCACAGTGCTGGGATTACAAGCTTGAGCCACCGTGCCTGGACAGCTTCCTGGTTTCTTTAGCAATTTCCCCACTGGAAAGCCCACAGCACTGTCAGAGGGATCTGGGACCCCTGTACATTCACCTTCTCCATCAGGCCACCTCCAGTGGTGTGGTGGGTGGTGGGCGGTGGGCAGGGAACCAGACTGATGGCCTGTGGTGTGAATGGACCACATCGTGCTCATCCATGCCTCTGTCCATGGGCATTTGGGTTGCTTTCACCTCTTGACTGTAGTGAACCATGCTGCTGTGAACAGGGCATGTAAGTATCTGTTCCAATCCCTGCTTTCAGTTCTTTTAGATACACACCCAGAAATGGACTTGTTGGATCACCCAGGCTGGAGTGCAGTGACATGATCTCGGCTCACTGAAACCTCTGCCTCCTGGGTTCAAGCAATTCTCCTGCCTCAGCCTCCCAGGTAGCTGGGATTACAGGTGCCCACCACCATGCCCAGCTAAGTTTTCTTTTTTGTTTGTTGAGATGGAGTATTGCTCTGTCGCCCAGGCTGGAGTGCAGTGGCGCTATCTCGGCTCACTGCAAGCTCCGCCTCCTGGGTTCACGCCATTCTCCTGCCTCAGCCTCCCGAGTAGCCGGGACTACAGGTGCCCGCCACCACACCCGGCTAATGTTTTGTATTTTTAGTAGAGATGGAGTTTCACCGTGTTAGCCAGGATGGTCTTGATTTCCTGACCTCGTGATCTGCCCACCTCGGCCTCCCAGAGTTTTGAGATTACAGGCGTGAGCCACCATGCCTGGCCCACGCCCAGCTAATTTTTATATTTTTAGTAGAGACGGGGTTTCACCGTGTTGGCCAGGCTGGTCTTGAACTCCTGACCTCAGGTTATCTGTCCACCCTGGCCCCCCAAAGTGCTGGGATTAGAGGCGTGAGACACCGTGCCTGGCCTCATGTGGTCATTATTTGTTTAATTTTTTTGAGGATTTGCCAAATTGTTTTCCACAGCGGCTGCAGCATTTTACATTCCCACCAGCAGTGCACAAGGGTTGTGGTTTCGCCATGTCCTTGACCCCACTGATTATTTTTTGATGGTAGCCATCTTAATGGGTGTGGGGTGGTCTTGGAGCCTTTTAAATACCCTCATGTGTGTGACTGTCCTGTGAGAGCTGGGGCCTGCAGGGCCTCTGATGCCCCTGGATGGACCCAGGAATCACCTGGTCACAGGTGACAGAGGAAGGTCTTGAGTAGGATCATCTGGGCTCAGGTGAGAGAAAGGGACAGGGAGAGCCCGGTGTGGCCCTGCAGTGGGGGAAGCTGGGGCTGAGTGGAGATGACAGTGGCTGTGTGCCCTGCTTCTGCATAGCCAGTGTGTGGTTGCCCGGCCTGTGTCGGGACACAGGTTTCTCTCTTTTTTTTTTTTTTTGAGACTGCATCTCACTCTGTCACCCAGGCTGGAGTGCATTGGTGTGATTCTTGGCTCACTGCAACCTCCGCCTCTCAGGTTCAAGCAATTCTCGTGCCTCAGCCTCCCAAGTAGCTGGGATTACAGGCTTGTGCCATGATGCCCAGCTAAGTTTTTTGTATTTTTAGTAGAGACAGAGTTTCACCATGCTGGCCAGGCTGACCTCAAACTCCTGGCCTCAAGTGATCCATCCGCCTTGGCCTCCCAAAGTGCTGAGATTACAGGTGTGAGCCATCAGAGACGGGGAGAGGGGAGAGCATTGACCTGTGTCTCCATCTGTGCTTACCCTGGAGACCTGAGATCGGGCCCCTCTATCCAGAGTAGGCTGATTGGAGGGCGCCTGTGGGCCAAGGGGCCAAGTTGGGGTAGCCACCCCATCACATTGTCCTTCCTTCAGAAGGGTGACTCCCCACCAGGAACCCAAAGGGCTTGGGGTGGCCTCTTCTCCTCCCACAGGCCTGAGGAGCATAAGCTGGATTGGTAAGTTCCCTTTTCCTTTCCTAAAACAGTGATTTTTTGGGGGACGTTCAGCTTCCTGCTATGGATCTTGTAGCCCCTCACACCTGGAAGGAGTGACCTTAGGGTCTCAGTGAGGCACTGTGATGATGAGGATGCCTGCTTAATTGCATCAGGGTGCCTGGTTCACAGGACCTCCAACCTGGCTGCTGTGGGGAAGGGCCCTGGTGGATGCTCCCGCTCACAGCTTCTCTGAAATATTCCCGAGATCTTGAGGGGAATTTGGGCTGCGTCCACCTCATGTTTGCGCCATTTCCCCATGGAATTAGTGGTAGAGGTGTCTCACAGGGTCTCTTTTTGTGTCCTCAAGGAAACTGAAGCCTATAAGGTCTGCCTAGGGTCACTGCCATAGTTGCCTATCCCCACAACAAGGCTTGCTGCCTTGTTAGGACACGGACAAAGTGGGCTGTGGTGTGATCTTTTTCAGCAGCAACCCTGGAGACTACAGCATGTTGGTAAACTGTGGCCAAAGGGCCAGGTCTGGCCTGCCACTTGTTTTTGTAAACAAAGTGTTAATTGGGACACAGCTGCCCACTTGCTTACCTGTAATTTATAGCTGCTCTTGCCCTGTGACGGCAGCCAAGGCTGCAACTGTCTAGCTCACAAAGCCTGAAATACCGACTCTTTGGCCCTTCACAAAAGAAGCTTGCTGGCCGCTTGTCTAGGCTGTCCAGCTGGGTGTGTAGGCTGTCCAGCTGGGTGTGTGGTAGGAAGACTTGATGTGTTACTGGAACCACTGTCCTGGGGCCAGGCTCAGGCCTTGGGCTCCCAGGCCCCTGTGCAGTGCCAAGCAGCCCTGTGAAGCCTTACTGTTGGCCAGAGCCCGTTGAGACTTTGGAGGATCCTTTTGTTCTGGCCCCTTTATTTCACTAATAGGACATCTAGAAGATAATGGCTAACTTGAGGTCACACAGTTAGTGCATATGATGTCAAACCTTGAACTTGAGGGCATCCACTCTGGGACAGGCTACCGTCCTGGCTGCTGACTCCTGTATTGTATTTTATTATTTTTATTTTATTTTATTTTACTTTTTAATTTTAATTTTTTAGGGAGAGGGTCTTGCTGTGCTGCCCAGGCTGGAGTGTAGTGGTGTGATCATAGCTCACTGCAGTCTCTAACTCCTGGCCTCAAGTGATCCTCACGCCTTGGCCTCCCTAAGTGCTATAGGTGTGAGCCACCACACTCAGCTGTGACTCCTATTTTGATCTCATGCAAACTCAAAATGTTTCTCAGCCTGCATGGGAGTCCCTGGGTTTTCCAGGAGTTTTTCTCAGCAACTGCGTCAATCCTGACATAGCTTCCAGTGGGAACTGGTCTCTTTATTTGTGACCTGTATGTGACCTTTGGAATTGAAAACAAAACACAGTCATGCGCAGCCTGGATGGGAAGGGCTGGCTGTGTGTCCCTTGTGGAGTTGGAAGCAGCTGCCACATGGAGGCAGCCCCAGCCTGTTGCATCCTCATCTCTGGGGATGGAGCTGGGGGTCAGGCGTCTGCCTCCAGATGGGTAGTGGGGCCTGCAGAACCTGTGTCTGATTCTAGTTGAGCTCTGAATGCAGTCCCTGAGCTTCAGCTGCGTGGCTGTGCAGTGGGGCACAACCTACACAGTGCAATCTCCTACACAGAGGGATTGTACCCAGTGGGGGTTCAGCTGCCTCCGGGAGTGTTTCTCGTGTAGGAAGCTGGAGGGATGAAGCCCCTGCCCTCACATGGCCCACTGCTTCGCAGCAGGGAGGTACACCATAAACCAGGAACAGCCAGATCATGGTGGCTTCAGACTGGCTCGGTGTGCAGTGGTGTTGGACTTGGGCAGGCAGGCATCTCCCTCCACAGAAGCAAGCTTACCCTGGGCTGGGGAGACGTAGGA
Source organism: Papio anubis (assembly GCF_008728515.1). Classification (NCBI taxonomy): domain Eukaryota; kingdom Metazoa; phylum Chordata; class Mammalia; order Primates; family Cercopithecidae; genus Papio; species Papio anubis. Next base: position 33,571,164 of record NC_044995.1, read on the forward strand.
GACCCTTGCAGAACTTTCTTAGCTTGGGGCAAGTGCCGTGTGCAGATTAGATTCTTTGTTAGATATCAGTGGCCTGAAAGACTCAGAGGACGACTTCTTGGGCAGTTCTCTGCCAAGGGGCTGTGGGTCTGTGGCCAGGCTCTGGCAGCGGACTTGGCCTGTTTTCACTCTTCTTATCTGGGGATGTTATCTCTCCCTTTTCAGAGTTGGGTGTGACCCTTGAACTGCCACAGGCCAGGCACAGACCGTGCAGGGAGGTGTCTGAGGGCAGGGACCGGGTGCAGCTAGAAGAGCATGTTCCTTCCTCTCCTGGTGGCACTATTTTTGGAGCTGGATGCTCACAGACGCCTGCTTGTTCCAGTGAAATGTGCTCAGCTCACACTGGATCTGGCAAGTGGGAGGGGACAGCCAGTGCTGGCAGCCTGTGTCCAGCTCATCTCCAGGCTGCCCTGGCTCTCTTACCTGTGCACAGGGTCCTGCTGGTCGAGGGCCATGTGCCTGGAGCCACATGACCCCATGATGTAGGAATCGCTTCCATCTTGTAGGCCAGCTCCTTGTAGATAGGAAGTGGAGCCGTGTTGAGAAGGATTCTGAGGTGATGACTGGCCTAGAGCGGAGGATCAATGAGACAGGGTCCCTGGCGCTCTGATCATACCATCTCTGTGGGGAGGGTTCCCTCTAATCTGTGAGCTGAGGAGGGTAACAAACTCCTAGGTATGCAAGGTGAGGTTTACATGCTGTTGAATAGAAGTCCGCTTTTGTTTTTTCTTTTTTTTTTTTTTTTTTGAGACGGAGTCTCGCTCTGTCCCCCAGGTTGGAGTGCAGTGGCGCGATCTCGGCTCACTGCAAGCTCCGCCTCTCGGGTTCACGCCATTCTCCTGCCTCAGCCTCCTGAGTAGCTGGGACTACAGGCGCCTGCCACCACACCCGGCTAATGTTTTGTATTTTTAGTAGAGACGGGGTTTCATTGTGGTCTCGATCTCCTGACCTTGTGATCCGCCTGCCTCAGCCTCCCAAAATGCTGGGATTACAGGCATGAGCCACCGCGCCCAGCCCGCTTTTGTTTTTTCAGATGGGGTCTTGCTCTGTCACCCAGGCTGTGGTGCAGTGGTGTAATCATAGCTTACTGCAGCCTTGGCCCCTGGGCTCAAGTGATCCTTCTACCTTAGCCTCCCAAATAGCTGGGGCTACAGGTGCGTGGCACCACACCTGGCTAATTTTTTATTTATATGGAGACAGAGTCTCCCTGTGTTGCTCAGGCTGGTCTCAAACCCCTGGCCTCAAATGATCTTCCTGTCTTGGCCTCCCAATGTGCTGGGCTTACAGGTGTGAGCCACGGCACCCAGCCGAGCAGAAGTCTGGGCTGATGCTGCACCCCAGAGGCACAGGGGCTTTGGATCCCTTTCTCCCTGGGGGAGAGGGTAACTTGCCACGGTCTGCTCTGAAGCAGCACAGGTGTCCCTCCACTGTGGGAGGCGACTTAGGAGCAGGCGCTCCTGGAGGGTGGCCCAGGCAGGTCGCTGGAGGGTGTGGGAGACAGGGTCCAGGCCTGAGGTGGTGCCAGCAGGGCTGTCTCCACGTTGACTGTGGGGGGCTGGTTCCAAGCCGGGCTGCAGACCCAGCTGCTGCGTGCGGTGTGGCCTGAGTCCCAGGGGCAGCAGCCTGGGCACACATGGGCACCCAGCTCTTGGAGGGAGGCTGGGTCAGTGGGCCTAGGGACAGAGCTCCTGGTGTCTAAACTGTTGTCCCAGGGATGGCTGAGGGCCAGCATGGGGGGCCCAGGCTGCCACTTTTGCCTCACTGGTGTTGACCACGTGTGCTGGGTGGTGTGTGAAGTACAGAGCAGGACACAGGGCGGGAGTACCTGACTGTACAGTGGTGCCACCCTCTGGGCCTCAGTTTCTCCCTCTGCAGTGTGGGGTCATCCTGTGGGTGGGAGGTCAGGTCAGTGCCTGCAGCCCCTCCTGCCATACACATTCACCTCTCCTTAGTTTGCTTTCCTGTCCGTGGGGTGTTTCAGGGTTCAGGGAGCTGTGTCCTGGCACATCAGAGGAACACAAGCCACTGTCCTATGACCCCCTTTCCTCTCCCATCCTCTTCTCCCCTCCCCTGTGTGTGCCTGGTGCCCCGGGTGGCTTGCAGGGCGCCAGGCACACACTGTTTCCTTTCCCGGCTCAGCCCTTTCCCATTACAGAAACCCCAGCTCTCTCCCAGGCTAGTTGATAGTGAGGAGCCCGCGTTCCTGAGGGCTGTTGAAGCACCAAAACATAGGAAGCTCTGGATGAGGTGAAGAGCATGTGTGTGTGCATGGCACAGGCGCTATGGCCCTGCCCAGTGCTTTGCACACGTGCCTTCCTGCCTACCTGGGAAGTGGGATGAGTAATGGCAGTAACTGGGGCTTACCGCCGGGTGCCCTCACCCGTGGGAGGGTGTGACTGGCCACAGCATCCTTAGGATGAAGAATTGAGTAGCTATCTTCAGTCCTAACAAGAGCCGAACTAGTTGGGATTACATTTGCCGTTGGGCGAGGTATGGCAGATGCGGAAGAAAGCACACCATGGAGGAGAAGGGAGGGTAGGAGAGGATGGGAGAGGAGTGGGGGCTGCAGGACAGTGGCTTGTGTTACCCCGATGTCCTGGTATGTCACAGCCCTCTGGCACACAGAAGTTGCCCATTGTTCTCAGTCCCTTGGGGTTTGGCCATGATGGCAGGAGGGTGAGATATCCTGAGCCTTGACCTGCTGCTCCCACAGCCCTGGCAGCCCAGAATAGTTAAAGCCTGGGTTGTCTCCACAAGGCAAGAGTTTTTGCCTCTGCTGGAGCTGTGGACTGAGAGCTCCTGTATGCAGGCATCACACATCCCCAGGCCAGCTGCCTCCTCGGGTGCTCAGGGCTGCGGGGGCTGTGTGTCCCTCAGGCACTGTCCACTGGACAGGTGGTGACAGGGCTCCATGGAGAGTGTCCCAGAGTAAACAAGTTCTAGTATACGCAGTGTTTCTCATGATAGCCCATGGGGTGTGTTGGTGGGGGGAGACACAGCTCATGTGCCAGTGTCACTCTCGGGCCTTGGCAGGGATGCAGCTGGGAGAGTTCTGTTTATTTAAAGTTGAGCCTCAACTTTTCTGCTGTGACTTATTAATCCATTGATCTACCCTGTGGGCGGTGCCAGGCTCTCCTGAGGACTTACAGGTGACCTCTGCTGACCAATGACAGAGAGCATCACTGCTCTGATGACCGGACCCAGACTGCAGGTTCTGGAGCCCGTAGCTACTTCCCCTTCCTCCCAGGCAGAGATGAACGTGACAGGGATCAGACGTACATGGCAATTTCAGATGGGAGTTGAAGAATGCTGAGCTCTGTAGAAAATATAGGGGAAATTTAGCAAAGCAAGTCACGCGTCATGGATTTCAATCAGGATGTGCCTTGAGATGTGGATAATCCTGAAAGTCACAGATTACATTGAAAAAACAGAGCAGGAGTGGCCTCTGTGTGTGAGCACACCCTTGGGTAGATGGCTGACAGATGCCCTTTGCCCACCTCCCCGCCTCCTCAGCCTCACCCCTCCAGCCTTTCTGTGCTGTCCCTGGCCTGTTGGCACAAGTGGCTGAGGAGGCCAAAATGAAGTGATGCATGCTTGGCAGGGGTGCCAGCACAGGTGACCCCTGCACCCACCGTGACGGCCAGCAGATCCTCTGCATGCTGTAGCCACCAGGTGAGGCCTCCCTGGATGCCGAGGAGTCGGTGCTTCAGTGAGCCCCTCGGATCAGGCGGGGGGATGTGAGTGAGCAGGGTGTCCACATGGATACGGGTGGGGTCAGACCTAGCGTCTGGCCAGAGTGTGTGTCCTTAACCTTGGCGGGGCAGCAGCCAGGCCCCCAGGTGTGACTCCAGTTAGCCAGGTGCATTCTGAACAGGAGTGAAGAGTGACATTCCCGTGGACCCTCATCCAGCCTGCAGCTGGGAAGGCTCCCTGAGAAGAGAAACTCGGCAGGACCCAAGGAAGGGTGGTGTTATTGAGCCCTGGGTGGGTGCTTTGGAAAAGCCCACTCTCCACTCCTGCTGGTGCCAGGCAGCCAGAGTGACAGGTTCCCGTCCCTTCCCACCACTGCTCAGACATCTCCTCACAGCCCCTGAGTTCTCAGCAGCCGTGACTCTGCGTGTCCCCTGAGCTCTGGGTGTCTGGGGCCACATCAGCTCACTTGGGGAACTGTTACTAGATGAACATGTGGTGGGGCCGGGTGAGGAGGGACGTGTGTCCTGCAACAGCCTGTTCTGTCTGTTCTGTCACGTCCAAGAGCCCACGTCCTGCCTGAGATTCCTGGTACGGGCAGCTCAGCTCCTCAGAGCCTAGCCAGACGTGCCCCTGCCTTGCTGGGGCTCCCTCACTCGCATGGGTCTGCTTCACTCCCTTGCTGTTCTCCAGCTTTGCCAGATGCTTTTTCCAAAAATAAGACAGAAAAACTCTGTCACCTCCTTTTTATCCCACTTATCACCCCAGGGTGGGGGTGCTCCCTCCCAGATGCCATAAAGACACCCATGGCCCTGACTGCTGGGCGGGCGGCACCACGGGATACTCTCCAGACCATATATGCTCACAGGGATGTCCCTGCACTAGGTGCCAGCCACAGTGCGGGTTCCCTTTTCTTTTTAAGTCAGGTTCCTGTTTCACCACGTTAAACCAGCTGTAAAGTGCCTCTTTATAAAATAAGCGGGTAATAGGGAGCCACTCTGGCAGTGACCAGGGAGCTCTACAGGGCAGTGCCGCCCAGCCCTGTGCCTGTGTGTGGTGGGTGTGCAGCCACTGGAAGTGCCGAGCTGCCTGCCTGGAGCGCTGGCCTGCCCTGTTAGTAACCGAAGCTCTGCTGGGCATTGGCACACCCAGCCAGGTGGCCCCATGGTTTCCCCAGACAGGGGCTTTTGGATTCTGCATTGATGGCCCAAAACTTCTTCCCTAAGTTGTCTCAGAAGCAAAAACAGGAAGGTCATTGGGTTTCTTTGCAGAACACTAACCCATGCTGCCACCCCGTGTTCCCAATCCTCCTCCTGGCATCTGCAGCATGACAAGTGGCAGGTGTCTGGTGTCCGTTGTCGTTGGGCCCTCTCTCTCATTTAAACACTGTCTCTTCCTCCTCGGCTTCTTCAGTTGTCTTCCCTCAGAGATGGGATTTTGGGAAGCCCTGTGTGCGGATTACTGGGACTTTTGTGGTTGGGGACATTTGACCTTTTAGTTGTAAATGTCTGCTCCTAATGCAGCTGGTTGCAGGATTTCCCTGGCGGTGGGGGTGCCTGTTGGCAGAATTGACTAAGGTGAGCTCACTACTGGATTCTGGCACAGTCAGCACAGGCCTGGCCCTCACCTGGGACACCTCCCTCCCTTCCTGGTCTACTCCTGGCCTGCCCACAACTCAGAAGATGTAGGTGGTGCTCTCCACGGAGGATGGCTCCAGGGGGCCTTTCTGTATCCACAGCTGTTCCCACAGCCCACCCTAGGGTGGTCATGTCTCTCTCTTGCTGTCCTGGAATCCTTCATTCACCTCTGGGTGCTGGACTGGGGGTGTGCATCCTCAGTGGGCTATCCGGCTGTGGTGTTGGGAGCCTCCTGGGTGTTCCGGCCCTGTGGAGCTGTGGGACACCGGGCAGCTGAGTGTGGAGCATCAGAACATCCCCCACTTGCTGTAAGCTCCTTGTCCCCATGCCAGGTGCTGCTCATGCCTCTGTGGGATGCACTCTAGCAACCTCTGGGGGCTCTGTGGGGGTGACTCCTGGTTCCTGATCGTGTGTCTCCTGAGCCCAAACCACCCTCATGAGGCTCCAGGACCTGCCCGCCAGGCTCCAGTGTTTCCTCCCCTTCCTCTTGACTCTGCTCAGGGCCTTTCTTTGGAAAGGGCTGCCCTGATCACTGGTGCCCATGCTGCCTCCCCTCCTTCCTGTCCACCCTCAGACATGTAGCTGGAGGCCGAGGATGTGGGGGAGATGCTCCCCAAGGATGGACCATCTGTGGGAGAGTCCGAATTTGCCTGGATCGGTGGTTTCAACTTTCTTTTGCTTTTATGTTATGCTACCACCTCTTGGGCCCCAGCCAGGTGTGTCCGATGGACCAGTAGGAAGTGCCTGGGGTTGGGCAGATCCTGTCCCAGTGAATTCTGGCTGTCCTTGTGTGCTCCCCTGAGTAGCCGGCCCCTGGCTTGGTCTCCGTCTCATCTGCCCGGCTCTGAGCTGGCTGTGCCATGAACGAGTGTCTTGCTCCCTCCTCCCAGTGGCCCCTCACTCCAAGGCCCCGCTGGCCTGGAAGAGCTGCCTTGAGGTGTGTGGCAGGTTGGAGGGTCCGCCTCATTGTCAGAGGCGTGGGCCCCTCTTCGCCGACAGTGGGCCCATCCCAGGCCCTTTCCCACATCCTCTCGCTCAGCAGGATTTTTGATTCCCCTTAATTTGATTCCTCTTAATTTTTGATTCCTCTTAATTTGGTGCTGGGCACACATGGTATCTCGCTGTCATCTGGGTCTGCCTGGTGGCTTCTCGTGTGTTTTGCCCACTTGTGTTACTCTCTGTGGTCCATACTGTGCTCACCACTGTTTCCCATTGAGTGGTTTGGCGCGGAGTGGGGTTTGCTGTGGCACAGGTTGTCTGCATGGCCCCTGGAGGTGTGCCGCTTGCTGCCCGCTGATGCAGATGGCGAGAACAGTGTCATGGCCTGCTCGTTCTTCTCCCAGGTGTGCGCCCACATGCTTGGGATGGGACAGCATTGCCTCTCCCGCTGTGAGTTTTGGTCCAAGTTCAGTGGTTGGAGGTTGGCCTGCCTTCCCTGCAGGTTCTGCTCTGTGGAGTCACAGAGTCAACTCTGTGGAGTTGAATTTGGCGAGCAGTCGCCATGTGTTCACTTTCCTGAGTGTGATCTGTGTGCACATTGGCTGGTATGTTTTGAAGCACCCAAACCATCTTAGGCTGTTTTTGAGAGTCTTGGGTATGCTTCAGTGTACCTCAGTGATGTATTAAAAAGTTAAAGCAGTGTTTTTCAGTTGAAAAATAGTAAGCTTTGTAAGGCCCCTGACAGTTCCCAAAGCTGTTTTACACACATGGTGTGTTCCAGCCCGAGACCACCATCTGCCATGCTGCCCCAGGCATGGCACAGGGAGGGCTCACTAAGAGGTCGCAGGGCACCAGAGTTGTGCCGACCTCCCCAGGGGACCAGTTGACCCCTCCATCGGCGCCAACACACAGCTGCTTCCTTGAAGGAAGTTCTCAGTTCCCGTCTCTCCTTTTGTGAGAATGGACTCTCTGGGAACGAAGCTGTGCCAGGTCCTGCGCCAGGTCCTGCCTGGAGAAAACTGGATTCTGTGTGCAAGATTTCAAATGTCGCAAGCAGCCTGTTGATGGAGCAGCTGTGAAAGTGGTGGGAGAAGTGGACCTCTTGAAGAGCGCTTGGTGCAGCCTAGTGGGGTTCATTTACAAACCCACGATATGCTCAGGAAGCCTCATGGTCACACCTGTCTCAGGAGTGAGGAAGGCGGGAACAGGAACGTGGCTGGTGGTCTCACTTTTTTTTTTTTTTTTTTTTTTTGAGACAGAGTCTTGCTCTGTCGCCCAGGCTGGAGTGCAATGGCACGATCTCAGGTCACTGCAACCCTCCCGGGTTCAAGCAATTCTCTTGCCTCAGCCTCCCGAGTAGCTGGGGTTACAGGCACCCGCCACCATGCCCAGGTAATTTTTATATTTTTAGTAGAGATGGGATTTTGCCAGGCTGGTCTCTAACTCCTGGCCTCAAGTGATCTGCCTGCCTTGGCTTCCCAAAGTGTTGGGATTATAGGTGTGAGCCACCATGCCTGGCCTCATGCTTTGCTTAAGCACTTAATGGGTTTGCTCTCACTTTGCTGAATATTATTTGGGGTCATTGATGCAGTTTTTTTTTTTTTTTTTTTTTTTGAGACGGAGTCTCGCTCTGTCGCCCAGGCTGGAGTAGTGTAGTGGCCGGATCTCAGCTCACTGCAAGCTCCGCCTCCCGGGTTCACGCCATTCTCCTGCCTCAGCCTCCTGAGCAGCTGGGACTACAGGCGCCCGCCACCTCGCCTGGCTAGTTTTTTTGTATTTTTTAGTAGAGACGGGGTTTCACTGGGTTAGCCAGGATGGTCTCGATCTTTTGACCTCGTGATCCGCCCGTCTCGGCCTCCCAAAGTGCTGGGATTACAGGCTTGAGCCACCGCGCCCGGCCATTGATGCAGTTTTGAGAAAGGTCACTGAGCATGTTCTGTGGTTGGATGGCTCCCTCGGCCCTGCTCTTCCTCCACTGTGGGGCCTGTCCCATCAGCCATCCCTGGTGGGTTCTCCTAGAGGGCCCAGAGCCCCCCAGTGTCCTTTCTCCCAGCCCTTGTCCCCTGTGCCCCGTCTGTTCCTCTGGCTCGGGAGCAGATGCCGTGAGGTGGTGTGACTGTGGCTACTCATACCCTGACTATGGCCCCTGAAAGGGAGGATGGGGTTATTCCTATTTTACAGATGAGAAAACTGATGAGGTCAGGTGTCAGGTCCATCACTCACAGCCACACGGTGGGCTGAGGGACCATCTCCCCAACCCTGGGAAGTCTGCAGCGGCCCTGAGGCCTTGCCCCCTTGCTCATGGCAGGACTTGTATTTGTGTTGTGTTGTTTTGTTTTAAAGAACGCTGCTTTATTTCCAGCATTTAGAAGCTTACAGGCGGATACTGGAGGTCACAGGTATGGTAGAGTCCAGTTTGTGCTGTTAATACATTGTTTCAGCAGCCTTGCAAGTTAGAAAATCAGCCCTGTGTGACAAAGCCTGGAGAGGTTAAGTGTCTTCCTGAGGTCACACAGCTTTTAAATGGCAGATCATGAGTTGGAAGTGAATCTTCTGATCTCAGTTCTTGGGCCCCAAGACAGAAGTTTTGCTTTCAATTCCAGCAGCCGCTGGTGGCCCTTGTGTCATTCCTGTTGAGCCCTCCCATCCGTGCTGGGATAGGTGAAGTGTGCTGCTGAGTTCTGCAGGTAGGAGAGGCCATGACACTGCCTCAAGAGCTGCCTCAGCTTTAAGGCCAGCCTTCCTTCCTGGGATCCTGGGCTTGAGTATGAGTGGCCTAGGGTGGCATGCAGGAGGGAGCCAGCCTTTAATTTTGTCCCTAGTACATACATTTGTGCGGGTTTTGTTGTTGTTTGGAGAAGGAGTCTTGCTCTGTTGCCCAGGCTGGAGTGCAGTGGCATGATCTCAACTCACTGCAACCTCTGCCTCCCAGGTTCAAACAATTCTCCTGCCTCAGCCTCCTGAGTAACTGGGACTACAGGCATGTGCCACCACGCCTGGCTAATTTTTGTATTTTTAATAGAGACAGGGTTTCACCATGTTGTCCAGGCTGGTCTCGAACTGCTGAGGTCAAGCGATCCGCGTGCCTCGGCCTCCCAAGTGCTGGGATTACAGGCGTGAGCCACCACACTCAGCTGTCTGTGTTCTTCTTAACCCAGCCTGTCTACCCATCCGGGGGCAGCAATATCCTGAGAGGCCGGCCCAGCTGCTGGTCATTGGGGAGGGTCTCACAGGGTCCCTGAAGCTAAACCAGACCTTCTGTCCTGGTCGTGACACTGCCAATTCTATTTTCCCAGAATTGTAGAAATCCAGGAGTTTGGATGGTACTGTGCAGTCTCACACCGTTGAGTTCAGCTGCCTGGCATCAGAAAGACAGTTTCGTTTTCCCTTCCTAACTCAATAGACCTCTGGATTGTCTTCTAGCGGAGGCGGCTGCCCTAGGGTCCCGTCATGTCCTGCTACTATGAAGCCCTTCTCAAAATCTAATTTCAGGCCAGAAAGAAATAGTTTTAGTGATCCAGGTTGGCTCTGGCCAATACTGAGCAAAGTTGAGTGGAAGGTAGAGTTCCTATATAATTCTCCCCGCCTCCCCACACCCGCAGCCTCCCCCATTCTCAGTGCCCCATCCACCCCACAGAGTGGCACATTTGTTTCCAATGGATGAATGAGCCTGCATTGACATATTTTTTTTTTTTTGAGACCAAGTTGTGCTATTGTTGCCCAGGCTGGAGTGCAATGGTGCCCTTTCGTCTCACCCAACCTCCGCCTCTTGGGTTCAAGCGATTCTCCTGCCTCAGCCTCCCAAGTGGTTGGGATTACAGGCATGAGCCACCATATCCAGCTAATTTTGTATTTTTAGTAGAGACAGGGTTTCTCCATGTTGGTCAGGCTGGTCTTGAATTCCCGACCTCAGGTGATCGGCCCGTCTCGGCCTCCCAAAGGGCTGGGATTATAGGCATGAGCCACCGTGCCTGGCTGACATATATATATATATATATTTTTTTTTGAGACAAGAGCTCACTCTGTTGCCTAGGCCAGAGTGCAGTAGCATAATCATAGCTCACTGTAGCCTTGACCTCCTAGGCTTAGGTGATCCTCCCACCCCAGCCTCCCATGTAGCTGGGACCACAGGTGTGTGCTACCATGCCCAGCTAATTTTTATTTTATTTTATTTTATTTTTCTTTCAGACAGTCTTGCTGTGTTGCTCACGCTGGTCTGAAACTCTGGGCTCAAGTGATCCTCCCACCCAGGCCTCCTAGAGTGCTGGGACTACAGGTGTGAGCCACTGTGCCCAGCCTGACATCTTTATCATCTGGAGCCCTGAGTTTCCATCAGGACACACTCTTGGTGCTGTACATTCTATGGGTTTAGACAAATATATAATGACATGCCCACCATGGTAGTGCCACACAGTCATGTCACTGCCCCAAAAATCCTCCCAACTCTACCTACTCATCCCTTCTTCCCCTCTGCCCGCTGACATTCACTGATGCTCTCACTGTCCCCATAGTTTTATTTTTTTCCAGCGTATTCTGTAGTTGGAACTATGCAGTATGCAGCCTTTCTAGACTGGCTGCTTTAGTCATAGGCTTTTAAGGCCCCTTTATGTCTTTGCATGGTTTCCTAGCTCATTTCTTTTTATATCCTGTTGTCTGGATGTGACATGGTTTATTTATCCATTCATCTAATGAAGGACATCTTGTTTGCTTCTGAGTTTAGACAATGACAAATAAAGCTGCTGTAATTCGTATTTTTCATGTGCAGGTTTTTGTGTGGATGCACGTTTCCAGTGCTTCTGGGCAAATACTAAGATGTGCAATTGTTGCATTGGATGGTAAGAGTATGTTAGTTTAGTTTTTCAGGAGTCTGTTGAGGCTGCACCATTATGCATGCCCACTGGCAATGAATGAGGTTCCTGTTGTCCTGTGTCCTCGTCAGCACTTGGTGCTGTCTGTTCTGGGTTTTGGGCATTCTAACAGGCATGTGGTGGTATCTCATTGTCATTTCAGACTTGACTTTTCCTTCTGGATTTTTTATATTATTGAAGTGATGTCTGCCCGCAGTGGAAAACAGTATCGTAGGCCACAACCACAGGTTCCTGTGCTGCCCGCCTGGCCTTGGCAAGGACCTCCCTCCCCAAGTCCCCACCACCTGAGTGGACAGCAGCAGCCTGGATCTGGCCTCACCTGCTGGCAGGGGACACTGGAGAAGGGCCTGTTCCTGGGCTTGTGCCAAACCCCAACCCTACTCCACACCTCCAACTCATGATCTCTGTAGCTCCTGCCAAACTATGTTTCTAATAATGTCAAAAACAAAAGTTGTTACCTGCACTTGACCTGGTTTTATTTATTCTTGAGCCCAGGAAGACAGGCTCTGTTACCACAGGAAGTAGAGGAAGTGCTCTGGGTGCAGTGTGAGGCTGAGTCTGGTCTAGTCTCTGTCTCCTGAGTCATCCCGCAGGGAGACTTTGAGCTCTTTCCTCACCCAGTGTTGCCGCACAGCAGCCCTCAAGCTCTTCCTGCATGCAGGGGAGTTTTCTGGATGAGGCAGTGGCCTGGCCACCTTGCGGGGCTCACGGGTGGTTCTCTTCACACCCACACCCATACACTCAGGCATGACCATCACAGCTCCGGTATCAAGTTCTGATGTTTGGCCCAGTAGTACTAAAAGGTGCTTGTGTGGGGCGCAGCCATGGCCCCTCCTGAGTCTCAGTTTCCCCATCCATAAGGAGGGAGTAACCCCATCTGTCCTGGAGGTTGTGGGGACCAAGTGGAGTGTCGGTAGCACTGTGCCTGCATCTGCACGCCCTCTGTAGTCCCCATATAAACCTCCCACATCACCTCCAAATGCCCACTGTGTGGAGCAGGTAGGGTAGGGGCTCACGGAGGACAGGCCCTTTCAGGCCTGTGTGGCAGGAGCCTGCTCCTCAGTCCTCTACCCTAAGCCTCATAGTCCAAGGTAAGATGAGAAGAGGCTTCAGTGGGCCTACCCTGGCTGGCGCTGTCCACATCCAAATGTCCCCCACAGCCCAGGTCTTGGTCAGTATTGGGAAGCTGAGGCGTGTGGGACGTGCCCGCCTCCCCATCCCCCCTCTGCAGTGCATACTGCCCTGAGTGGCCACTTATGGGGAGGCGGGAGGACTGACTTCTGCTCACTCAGCCGGGGCTTGTGGCTCCTCCTTTTCTCCTTAGTGGGGCAGCCACTGCTGCCTGTCACTCTGCCCACCAGCCCTATCTCCGCAGCCTCCCGGCCCTCCTTCAGCTACAGCGGGAGCTGGGTACCCTTATGCAGGGCGCTGCTTCCAAGAAGCCTCTAGTGTCCTCCTGACATCTGAAGCAAGGAAGTTGCAAGCTGTACTACCCAGGGCAGCCAGGCGGGTGCTGCGCCCTCTCTGATGGGGATGTGAGTGAGTGAGGGAATGGTGGGGCCCACCAACTCCCGCTGGGGCTTTTTGCTGCTGTTGCCAGTTCCCCTCTACATCCCAGCAGCCCATGGTGCTGGTGATGTGCACATGGGTGGGGCCAGGCCCTCCCCCACATGCTTCCGAGCCTTGTCATGCCAGACACTGACGCTCCCCACTCCTCCACAGACCACCCCACGCGGCCTGCAGTCTCCTGGGGTCAGCTCACCTGCTGCACTTCTGCTCTCTGCTCAGTGGTCCCCAACCCTTGGCAGTTAGAACAGCCCTGCAAGGGGTCCCCTGTGTCACTCTAGTTTTTGTCTACTCCAAAATTTGTGCCCAGGGGCTATGAATGGGCAGGGCCACATCTGTCTCATTAGCCGGTGAGTTCCCAGGGCCTAACACGTTATAGCCCACACCTTGATTGAGTTAGTGCCAGCCTTCTGCTCCGGACCTCTGCCTTGCTATCTTTTTCAGCTCTCAAATCCTGGGCACATGGTGCTTCTGAGATCACACTTGCCTAGAGGTACAGGGTAGAGCTGTCCAGATGCCACCTGGATAGGGAAGTGGAGGAAGGTGAGGCTCCAGCTCAGGTATGGGTGGGGCCTCTCAAGCTCTGAAGGGAAAGACAGGAAGATGCCTTACCTGGTCAGAGCCCAGAAGGCTGGAGAGTGGGGGCTGTCATCAGCACAGGTGGGAGGGGGAGTGGGGGCAGAGAGTGGAAATCAGAAATTAACTTCTGGCCTGTGCAGTGGCTCATATGCCTGCAGTCCCAGCACTTTGGGACGCCAGGCTGGGTGGATCACTTGAGGTCAGGAGATCGAGACCAGCCTGACCAACATGGTGAAACCCTGTCTCTACTAAAAGTACAAAAATTATTCAGGTGTGGTGGCAGACACCTGTAATCCCAGCTACTTGGGAGGCTGAGGCAGGAGAATTGCTTGAACCCGGGAGGAGGAGCCTGCAGTGAGCTGAGATCATGCCACTGCACTCTCATCTGGGTGACAGAGCAAGACTCCCTCTCAAAAAAAAAAACCAAAAAGAAACTAACTTCCTTCCCTTCCTTCCTACATAGGCTGGGAGCTGATGCCGTCCTGGCTGACACCGTCTATATCCAAATCTCTCCTTTTTCTCTGTGTGACCTTCCCCTCCCCTCCCCGCCCCTCTTTTTAAAATTTTTTTCAAGGCAGAGTCTTGCTCTGTTGCCCAGGCTGGAGTGCAGTGAGTGACTTGATCACAGCTCGCTGTAACCTTGAACTCCTGGGCTCAAGTGATCCTCCTGCCTCAGTCTCCAAATAGAAACTTTTTTTTGGTGGCCGTTCACTCTGGGCAGTGGAGAGAAGGGGTGAGGTTGGAGTAAGGGAGAAAGACCTGGAGATATCTTGGGGTCCTTTGGTCTGTGTGAACCTACCTGTCCTTGGATGGATTTCTGGTACTGATTATTGTTTCTGTCTACCTGCTCGGGACAAGAGGCCGTGAACTCACTTTACTGTGCCCTCGTAGGCTAGATCACCTTTCAAGTGTCTTCAGGATTGTCCCCGCTGGGGAGCATCTGTGTGTGGGGACAAGAGAGCAAAGAGCTATGAGGAGTGGTCAGTGTCTCACCTAGCAGGCCTTTCCCAGGCCATGAGAAAGGGATGGGGTGGCTGATGGGCCTGCAGGCCACTTTCTTCCCTAGGCCCTGTTAGGGAGCTGGGCACTTCTGGGGCATGGCCTGAGGTGGGGCTGACTGAGCCTTGGGAGTCCAGGTGGAGGCAGCTAGACCAACACCTCCCCTCCAGGTGTCTGTGGAGTGTGGGGCCGTCTGGCTGCCGTCGCTCTGCGTGCCCTGCCTGTCGGGTTGCCAGCGTGGGTCAGAGGTTGAGAGTACACTGTGGTCGTGTCATTCTCTCCTCCCAAGTATGGCAGCTCACTCCCAGTTCAGGGTCTCTGTTTTCCACCCAAGTTGGAGCACCAGGCCCTGCATTTGGGGAGCCAGCCCTCCCTGCCCTGGCCAGCAGTGGCAGCGCAGCCCTGGCCTCAGAGGGGCCAGAGGCATTGTTATGCTGCCCAGGGCCCAAGGCAAGCCCCTCAGGGCTGCAGCACAGAGCTCGTCTTTTCTGGAAGATGTGGGCAGAGCTTCCCCACTGGCCTATTGGGCCACCCTGGTGGCAGCAGCCCTTCTTTTCACCAGGGTTTCTGAATTGCCCCATGGGATCCCCAGCCCTGTTCCTGTATTCTCTCAGACAAATCCCTGGACTTGTAGATGTAGAAGTGGCTTGTCTCCGTGGGATAAGCCCCATCTTTCCTTCTTGGTTGCCCTTGTGGTCTGGTCTCAGAGGGGATGATGCAGGCAGCATGCTCTTCCCTCCGCTTGTCACTGTTGGCTTTAGAAGCCACCTGGGATTAGGAGCAGCAGGTGACAAGGTCATGGTTTTTATTTGGAGGGTGGGAAACAGGTCTTGGGGAGGAATCATGAGAGGAGTTGGGGAATGAACTTGTCCTAGCCTTTCCTTGTGTCATCACAGCCTGGCCAATGGGACTTCACGGCCCCATTTTCCAGAAGAGAAAACTGAGGCTCAAAGAGGCTCACTCATCCACCTAAGGCCATGCAGCTTAGAGGGCAGTGGAGCTGGGCCTGGGCCTGGCTGCTGGACTCCAGCCCTGCTCTCTGACTTGAGCTGCACTCTGCCAGCTTCAGCTTCTGTCACCTCCCCTCCTTGGTAGTTGAGGGGTCTGGGGATGCCTTTGGCAGAGAGGAGGAGAGGGCACGCTTGTGTGTCAGGAGAGTTATCAGTTGTTCAAAAGAAATATGTGACACAGTAACAGATTGACTCTTTTAACATGTTAATAATGAGATTGAGTGGCAAGTCTCACTGCCATAATTAGTGGTGAGCTGAAGTGGCATTTCCAGACAGCCATCACTGTATGCACTAACAGCACGTCAGAGGCACAGATAGTGCTGATACCACTGTAGCTTATTGCTTATGTTTCAAACGGAAGGAATTGCTACATTTTAGTTTATGGAAAACAGATGTGTTCCTTCATCCCACTCAAATTCAAGGACATCCCTAGGGTGAGCTGTGCAGGAATGGCTGTCCTTGCACATAGGGCCGTGGGGAGCTGTCCCGTGCAGGAGACCTCTGTAAGCAGCGTCACCATGATGGATGAGGAAGCTTCTAGGTCTCCGAACCGGGCCTCCTCACAGAGGTGGGTAACCCCATGGTGTGGTCAGAACAGACCAGGTGGAGCCTGGATCTTCTCCCAGTGTCACAGTCTCAGTGGGGGCTTAGAGGAGGTTTGGGAAGAGCCAGGAGCCAGTACCAAGAGCCAGCCTGGGACAATCTGAACATGAAGATTTTAAGGGCAGTGTCGTGCTCCAGGCCATTTGCAAAAGGCAGTCTGTGAGTCTTTGTTGGTCAGGGCTCTCAGAGCAGAATCTAAAGGGAGTGTGTGTGTATGTATATTTAGAGAGAAGAGAGCTAGGTAGGTAAATATAAAGTCATATTTATTTTATTTTTTTTTAGACTGGGTCTCACAGTTTCACCCAGGCTGCACTGCAATCTCGACCTCCCAGGCTCAAGCAATCCTCCTGCCTCAGTCTCCTGCGTAGCTGGGACCACAGGTGTGTGCCATCATACCCAGCTAATCTTTTGGTTTTTTTTTTTTGTAGAGACAGAGTCTCACTATGTTGCCCAGGCTGGTCTCCAACTCCTGGGCTCAAATGATCCTCCCGCTTTGGCTTCCCAAAGTGCTGGGATTATAGACGTGAGCCCCTGTGCCTGGCCCATCTTTATTTTAATGAATCGGCTTAAGCATTTATGGGGTTGGGGGGACAAGGCCAAAATCTGCAGGGCAGGACAGCAGGCTGGACACCCAGGTTACAGTGGATGTTGCAGCTCAAGCCTAGAGTCCTTCCGCCAGAGGCCTCAGTCATCTTCTCTCTGGGCCTTTAACTGATTGGACGAGGCCCACCCACACTTTGGAGGGTGATCTGCTTTACTCATAGTCTGCTGATTTAGGCCGGGCACAGTGGCTCACACCTGTAATCCCAGCGCTTTGTGGGGCTGAGGCAGAAGGATTGCTAGAGCCCACTGGAGTTCAAGACCAGCCTGGGCAACATAGTGAGACTCCATCTCCACTAAAAATTAAAAAAAAAAAATTAGCCAGGTGTGGTGGTGAGTACCTGTAGTCCCAGCTACTTGGGAGGCTGAGGTGGGAGGATCGCTTGAGCCAAGGAGGTCGAGGCTGCAGCAAATTGTGATCACACCACTGCACTCCAGCCTGGGCAATAGAGCAAGACCCTGTCTCAAAGGAAAAAACAAAACAGTCTACTGATTTAAATGTTAATCTGATCTGAAGAATAACTTCATGGCAACATCTAGACTGTTGTTTGGCCAAACAGCTGGGCAGTGTAGCCTAGCCACATTGACATGTGATGCTAGCCATCCTGTTGCTGGTGGTGAGCATGTGTGAGAATGACCAGGGAGAGAGAGGACTCCTCCCCAGGCCAGCGGAGACAGAAGCAGGGTTTTATGGCCACCGTAGCCAAGCTGTAGACGGCAGGCACTGCACCTGGGGCTGCGGGTGTGCAGTGGGTACCTGCTGGGAGATGCGAGGGGAGGAAGGTGGCAGCACAGGGCAGCACTGCCTGGGCAGTCAGAGCTCATGGCTGATGAGGGTGGGATGCCTTCTGAGGGCCATGGTCACTGTGTGGCGCTCGGCTGGGAACATAACACGCATTTGATCTCAGGAGATACCAGGCAGACCCAAAATCCAGCACACTCTGATGAAGAAAGTGAGGAGGGATCGGTGTTACCCAAAAACGTTGAATGTCGAAAAATGGCCAAGAAACTTGCAGGTTAGAGGCAGCCAATGAGGGCAGCTGAATGCCGTGCGCCACTGCCCACAGGCTCCCGCTGTAGGGAAGATAATGTGAGGTCGCCACCAAGTCAGGCAATGACCTGGGAGACGGACGGTGGCTTGAAGTGTCATATTGATAATAAATGTGAAGCTGGTGCCTGCCATGTCGGCCCAGAAGAGTATTTTTACTCTCAGGAAACACACTGCGTTTAGGGGCACAGTGTGGCAATGACTCCAGCCAGCCCTGAAATGGTTCAGGAAGCAAGTGTATTGCTGCACCTAAGTTTGTGGATAATAGGGGTGGAGGGGAGCAGATGGGAGAAATGTCACAGAATATGGCTGTTCTTTGTACTGTTCTTCCAGATTTTCTGTAAGTTGAGATTGTTTTAGATTGCGTCCAGGAGAGAAGGCCACAGCAGGGCTCTCTGCTCTCAGATGCAGCCAGCGTGTAAGCATGGCTCTGTCTCACCTGGCCCGGCTGGCCCCACATGCTGGTGGCTGGAGGCGCGAGGAACCAGCAGGGGCCCCACAGCGTGGTCAGGGCCAGCCCTGAATCTCTGTTAAGTGCGTATCTAAGCCCTTGTTCTGTTGTCCTAGTGCTAGGCCATCAACCCCAGGGGTTAGCAGAAACAGGAGGGACTGCCTCCTCCTGGAACTCCCTTTTAGATGGGAAGAGACCAACCTCGCATCCCCGCATCCCAGCATCCCAGTCGGTGAGATGCTCACAGCCAGGGGCTGGGGCCCGAGTGAGCCCTCACAGTCGGAAGGCTTCTCTGATGAGGCCTTGGGGGAGGTGTCAGCTGGGTGGATCCCAGGAGGATCTAGACCGCAGTAGGCAAAGGGGTCACACAGCACTGAGTGTGAGTACCATGGGGGCTGCAGAGCTAAGCCTGCTGGCCTTATCAGGCAGCTGGGCGGTGCAGGGCGTGATCCAATGGATACTTGGGTAAGATTCCCCTGTGAGGAAGCTAGAGAAGGTGCCAGAGCTGGCCCTGAGAGGCTCAGGGCTTGAATGGAGCAGCAACCAAGAACCTGGGGCTCGTGAGGTCCCAGCGGGAGTGAGTGGTGGTTGGGGGAACCAGGGGCTAACATGAGGGAGATGGGAGCAGCCGGGGGTGGCCAGCCCGAGGTCTGCCTAGGCCTGCATGACTTTCTCTAAACCTGTCCGCAGTGGGGTGGTTATCTGACCTGGCTGAACTTCAGCATTCTCTTGAAACTTCTGGAATTGTGCTAGAGTGCTTGGGAGGACGCCCCCTCGCTCACACCTGCACTGTGTTCTGACCTAGATCCACAGCACGCTTGGCAGAGCTCCTGCTGCTTTCTGCTTTCTGGTGTGTGTCAGCTTCTAGGCAAATACCCAGTCCATGTCACCTTGAGCCAAAATCGGGTGCTTTTATTTGAAGGCAGGTGACAAAACGTTCTGTAAAAAGAGCAGCTGAGATTTCAGACTCCGGCTCCTTTGGGCTGTCAGGCAGGGCTCCTCCACACCCCCTGCAGGCGGGATGACGAAAGTGGGTCTGCACATGCAGGGACCTGCGCCTGCACCGCTTCAGTTCAGGACGCTGGTCAGCCGGTCCAGGACGCATGACCTGTGCCTGTGAAGAGTTGATCTGTCAGTGTGGAAGGAGAAAACACACATCCTGACATAGCAGGGTGCCACTGCCTCGTCATTCTGGGAGAGTCCTGTGTTTCAGCTCAAGCTCTGTCACTTACTGAGCTGGGGGCCTTAAGCAAGGCACCTGGCTTCCCTGAGCCTCGGTCTCCTCCTTTGCTTAAAGTTGGCCCCCAAGATGCACTGCCCTGTCCATAGAAGGTCCCTGTGATCAGACTTTCCTTTGCCTAAAGTTGGCCCTCAAGATGCACAGCCTGGTCCATAGAAGGTCCCTGTGATCCGGCTTTTGAGGGTGTGTGGGTGCTGAGCACCTGGCAGAGCATGTTCTGTTCTAGCCCCCACCCTGTGGATGCTGGGAGCATGCACCCCCTCCCTAGAGCCCTGGATCCTGAGCCCCAGCGCCTCCTGGGTACGCTGAGGTTTGGGGACTTGCCCTGTGCCAGCCCTGGCCAGCAGGTGCCCTGCTGGTCACAGGCTGCCTCTGCAGCTCCTATCCAGCTTGGCAGTGCCACACACTTCCTGCTGTGTGGTCTCCTTCAGGCTCTGTGGGAGCTGTGCCCTGGGTTCTGTGCTGCTGGTGGGGAGGAGTCCAGTTTGGTGACATTTCTTGTCAGGCTGTTTGCTCTGAAGTACAGGCATCTTTCTGGGAAGAAGTCAGTTGGCGGATCTTGGTGTACGCTTACCCACAACCTAACCCAATAACAGAGCCGATCCTTTTGTGAGATAAGACCTAGGTGGAGAGGCGGGCTGGGACCCACCTGTCTCGCTGCTCACCTGCCAGGTGCCTTTAGGCATGTTTGTCAGGATGGGCCCACCAGGTGAGGATGCCCAGACCACACCACACTGCTGAGGTTATTACTGGGCAGGGACCACGGTGGACACTTGCCAGCCTGGTTGTGGCCAGAGTGAGGCAGAGCCGGCAGGCACAGGGCTCCTGTCAGGGTAGGTTAGAGTCTAGTGGCTGGGACCACGGCTGGATGGGCAGAGCAGGCCCTGCCAGCTGGGTTCTGAGCACAGCTCCTGAGTGTTCAGAGTCTGAAAGTACAGATTGTACTGGGAAGGCTCTACTTTGTTTTTCTGGATAATAGAAGATCCCGTTGTTCCGAAGGTAAGCACCTGGGCCTGTTAGAAGCCACGTGTTCAACTTTCAGGAGGATGAGGATCTGAAGGGACTGATTCATTCTCTCCAGAGGAACAACTTGGCGATGTTGTTGATGAACCTGAGCATCAGGCAGCTGCAGCGGTCCTCGTCCCAGAGATGTTCCTTAGTGGAAAACGCAGGCAGTGCTTATCTGGCCTAGGGCCTCCCTGAGGGGCCAGTGCAGCCTGGCGGTGGCCACATCAGGTTCTGTCTCAAAAGTTAAAAGTGCGCTGGTTTCATGCAGCTGCCTCTCTGTCAGACCCAGCAAGGTGGAGGATTTTCCTTAGACAGCACATTCTGGGATGTGAGCGCATCTTAAGTGCTCAAGGTGGCTCATGGTCATGCTGAGGGCAGCTGTACCCCAAGCCCGGCTGCTCCTCAAGTGCAAAGGAAGACTGAGGCCTGGCTGTCATGGCACCTCCTTGATGCCCACCTCAGGACACGTTTATTATGCTTGCTCTGTCCTCACTGGGCCTGCCCGTTTGAGGGGTGACCTTGCTCTCTGGGGTGGTTGGCTTGTCCAGATGTTCCGAGAAGCCTCTGGAGCCCTCGATGGGTTTTTATGGGGAATGCCAGCCCATATGGGCATTGGCTCAGAAGCAGTTACTCCTTTCTCAGGGGGTCTTCCGGTGGGTAGCGGGGTCTGAGCAGCAGGGTCTATACGCACCGGGTCTTCTTCGTGTTCCTGAGTGATTAGGATTTACCCACTGTGCAGTGGTGGAAGCATCAGAGGTGTCAGCATGGCCTGTAGCTGATGGTGGAGGCCAGCATCTTGGGAGGCTTTGGTGGACTGCAGAGGCGCATGTGGGTGAGGTGGCAGGCGGGACCCGATGCCCACCTTTGTGGCTAGCAAGGTCACATCCCTGGGGTCCTGATGTAGCAGCTCCCAGGTTGCAGGTTCAAACTGGAAAGGGGACCTAAGAGCACCCTTGCAGTGGGTCCTGGCTGGGGGCCACGGGTCATGCCTTGAAGGGTGCCAGATTCTCTCGGCAGCATCTTTTATTTTTCTGTGATCTGTGCCTGTCTTCTGGGACAGGGGTTTGGGTGCTTTGCAGAGGGTGCTTTGCAGAGGGCACGGTGGGCAGACAGTGAGACAAGGCGCTAAGAGCCGAGTCTGGTGCTGAGCTGTGAATCACCCAGGCGGCTGACGTGACACAGGGGCCCTGTGGAAGGGCGTGGTTTCTGCTACAGAGACGGTCCCTTCTCAGAACCGCCTGGGTCTCTGAGGGCCTCAGGGGTAGCCTTGGTGAGTGTGGCCGACCACCGGAGGAGGAAGGACGATCCTCCTGGGTCCTGAGTGTGTGCCTCGGGAGCTTGGCAAGCTACCATTTCCTTCTGACCTGGGTCTCATCCACGGTGGACACTCCCAGGACCGCACCCCCAGTCTGGGTCACAGCGTACATCTTGGGTGGGTCTGTTGTACATAGACTGTTAGAAATGGGGCTCAGCAGCCTCTCTTCCTGCACCTGTTGAGCCAATGCCTGACACTGACCGCCCTCGGGTCCCTTAGCTAAGCTTCACACAGAAGCCCCTCCCCAGATTCCTTCCCAGGTTGCAGGGCTCCCACCCGAGGGTAGCCCCCTCTGCAGAGGAGGTAGCCTTGGGGTTTTTGTGCTGTGGGGCTTGTTGCTTCCTGCCACGGTCTCTCAGGGAGAAACAGTGGCTGAGGGGCTTTGTGGTGCATCCAGGAGAGCGCCTTACTGTTTTCATCGCCGTAGCTTTCTTCCTTTTTTTTTTTTTTTGAGATGGAGTCTCGCTTTGTGGGCCAGGCTGGGGTGCAGTGGCGCGATCTTCGCTCGCTGCAACCTCTGCCTCCTGGGTTCAAGCGATTCTCCTGGCTCAGCCTCCCAAGTAGCTGGGACTACAGGCGTGTGCTACCACGCCTGGCTAATTTTTTGTATTTTTAGTAGAGATGGGGTTTTACCATGTTAACCAGGATTGTCTCAATCTCCTGACCTCGTGATCCACCCGCCTCGGCTCTCAAAGTGCTGGGATTACAGGCATGAGCCACCGTGCCCGGCCCATCCCCGTAGCTTTCCCAATGACTGTGAATGTGGCATGAATTTGGGCAAGGGATACCCTCTGCCTCCTTCAACTACCAGGCCTCATGGGGCACCCTGGGCTGGGCCTGAATCTCGCCTCTAAGATGAGCCTTCCCTGGGTTGGGGGCCAGTACTGATCTCCTTGGTCTCCCTGGCCCTGGGAGGAGATGGGCTCCCATAGTGGAGTGTTAGCTGTTTTCAGGGGAGCGGTGGAGGCAGCTGGAACGCTTGGGTACGCTGAGGCTCATCAGAAGGGGCGGGTCTGCTCTGTGGTGAGGCTGAGGACGGGCAGCCTTGGGAGCGTGGCAGAAAGGAGGCGCTCTAACAGCAGTTGAGCTTGGAAGGTGCAAAAGTGAGGTGGCCCTAGAGTCTGACAGGTCGAGGGCACACACATGGCCTTGTCTGCAGGGGAGTTGAGATGGAGGCCTGGAGGGGCCTCCTGGGGACCGGAGAGCCCATGGGCCGCGTCTCCTGGGCTCCAAATAGTCCCATGGAGGTGAATGGGGTGCGGGACCTCCTAGCCGCCTGAGCAGGAAGCACAGTGGCAGGACAGAGCTGCATTCTCAGGGACCCAACCCCCACAGAGGCCTGGCCCGGTCTCTGATGAGGGGATGGCCCATATCAGGCCCTAGATCATTCTCATTCACCTCAGAAGTGTCAGGAACCCAGGGCTAGGAGAGGCCCATGCTGTGCCCTGGAGGACCCCAGTGACCTAGGTCAGTCCCTTAGCTTCTTCCATTGTCAGATGTGATCAGATCATGGTCACTGTTGTCTGGGGGAAAGCAGTTGTTGTCTGGCACTGCAGACCATGGGCAGAGGGCAGGTTTGGTGAGAGGGCTGCTTCTTGGGGGCCTTCCGTTTGAAATTCCTAGGTCCAGGCCGGGCGCGGTGGCTCAAGCCTGTAATCCCAGCACTTTGGGAGGCCGAGACGGGCGGATCACAAGGTCAGGAGATCGAGACCATCCTGGCTAACACGGTGAAACCCCGTCTCTACTAAAAAAAATGCAAAAAAAAACTAGCCGGGCGGGTTGGCGGGCGCCTGTAGTCCCAGCTACTCGGGAGGCTGAGGCAGGAGAATGGCCTAAACCCGGGAGGTGGAGCTTGCAGTGAGCTGAGATCCGGCCACTGCACCCCAGCCTGGGCGACAGAGCAAGACTCTGTCTCAAAAAAAAAAAAAAAAGAAATTCTTAGGTCCAGTACCTGTTGTTGGTGAGTTTTAGTGAATGATTAAAAAGAAAAACAAAACCCCTCCAAATGCTTGCACGTCTCTTGAGGAGCACAGGTGGAGGCAAAAGAGCATTGGTTGTGAAGCCTCTTGTGCTTCCTTGCCCGTTTTGTTTTGTTTTGTTTTGTTTTAAAGACAGTATCTCTCTCTGTCACCCCTGCCAGAGTGCATTGGTGGAACTGTGGCTCACTGCAGCCTCGATCGTCTGGGCTTAGGTGATCCTTCTGTCTCAGCACCTGAGTAGCTGGGACTGCAGGTGCACATTACCGCACTAATTTTTAATATATATTTTTTTCTTGAGACTGAGTCTCACTCTTGCCCAGGCTGGAGTGCACTGGTGTGATCTTGGCTCACTGCAACCGCCCCCTCCCATGTTCAAGCGATTTTCTCGCCTCATCCTCCCGGGTAGCTGGAATTTCAGGCACCTGCCACCACGCCCAGCCAAACTTTGTATTTTTAGTAGAGACAGGGGTTTCACCATGTTGGCCAGGCTGGTCTCGAACTCCTGACTTCAAGTGATCCACCCACCTCGGCCTCCCAAAATGCTGGGATTACAGGTGTGAGCCACCACAGCGTCTGGCTGCCAAAGGGGATTCTGTGCCTGTCACACTGGCACTTGCAGGTTCGCTCTGTTTCAGACTCTATGGAGCGCACTAGAGGGGACGAGGGGCCTGACCCTGTGGTCCAGGTGCCCCTGGGGTGTGCAGCAGGTGCCCACATGCCCACATGCAACAGCCTCTTTTCCTGTTTGAAGAAAGGCAGATGCAAAAGGTGGAATAATAAGGGGGAAAGGCAAAGTTAAGGTGTTGGCAAGAGGGCTTGTGCCAGGCGTGGGTTGCATGGCTCTGAGATGCACTCTCTTGGAAGCGGGCCTGGGCTGTGCCTGGAGCATGACCCATGCAGGTGCAGGCAGGGTGGGCAGGGTAGGCAGGGTGCTTGTCCCTCCCTTGGAGGGAGACTTCTGTCTGTCTGATGAAGCGGGGCTCAGGGACATAGAAGCACTATAACTTGAAGAAATGTGTAGTAAACGTTTGTTATATCCTGCTACCCTGGGATCATGTGAGTTTGGATAAATTGTGAAATCCTCATGGGGACCCCAGGGCTCGGTTTTGAGGTTGGGATGAGGTCTGCTTTGACCTCGGGCAGCCCTGTCCTCTCTTAGTACCTTATTTTCCTCAGTTGTAACAACCAGAACCCGATCCCATGCAGTTTAGGATGGGAGTGGGTTAGTGATGGAGGCTGGCCATCTGTGGTACCACGAGTCCTCGCATGTGATTTGGCTGTGATTTCTATGGACAGGGAGTTCAAGCAGCTCCCCCACCCCCAGCCATGATGCAGGAATGGATCTGAGGGCCTTCCCATGACTACAGAGGCCGCTTTCTGCTCACCTGCTGAGTGCCTTCTGGAAGAAAACCCTGCACTGCAACTGCCAGGTGGGCGGTGGCATCCAGGGAATATCCAGGGAGCATCTGTGGTCATGACCCAGAGCACATGCAGATGAAGGAATCTGGGAGACCCTTCACGGGGGGCTGTGGCTTCCGCGGGTGTGTGCAGGAGTTACCCAGAGCTGCTAGTTTGGAAGGGGAGAGGGGAGTTGGTAAAGAATGGCAGTTTGGAGGATTTTCCTAAAATAGAGCTATTTAAAAAAAGATGGGAGTGTGGATTATAAGCTCACACTTGTAATCCCAGCACTTTGAGAAGTTGAGGTGAGAGGATCAGTTGAGCCCAGGAGTTTTGAGACCACCCTGGGCAACATAGGGAGACCCCCATCTCTACAAAAGAGTTAAAAAATATATATAGCTGGGCATGGTGGCACATGCCTGTAGTCCCAGCTACTTGGGGATAAGCTGGGAGGATTGCTTGAGCCCAGGAGACTGTGACTGCAGTGAGCTGTGATAGTACCACTGCCCACTGCCTGGGCAACAGAGTGAGGCCCTGTCTCAAAACAACAGCAACAAAAAAGATGGGAGGAACTAAGACACAAAATCAAGACCGACCCATAAAAGAAAAAAATTGAAAAATTCTACTTCATCAAAATTAAGAACTTCTGTATTTTGAGAGATACTGTTAAGAGAATGGAAAGACAGGCAAGGTGCAGTGGCTCACGCCTGTAATCCCAGCACTTTGGGAGGCTGAAATCACTTGAGGTCAGGAGTTTGAGATCAGCCTGGCCAACATGGTGAAAACCTGTCTCTACTAAAAATACAAAAAATTTAGCTGAGTATGGTGGCAGGCACCTGTAGTCCCAGCTACTTGGAAGGCTGAGGCAGGAGAATCGCTTCTAGCCAGGAGGCAGAGGTTGCAGTGAGCTGAGATCACACCACTGCACTTCAGCCTAGGTGACAGAGCGAGACTTCGTCTCAAAAAAAAAAAAAAAGGAAAGACAAGCCATGGACTAGGAGAAAAATGTAAAATTTATCTGATAAAGCTCTCATATATAAAAATCCCTGAAAACTCAGTAAGAAAATGACCCAGTTTTAAAAAATGGTATAAAGATTTGGACAGCTTCACCACTGAAGCTAGAAGAATGGTACATTAGCCTGTAAAAAGGTGCGCAACATGCTTAATCAACAGGGAAACCCAAACATGAACCTCCATGAGCTGTCACTGCACCACACACCTATCAGAATGACTGACATTTTAAAGAAGCCGACAACACTAAATGTTAATGTGGACGGGAGCAACAGGAACTCTTCATTCATTGCCAGCGGCAGTACAAAATGGAACAGCCACTTTGGGAGCCAGCCTGGCAGTTTCATATTAAATTAAATGTATACCTCTCTAACCCAGCAGTCAGGCTCCTGGGTGTTCACCAAGTGAAATGAAAACATGTCCACAGAAAAACCTGTCCGTGAGTATTTATAGCTGCTTGATTCATTAATTCTCCAGACTGGAAACAACCTGTGCCCTTCATCCAGCAAATGGATGCATGGGAAGGTGGCATATTTATACAGCGGGGCAGTGCACAAGATAGATCTCAAAAGCGTCATGCTGAGTAGGTGGTTGACTGAATCATGGCCATAGCAGATTCCAGGAACCTGTGAGTGTAACCCTCTGTGGAAAAAGAGACTTTGCAGATGAGATTAAGTAAAGGCTCTTGAGATGGGGAGGTTACCCTGCATTATCTGGGTGGGCACTGTTTGTCATCACAAGTGTCCTGGTAAGAGAGGGACAGATTTGATGCCCACAGAAGAGGACTTGAAGGCCGCATGACCGCAGGGGCAGAGATTAGGGTGATGCAGCCACAAGCCAGGGAGTGCCTGAGCCTGCAGCAGGTGAAGAGGCCAGGAAAGGTCCTCCCCTAGAGCCCTCAAAAGGAGGGAGCCTGCTGACACTTGGATTTCAGACTTCTGACCCCCAATCCATGAGAGAAACCAATTTCAGTTGTTTTAAGCCACAAGTTTGTGCTCATTGTTGCAAGGACCACAGGAAACTCATCTTGTGTGATTCCATCGATAAGACTTTCTGGAAAGGCAAAACCATAGGGACAGAAAACAGATCCAGGATTGCTGAGGGTGTGGCGGGAAGGGTCAGGCTCCGAGTGGGGACGTGGGGAAACTGGGCAGAAAGGAAGGTGGCCTGCTCAACACGCTCACCTGGGAAAAGCAAGCAAGATGCGTGGAGTGTGTGGAGGCCACAGTTTTGGGCAATCTGCATATTTTTGTCTACAAGGTTTCTGAAAAAACGTTTCCCATAAGCTTTCTGTGCACCTTTGTGAATGTAGATAGAAATATCTGCTGTGGGCTGAGTGCAGTGGCTCGCACCTGTAATCCTGGCACTTTGGGAGGCTGAGTCTGTTGAGTTGCTTGAACCTAGGCATTCAAGTCCAGCCTGGGCAACATGGCAAAACCCTGTCTCTACAGAAAATAGAAAAATTAGCCAGGTGTGGTGGTGTGCACCTGTGGTCCCAGCTACTCAGGAGCTGAGGCGGGAGGATCACCTAAGCCTAGAAGGTCGAGGCCTCAGTAAGCTGTGTTCACACCACTGCTCTCCAGCCTGGGACAGAGTGAGAGCCTGTCTCCAAAAAGAAAGAAAGAAAAAAATACTTGCTATGCCAGCCACTGAATTACACTTGGCTTGTAGCCAGTTGGAGTCCCTTTCTTGCTCTTACAGTCCCACCCAGCCTGCTGAACACACCACTGTCCTCCCAGGCTGGCAGAGGAGCTGCCATGGGTCCTGCCCGCTGCTCTGCCCTGACCGTGGCCGCCTGGCTGCTTCAGCTGGAACCAGTGAGGTCCACAGTGTGTCTGTCCAAGTTCCCTAGCTTGTTCGTGAGCCAGCCAAGCCTGTCCCTGAGCCAGCCAAGCCCATTGGGCAGGTCTTCCTTTGTTTTGTAGTTCATGGAGACAGCCCCACTCAGTCACTGTCTAAACTCTCTGTGGCCTCAGTGTCCTGCTCCAGTTCTGCCAGGAAGTCTCAGGGAGGATTCCTGAATAGTGTTTCCCAATCATGTGTGCTTTACTGGAAAGGGGGGGCCTGTTGTGGGGATGTCATCGGCCAGGGCTCCTCCCAGGACTTCACCTTCCCTTTGCTGGACCACACGCCGTGGCTTGGCAGGGTGACCCAGCCTGTAAGATCAGGACATGTGTGCTGACGCTGGTGCTTGGGAGAGTCAGCAAGATGGACTTCTGAAGAAGCAACAGATGCCTTCCTTTCTGTCATTTCCTGCGTCGGGGGTGGGGTAGCAGGCCTTGCCCAGTAGACAGTAGGGAGAACGTGCTGCCTGGGGAGAGTGGACACTTCTGCTGAGTGGGTGCTTCTGGAGGGTGGTGGGAAGGATTGTGTGTCCTTGGGGCAGCCTTGGCACCCGCTGCCTTGGGCCTCATTGTCCCCCAGGCCGGTAGCAGGTATCCTGGGACTTGGCCAGATTGGGCCCCGTCCATCCATCTGTGTGTCTCTTCTCTTCACTGTGCCTTCTCCCTAGTTTTTGTCTTTGTGGAGCGTTTTTTGTTTTTTTTTTTGTTTGTTGTTTGATTTTTACCACCTAGTCTCACTCTGTTGCCCAGGCTGGAGTGCAGTGGTGCCGTCTGGGCTCACTGCAAGTTCTGCCTCCCAGGTTCACGCCATTCTCCTGCCTCAGCCTCCCTAGTAGCTGGCACTACAGGCACCTGCCTCCACGCGTGGCTAATTTTTTGTTTTTTTGGTAGAGACGGGTTTTCACCATGTTAGCCAGGATGGTCTCGATCTCCTGACCTCGTGATTTGCCCGCCTCGGCCTCCCAAAATGCTGGGATTACAGGCATGAGCCACTGTGCTCGGCTAACTGCTAGAGTGTTTTTAAAACAATCCTAGATTTTTTTTTTTTTTTTAAATAGAGTCTCACTCTGTTGCCCAGGCTGGAGTGCAGTGGTGTGATCTCGGCTCACTGCAACCTCCGCCTCCCGGGTTCAAGCAATTCTCCTGCTTCAGGCTCCCAAGTAGCTGGGATTATAGGCATATGCACCATGCCCGGCTAATTTTGTATTTTTAGTAGAGACAAGGTTTCACCATGTTGACCAGGCTGGTCTTGAACTCCTGACCTCAAGCAGTCCACCTGCCTCAGCCTCCCAAAATGCTGGGTTTACAGGTGTGAGCCACTGTGCCTGGCCAGCAATCCTAGAGATCTTCTTATTCCCGTAACTTTTCCAGCCGGTAGCAATTTATACCCTCCGTCCTTTCCCCCTCATGCCATTTGTATTTGTTGAAGGGAGCAGGTCTTTTTTCCCATAGATTTTTCTGCTTTCTGCTCTGATGGTCGCTTCCCGTGGCAGGGTCAGCCCAAGGCGTCTCGGCCCCTGCACTGCTTGACATTTGGGGCAGGAGGTTCTGTGTTGCCTACAGTGTTCGCTGAGCATCATCCCTGGCCTCCCCCGAGCCAGATGCTGGGGACTGTCTCAGCCCCCAGTGGTGAGGACCAGAAATGGCTCCAGACGTTGCCTCGTACCCTGGGGAAGATTCACTCACCACACTTCCTGTAAACTGGTCACTCGACCTGGAGGTAGATTTCGTAAGCCACTTCCTGTTGCTTCATCCCTTGAAGTGTTCTTTGCCGGAGATGAGAGGATCAGGGGATTCTGGCCCTGGAGACGTTCCTCCTCACCCTTTCCCCTGTCTCAGCATTGAGGGCTCTCGCTGCCTCCCACGCCCTGCACCCTCAACCTTTCTCCCGAAGGCATCGCTGTCTTTACGGGAGTGTCCTCACTGAGGGAGAGCTCCCTGCAGGAGTCTCCCAGTCTGTGTTCAGCAGCCCCAGTGAGCACCCAGGCCAAGCGACTGCAGGGCGCGGGCATCACTGCCCTGCTGTGTTGAGGTCTGTTCTCTGAGTCAGGGTATGAAGTCCAGTTGGGTCTGGGGAATGCCAGCCTCAGCACAGCTCAGTGCCTGCCTGCCCAGCCTTGAAGACCCAGCTGACCTGCTGACTTTATCAGGCCAGCTGTGGCAACCCTACCAGGCTCCCCAACTCCCACCTGGGGCCCTGGCCCGAAGTACAGCAGAGGGGGTGACTTTCTCTCACAGGAGCTCCCAGTTCCATACCTCATGCTGGGTAATGAAAGATGGATTTCTGGCCGAGATGGACGGATCACGAGGTCAGGAGATCGAGACCATCCTGGCTAACACGGTGAAACCCCGTCTCTACTAAAAAATACAAAAAAACTAGCCGGGCGAGGAGGCGGGCGCCTGTAGTCCCAGCTACTCAGGAGGCTGAGGCAGGAGAATGGTGTAAACCCGGGAGGCGGAGCTTGCAGTGAGCTGAGATCCGGGCACTGCACTCCAGCCTGGGCGACAGAGCGAGACTCCGTCTCAAAAAAAAAAAAAGAAAGATGGATTTCTGCCACTCGAGGGCCTGAGAGGACTTGTCTACCAGTGTGGGGCCCAAGGAAGGTTGTCACCTCTGACCCTGCAGTGGGGATGATAGGACCCCTCAGAGTGTCTACAGAGACTCTGCAGAGACTGGGCAAGCGGTGGCCTGAGGCATGGCTTTCCCCTGCCAGGTGTTCTTGGGTGTTAGATGGGCAACACCCTGCAGATGTCATGTGCTACTGAGTTACCCTGTTAATTAGTGTGGCCTGAGGCCAACCCCAAAGCTTCTAAGGCAACAGGGAAATCACCTGTGCCACAGGCTGTTCCTGCCCCTCTGTCCTGCTGCACAGATGAGGTAACAGGGTGCTGGGCCCCCTGACAAGGGTTCGGCCATGTCACCATGTGTGTCGGCTCTGGAGGGAGCATCCAGAAGAGGGTGTGGTGGGCCACACGCTGTTAGGAGTCCCCACTGGGCCAGGCTGGTGAGCACAGAGGGCGACAGCTGGTCCCACCATGAAGGGACCTAGCTGGCTCTGCCTGTCTGCAGCTGACACTCACCTCCCTGGGGCCCTCGATTGGCTTGTCAGGGCACTGCAGCCCAGCTGCTTTCTGTGTTTTTTCTCATCCCCCCACTCCCTGTCCTTGTGTTCTTATCACCATCTGTTTAGCACCCCACTTTCAAAACCCCAGCCTCGCTACTGTTATTTATGCCTTTTTTTTTTCTTTTTGAGACGGAGTCTCGCTCTGCAAGCTCCGCCTCCCAGGTTCACGCCATTCTCCTGCCTCAGCATCCCGAGTAGCTGGGACTACAGGCACCCACCACCACGCCCGGCTAATTTTTTGTATTTTCTGTAGAGATGGGGTTTCACCATGTTAGCAAGGATGGTCTTGATCTCCTGACCTCATAATCTGCCCGCCTTGGCCTCCCAAAGTGCTGGAATTACAGGCGTGAGCCACCACGCCTGGCCGTTATTTATGCCTTGAGTGATCTTTTGCAGAAACATCATGAGAAAAAAAGCCTTTTCCATTCATGCACATTCACTGTGCCTGCGTCATCCTCTGCAAATCCATCTAGGGTCACTCTCCCTCCTTCTGAAGAACTTCTAGAACCTTCCTCACAGTGCAGACCAGCTGCTGACAGAAGATTCTCTTAGCGTTTGTCTGAGCGAATCTTTATTTCCCTTTCTCTTTTCACTGGGCATGGAATTGTGGTCTGGCGGTGTTTCTCCCTCAGCACTTTGAAGATGCCCTTCCAGTCTTGGGGATGGCTCCTGGCATGCAGTGTTGGCACCTTGGCACTTGGGGCGACTGTTGTGACTGTACTGATTTGCTCGTGAGGCGCCACAACCTGGTAGTTTTCCCGCTGGGGGCTGACAAGGCTTCTTGGGTCTGTGGATTTATAGCATTTGTTACATTTGGGAATCTCTGGCCACTCTTTTCTCAGATCCCCTGTCCACCCTCAGGACTCCAGTTACTTGTGTGGGGGATCCCCTGCTGTCGTCCGCAGGTCACTGAAGTGGTGTTCGTTTCCTGTAGGCTTCTTTGGGATTCGTCTAGGTGGCTCCTGTGGCTTTGTCTTCAAGTTCGCTGCCCTTTTCTTCTGTGGTGCCTGCTGTGACTTCCACCTAGTGGCCGTTTCATTCTGATGCTCCATGTTTCAGCTCCAGAAGCCCCTCGTGGCTCTCTCACGATACCCTTACGTCTTCCTCTTCAGCTGTTTTCCTTTAGGTGTGGAGCATTCCGAGTTCACAGTAGCCGTCCCGAAGCCCCTGTCTGTTCAGTTGGCATCTCTGTGCTTCCCACTTCTTTGTGCTGATTCATTTTCCTCCTGGCTTAGGGGTCTCGTTTTCCCCCTGCTTCACATGTCTGTAGGGTTCTGCTTGTAGATGCCGCCTGGCATTCTTATGAGGTGGGTCCCTGCCCGGTGGTCCACACAGGGCTGGCCATGATTTAGACGAGAGTTAGCCTTGGTGCCCATGTCTGTTAATGGCTTGATGCGTCCTATGTGGACTGTCATCCTCATGCGTGTGTGATGTTAGGAGTGAATTGCTCTATTGTTAACAAGGGCCTGGTCTCCTGCTGGAGGGTGGGGATACAGTGTGAGCCCGAGTGGCTAGGAGCCTGGCCATCATGACGGCCAACTTTCGTGGGGACAGGCACTTGAGATCAGCCCTCCTGGCATCATGGAGAAAGGCTGGCTCTGTGGCCCCTCAACCCTTCTCCTCTGAGGCTTGAAGTCTTGTTCTCCATACCTTTGGGGGATAAGCAACTTGGCAAGAAAGGAGTCTTGCAGGCGACTCGCTTGACAATCAGCTACCAGAACATGTTTAAATGCCTCACTGGATGGCGTGGCCCACAGGGAGTGTGGAGCCACGGGGTGGGTGGGAGGGCCAGTGTGTTCAAGGCCTGTCACCCTCAGCCTTGCACAGCTGGGGCTGCCCTGGCACAGTTCTTGGGGGGTTGTGCACCCTAACTGGTTCCCGTCCCTTGTCACCCTAATGGGCTTCGACATCATCACTGTTTTCTCAGCCCTCATCCCTGGCTCACGGCTGCACATGCAGAGGCCTTGCATGGATAGTAGACAGGGTGTTCGTGTTAGCCCCGGGCTGACCCCTCTGCAGAGGTTTGCACTGTGAGAGACGGGCCCCACCTGCTCTCTGCAGCCGCTGCGCTGAGTCCCTGCTCCAGTCCCCTGCTGCTCCCTGCTCCAGAACACCCTTCCCACTTGGCCTTGGTTGTGTGCTCCCTGGGCCTGTGAGGACTGATGCTGTGAGTTTGGGGGCTCCCTGAGTGGGGTGGGCCAGGCCATTCTGCCTTGGTGCTTCCTTTGCTCTGTGTGGTTCTTGTGTCTTATGCCAGTTCCCTTTCACTCATGCATTGAAAATGGTTAACGGACAGGACTCTCCTCTGCCTGTTCCAGAACTCTCCGTGTGTGTGTCAGAGAATGTTGCTCCTGTGCCCCGAGTCAACAAAGACGACCCCTGTGAGCTCGAGGGCAGTTGGGAAGGTGTAGCGAACATCCTGTAAAACGTCCCCATCTTGTGCATAGTCAGTGAGTTTTGACCCTCTACCCTCACCCGGCTGTGGCCACTCCCCACTCCCACCTCCAGCCCTGGATACCCACTAGTTGGCTTTCTGTGTCTTTGGTTTTGCCTTTCCTGGGGATTTATAGAAATGGAGTCATACAGCCTGTGGCATGATGTGCAGCCTTCTTTCACTTGGCATGGTTCTCCGTATTCTGTCGTTTGATTCTCTCTCCGCCAGTTGACGGACATTTGGGTTACTGCCGCTTTTTGGATACTCTAAATAATTCTGCTATAAATGTTCAGGTGTAAGTTTTTGTACGGAAGTGTGTTTTTCTGGGTGTATACCCGGGAGTGGAATTGCTGGGTGTGTTTAACCCTTTGTTTAACCTTTTAGAAAACTGCCAGGCGGCTTCCACAGTGACTGAGCCTTGTCCATTCCTGCCCACGAAGGCAGAGGTTCTGGGTTCTTGCCAACACTTGTTCTTGTCAGCCTCTTTTAGATTAGCTGCTCTGATGGGTACAGTGCTATCTCTGTGGTTATTTTTTTTTACGTTTTTTTATTTTTTATTTTTTATTTTTATGGCTGTCAATCTAGTTCACTGTGGTTACAGTTTGCCTTTCCTTGATGAGTAATGGCATCCGGTGTCTTTCACACCTTCATTGGTCCCTGTAGGTCTCTCTTTCATGTCTGTGTTTAACCAAATTCTTTTTTGTTGTTGTTGAGACAGGATCTCACTCTGTTGCCCAGGCTGGAGTGCAGTGGTGCAATCTCAGCTCACTGCAAGCCCCACTTCCTGGGTTGAAGTGATTCTCCTGCCTCAGCCTCCCAAGTAGTTGGGGTTACAGGCACCCACTGCCACGCCCAGCTAATTTTTGTATTTTTAGTAGAGACAGGGTTTCACCATGTTGGCCAGGCTGGTCTCGAACTCCTGATGTCAAGTTATCCGCCCACCTCAGCCTCCCAAAATGCTGGGATTACAGGCTTGAGCCACCATGCCCGGCCTGTTTAACCAAATTCTAAGCAAAGGTCACTCAGGAGCTGCTTCCCCAAGGTCCAAGCCAGGCCGAGGTCCCCTGTTCTCTGCAGTAGCAGCACAGGCTGGTGGTTGGGTCGTGTTTTAGGGTACAGGGCCAGCCCTTCCTGAGCTGCTCTAGATGAGACCCCCTTGTCGCAGCAGCACAGTGGCCCTTGTGACTGTAGCAGCTGTTTCCTGGTCCTGGAGCAGGACAAGGGAGTGGGCCGTGGATGTGTTGCACCGTGGACAGTGGTGGCTTGCTTGCCCCGTGAATCGTGCTCACTGTGGAGTGGGCCTGTGTGCCTGTTGAGGGGTTGCGTGCTTGAGAAGCATGGGGCAGTTTCTGGGGCATCACAGCCTGGGTGGTGGTAGCGTGCAGGGACACCATCCCTCTGTTCTCCCCTGAACAGCAGAATCCTTGGGGAGTCTTGGCAAAATCCTTGGAGAGCCTTGGCAAAGAAGGGGGCTCCTCGTAGACCAAAGTGAGGCGCTTGGTGCCTCCCACTCTGGGCCCTATGCATGTCATATGTATACGGTTGCATGGTCTAAACTGGCCAAGCAGACCCATGACTCAGAGTCACCGTGGAGCAGGTGCTGAGAGGCCAACCATCTCTTACGTCCCAGGCGGCTTGCCCTGCTCCTAGCAGCTCCTCTCGTGCCCAGCTGATGGGCACTGGATGCGGGCAGTTGGAGAGCCCACCCCTTCCAAAGGTCAGGGCCCTGTGCCACCTCAAGCTGGAGTCCTGAAATGGCGCTGAGTGGCTCCAGGGGGCGGACCCTGGGCAGACCCATGGGGTAGGTGTTGGCTCTGATACCGTCTCAGGTGTAGAACTGCTCGGCTTACCCCGGGTCTTCCAACAGGTCTCTCCAGACTCAAGTAGTGCTTTGTCCTCTGGGGAGAGCTATGGGCAGACCAGGGTGGGAAGGAGTGAGACCTGAGCAGTGGAGACGGAGCCCAGAACAGGGTACTATGAGGACAGGAGCAAGGCCTGGGTGGGAGGGCATCTCAGTGAGCTGGACCTGAGTGGGACAGTGGGGCCAGGTGGTGCAGGGGTGGGTGGATTTGGAGACCGAGGATCATGGTGACCAGCCAGGGCTACGCTATGGGGTAGCATCTGGGACACTGAGATCCATGCTTAGGGCCCCAGGTTGGGAAGAGGGAAGATGATACAGAGGTGCAATTCTCCTCTGGATCCCAGTTCTTTCTCAGACACTGCCAGAAGGCTGGTCTCTGAATAGCTGAAGCGTCAGTATTTATTTTGAGCTCTTTTGTATATTTTTTCCTTGGAAATTCCACTGCTCCAAGCTCAGTGACCAGCTGCCCTAAAGCCATGTGGCTGCCCCAAGGCCGTGCAGCGGAGCTCTGCAGGCCTTGGGCTCCCACCCCAGGCTCCAAGGTGGCCCCACTGCACCTGCTCTGACAGACAGTGCTCACCCACCTGGTTGTTAAAAGCCAGTGTTTGTGAGACAGGACTTAGCCTGGTTGGTGGTTTCAGGGGATCAGCTGGGGCTGAGAGTGGAGGGGGCTGCTTTTGCCTATATGGGACCTTGGGAGAGTCACGATCCAGGGTCAACCTTGACCTGACCTTGCTTTTTCCTGGCAGGGCTGTGAGCACCTTGAGCCTTGCCCTTTTCTCCCGGTGAATTCACAGGCTGGTGGTGGATTCCAAGGATGGCACACTCCCCACCCCTGCATCCTGGGCCTGCCGCCAGCCTGTTGCCTGTGTCTGGAGGCCCTATTCTTACCTGTCATGTGGCCCCAGCCCTCTGTCCATCTGAGGAATTCCTACTGATCCTTCCAAAACCCTGCTCCGGTGACTTTGCCCGTAATTTTCAGAGTGTGTGCATTTCCTTTCCCCTCTCTTGAGAACACCATCTTCACCCTGCTCCTTCTGTACCTGGGGAGGGAGTCTTTGGGTTTCCCAGTGTCTTTACTGACGTCCCCCTCATGCTTTTTTTTTGTAGGATTCTGTTTCACTGAGGCCGTCTATCCGATTTCAAGGAAGCCAAGGGGTGAGTTTCTGTTTTAATCATTCATATTTGGAATCTTGGGACTGGTATAGTCTCAGTTCTGTCCTTGCTCACTGGGTACAGCAGCAGCTCATGGCAGTGTTTGGGCCCTGTCTGCCTCCACGCAAGGCTGGGTTCTAGACCCCCAGGATAGCCACTTGGCTGGGGCCACACCAGGACGTGTCTGGTGCCCGTCACAGGCTGCCTGGGTGATGGGCAACTCTCCTCTCCCAGTGGCCCCCTTTGTGCAGCGATGTGCACCTGGCTTCCAGTCTGATAG
The DNA here is from genome assembly GCF_008728515.1 of Papio anubis. Classification (NCBI taxonomy): domain Eukaryota; kingdom Metazoa; phylum Chordata; class Mammalia; order Primates; family Cercopithecidae; genus Papio; species Papio anubis. Next base: position 33,607,843 of record NC_044995.1, read on the forward strand.
GGTAGGGGCCCCAGCCCCCAGCCCTGGATCAGTTAGGAACTGCTCACACAGCAGGAGGTGAGCTGTGGGTGAGCGAACATGACCACCTGAGCTCTGCCTCCTGTCATCTGAGTGTGTTACTAGATTCTTACAGGAGTGCGAACCCTATTGTAAACTGTGCATGCCAGGGATCTAGGTTGTGTGCTCCTTATGAGAATCTAATGCCTGATCTGAGGTGGATCAGTTTCAGCCCGAAACCATCCTCCCCTATGGCTCCCCGTCCCCCTTCCACCATCCATAGAAAAATTGTCTTCTGGCGGGGTACGGTGGCTCACGCCTGTAATTCCAGGACTTTGGGAGGCCGAGACGGGCGGATCACCTGAGAGGTCTGGAGTTTGAGACCAGCCTGACCAACATAGAGAAACCCTGTCTCTACTAAAAATACAAAATTAGCCGGGCGTGGTGGCTCGTGCCTATAATCTTAGTTACTCAAGAGACTGAGGCAGGAGAATTGCTTGAACCTGGGAGGCGGAGGTTGCAGTGAGCCAAGATCGCGCCATTGCCCTACAGCCTGGGAAACGAGCGAAACTCCGTCTCAAAAAAAAAAGAAAAAAGAAAAATTGTCTTCCACGAAACTAGTCCCTGGTGCCAACAAGGTAGGGGACTGCTGCGTTAGGGGACACAAGGACCACGGACATTTGTCTGGATTTTGGTTGGGAGAGAGGTTCATAGAAACTCAGCACCCTCATTTTTATTGAAATATGTTTCCTTCTAAATGACCGTCTTATGGAAAAATCAGGGAATGAGAGAAAGGGTGAGTTGTCTACCTTCCTTGACCCCCCGTCTTAGGACTCTGCATCTCCCCCAGCCCACCCAATATGCCTTAGAATGGTTTGATTTTTCTTCTAGCCTTTATTGCTGGTTCCCCCACTACCCACCCCCAAGACAGTCTCGCTCTGTCCTCCAGGCTGGAGTGCAGTGGCGTAATCTCGGCTCACTGCAACCTCGGCCTCCCGAGTTCAAGCAATTCTCGTGCCTCAGCCTCCCAAGTAGCTGAGATTATAGGCGCCTGCCACCGTGCCTGGCTAATTTTTGTACTTTTAGTAGAAACAGGGTTTCACCATGTTGGCCAGGCTGGTCTCAAACTCCTGACCTCAGGTGATCCACCTGCTGCAGCCTCCCAAAGTGCTGGGATTATAGGTGAGCCACCATGTCCGGCCTTGTTTTGTTTTTTAAGAGATAAGTCTCTGTTGCTGAGGCTGGAGTGTAGTGGCACGATCATAGCTTACTTTAGCTTTGAGCTCTTGGGCTCAAGGGATCCTCCCACCTCAACTTCCCAAGTAGTTGGGACTACTGGTGTACACCATCATGCTAGACAAATTTTATTTTTATTTTTCTGTAGACGGAGTCTCATGTTGCCCAGGCTGGCCTTGAACTTCTGGGCTCAAATGATCCTCCCACCTTGGCCTCCCAAAGTGCTAGAATTACAGGTGTGAGCCACTGCACCCAACTTTTTTTTTTTTTCTTTTAGAGTTACCATGTCGTACCTAAATCAGTTTCTATCCACAGCCCGAGAGCTCTGCACAGCTGGGTGTGGGGATGTGGACATGGTGATCCGCGGGCTTCCAGGTGCAGCCCAGGGTTCCGCAGAGACATGGAGCCTCCAGGAGACGCGTGTCTGTGTGTGTTGATAAAAAGATGCATTGCGGCCGGGCGCGGTGGCTCAAGCCTGTAATCCCAGCACTTTGGGAGGCCGAGACGGGCGGATCACGAGGTCAGGAGATCGAGACCATCCTGGCTAACATGGTGAAATCCCGTCTCTACTAAAAATACAAAAAACTAGCCGGGCGAGGGGGCGGGCGCCTGTAGTCCCAGCTACTCAGGAGGCTGAGGCAGGAGAATGGCGTAAACCCGGGAGGCGGAGCTTGCAGTGAGCTGAGATCCGGGCACTGCACTCCAGCCCGGGCTACAGAGCAAGACTCCGTCTCAAAAAATAAAAATAAAAAGATGCATTGCAAGCAGTGGGCTCAGACGACTGTGGGCTGGGGAGTCTGTAACCCTCAGGGCTGACTGCAGACACCCAGTAGGAGCTGATGGAGCAGTCCTCAGGCAGTTTCTTCCTTCTCCTGCCAAACCCCGATTTACCTCTTAAGGCCTTGAGCTGATTCAGTGGGGCCACCCAGACCATCGAGGATCATCTCCTTTACTTGCTTACAGTATCTGGGTTGTGGATGGTAACTATGTCCACAGAGTACCTCCAGGGCACCCCTAGATGGGATGTCGTGGAATAATGAATCCCCAGGGGCTGCAGCCTAGCCAGTTGACACAACCCCACACCTCCATCAGCCCCAGTTGGGTCTGTGGTCACCCTTTGGCCACCTCCTTTTTACCTTCCCCAGGACATTCTCTCAGGGGTCAGACGTTGGGGGCAGGGGCGGGCTGGCCGGGGCTTGCTGCCAGAGCAGCCCCACAGTGCCCTCTGGTGTCTTACAGCAGTCACTCTGTGCCTTCTGCTGCCACTGAACACCCATGCCCATCCACCCCAACCTGGGCAGTGGGGGACCCCTCATCCCCAACCCCCATCTCAGCGAGCCTGTCAGATGATACACTGCAGCCTGGCCATGGCCGAAGCACACAGTGGTGTCCTTGCATGCAGCGTGCCATGTGTCTTGACCTGGAGCCTAAGCACATGTGTAGCGGGGGCTCATGTCACTGAGAGAGACCTGGGGTGGCTACAGGGATAACCTCCCTCTAGAGACAGGGTTTTGCCATGTTGGTCAGGTTGGTCTCGAACTCCTGACCTCAGGTGACCCATCCACCTTGGCCTCCCAAAGTGCTGGGATTATAGGTGGAAGCCACCGCGTGTGGCCAGCAGCTTCACTTTAGTGGGCTGTTAGCTTCGGGGCTCTTGGTCCTGGGCCATGCTGCCGGTAGCCTGCCACCAGAGCCTGCACTGGGCTCATTGTTGTCGGAGCACCCCCTGGAGGTGTGTTCCTTCGTGGATCCAGTCAGCCAGCATCACCCAAGCTCCTGCGGTTCACTGTCTGGGTCTTGGGGCTGGAGGGACTACTCTTAGGTTGTCATCAGGTATACGTGCTGATTTGATGTTCAGGGTCCTGTGTAGGATTCAGGGACCCATTCCCCACGGGCCCACTGGACTCGAGCTGGAGACTTTGTGACTTAGGGACCTTGGCCATGCTTCTCCCTCTGTTCATCACCTTCCTTGTCCACCTCGAGGGCATCTGCAGGTTGAACTTGAGGTCAGGAGAACCAGTGTCCTTCCTGCAGCACAGAACAAGCTCAGCCTTTCATGTGCCTCTCCTCTTACGTGGATGCACCATGGCCAGCATAGGGGCTCGGCCTACGTGCTTCTGGGGTGGGGGTCTGATCTCGCCCAGCCACCTCCCGGCCTGTGCAACAGGTGCCCTCATGATGGCCAGGTGCACCTCTCCCTTCCCCTGTGCAGGGAGATTCGTCAGAGTCGCTTTATGGCATTTGCTGATTCACCGGGAAAGCCGAGCCTGCTGTGGTGTGTCCTGCCCCCGGGTAGCGTGCTTGGCGCGATGGCATTTCCTTTGTCCACACTTGTGTCTAGAGCCTCTGCCCTTTCCCAGACCCCGAGTGGGGCTGACATGGATCTCAGCTGTCTGGGGATTCCTCCTAGGATTTAACCCTAGACAGGCCAGTAGACTGCAGAGGGGAAAAGAAACCTGCACTTTGTTGACCCCAGCCGTGAACTCCAGCAAAGTCCCAGGTGATTAAAAAAAAAAACAAAAAAAAAAGGCTAGGGGAGCTGGGCATGGTGGCTCACACCTGTGATCCCAGTACTTTGGGAGGCCGAGGTGGGCAGATCATCTGAGGTCACAGGAGTTCAAGACCGGCCTGGATAACATGGTGAAACCCTGTCTCCACTAAAAATACAAAAATTAGGGCCGGGCATGGTGGCTCTAGCCTGTAATCCTAGCACTTTGGGAGGCCGAGGCGGGTGAATCACCTGAGGTTAGGAGTTCAAGACCAACCTGGCCAACATGGTGAACTCCCGTCTCTACTAAAAATACAAAAAATTTAGCCAGGCGTGGTGGCGCGCACCTGTAATCCCAGCTACTTGGGAGCCTGAGGCAAGAGAATCGCTTGAACCTGGGAGGAGGCAGAGGTTGCCGTGAGCTTAGATCGTGCCACTGCACACCAGCCTGGGCAACAGAGTGAGACTCCATCTAAAAAAAAAAGAAAAAGGAAAGGAGCAGTTGGTGTCCAGGGATGTTCCAGGTGTCAAGACTTCTGTGCGCTGAGGCAGGACCTGTATGGCAGTTTCTAGAAGGAGGTTTGGCAGGGTTTGTCTCTGCCAAGCAGAGACACAGCAGTGTCTTGGCAGCTAGGAATCGATTCCTTAGGAGTAATCAGTGTAATGCGTGCAAAGATTTAGCCACACGGAGTGCATGTTGCTGTGTTGTTTGTGACACAGACAATTTAGAAACAATCTAAAAATGCCTAAATTGGGAGCCATCCATGTGCTGAGGCTGAGCAGTCAGGGATCCTAGTTGGGCACAGCACATGGCTCTTCTCCGGCTGGCCATGGTGTGCCTGACTCCTGGAGTGGAAGCAGGTACTTAGAAAGTGCCCTTGCCTTGGGCCTGAGGAGGTGAGGCTCCCACTAGGCCAAAGGGGCTGCCACCCTCCTAGAGGTTGTATTCAGCCACTGGGTCATGACTCTCTTTACAAATAACAACATATTTTATTCTGAGAGTTCTGTGGGAAATAAAAAAAAAAATGTAGAAAACATTTCTGGCCTGAAAACCTCCCAGGCCAGAGAGAACCTGGTCAGTCCGTTATTTGGGCTCCTGTGTGTGTTGTATGGATAGCACGTGGGGCCACCTACCTCATGTTCTTGTTTCTGTTTTTGTTTTAGAGATCCTCTGTCGCTCAGGCTGGAGTGCTGTGGTACAATCACGGCTTACTGCAGCCATGACCTCCTGGGCTCAAGCCTCCTGAGTAGCTGGGTTTACAGGCGTGAGCCACCACGCCTGGTTAAATTTTTTTATTTTTTGTAGAGACAGGGTCTCACTGTGTTGCCCAGGCTGGTCTTGAACTTCTGGGCCCAAGTGGTCTGCCTACCTTGGCCTCCCAAAATGTTGGGATTCCGGGCATGAACCCCTGCGCCCCCCAACCTTATCTTTTTATTTTTAACTGCCCAGAATAGCGAGCGTTTTTCCTCGTTTTTTTCAACCATTTTTGCTCTGCACCCCCTATCCCAACTTAATATATTTCTTCAGAACCCTCCACCTCCCCACCTGTACTGTAAAAGAGGCTGTGCAGATTTTAGGGGGTCGGGTAGCGGGGTGCAGCAGGCCCCAGTTTGGGATGGATTTCAAAGGGTAGAGATGAATGGACTATAGCAGGGACTTGAGCGGTGGTGGAAGCAGCGCCCTCTGGTGGCCATGGTCAGGTCAGCGGGAAAGGCAGCAGGCCTTAGGGACCTACGGAAAGCACCCAGGGTGAGCCTGTATGTGGCCTGGGCTCTGTGTCTGTGAGCATGGACAAATGCTTAGGTTTATGGCAACTCCTCCCCAACCGCCATAACCTGGAGCCAGGGCTGATTTCATACGTACCCAGACCTGCTGTGCGTGGGCCATCTGAGGGCCCCGTGGCAGCCCACTGGTACACGGGTCACTGGGCCCATGAGCAGCCCCCAAGGAGCAACCAAGACCCCGTTCAGAAGGCCAAGCAGGGGCTGCGTTTCAAACCTTGTCCCAGAACCCGGGCAAGCTCTTGGCTAGTGCAGAGAAAGTGCCCGCATTCCTGGGCTGCTCCCATCCCGCTGGCTTCCCTACTGTTCCGGGCTGGTGACCATTAACCCGCAGCAAAACAGCCCGTTAATTGGAGGGCTCCGTGGTGCTGCGTGTGCTAGGGGAGGCAGGGCCGTGAGAACACTCTCCCCGTCTCCTCACCCCCACATCCTGAAGGACGTCAACCACCGTGCCCTCTGTATGTCTTCCCCTTGTCACCAGCGGCACAACACTCTCCCAAGCATCAGCTTTGAGGCCTGTGTCACCCCCCTTCATGCATCCCCTACACCCTGCCACAGCTGCACACCTGGCCCTGGGTTCTGCACCTGACCCCGGCTTCTAGGATGGAGTTTGGGCAGCAGACGTCTACGCCTGTGTGGAAAAGAGCCAAGCAGGGTGAAGGGCCACTGTGAAGCCCCTGCCCACGGAGAAGCAAGGTCTCTGGGCAGGCCCAGGAGGGGCACTGTCAGTGCTGACTGGGTGTGCAGCTGCCCCCGGCCACAGTCGGTGCCCAGACCCTCCTGTGGTGGCAAAGGGGGTAGGCTTTGCTGTGTCAGACTCCTCACCTCTCCAGCTGGCTGTGGCCTGGTCTCATTGCCAGCTCTGCTGAATGGCATCTCCCCTGAAGCCAGGGTGACAGGATGAATCCTGCCCGCCTGGGTGGAGCTGGGGTTTTCTTGGGAAAGGACTGCACGTGAGGGTGCCCAGCCCTCAGTCACTGTGGGGCAGGAGCCACTGGCGACTTGGGCCTCAGGCCAGGACCACAGGGGCAGTGGGGGTTAAAGAGACGACAGAGGAGGGCGGGAGAGCCACCGAGGCCGGGCTTAGGTTCCCACAGCCACTCCTTTTGGTTTTCCTGGACGTGTAGTCCCCGACTTCCCTGGCTGGCTCATTCTGGGTCACCGCATCACCTGTGCACCTGGCCACCACAGAGCCTCTCGGAAACCTGAGCTTCCCTCATCCCAGCAGCGTGTTTCCAGTTACTTGTATGAATGAGAATAAAAGTCATATCTGGGAAGGGAGGTGCAGGCAGGGCAGGGTGGCACCTGTGTGTGTTGGGTGAAAAAACCCCTCAGTGGCATCGGAGCAGGACAGGTCTAGATGGCCAGGGTCACCCACATGGCTCTGGCAGAGGCTTCAGGGTGTGTGTGGTTGTGTTTGTGTGTGTGGCGGGGGTTGTGTTTGAGTGTAGGGGGTTCGTGGTTGTGTGGGTTGTGGTTGTGTGCAGGTTGTGTTTATGTGGCTGGGGGTTGTGTGTGGTTGTGTGTGCGTTGTGTTTGTGTGGTTGTGTGAGGGGTTTGTGTGTAGAGGGGTGTATGTGGGGGGGTTGTGCATGTGTGGGTTGTGTGGGTTGTGCTTGGGGGATTGTGTTTGTGTGCAGAGGGGTTGTGTGTGGGGGAGGTTGTGTGTGTGGCGCTGTGTAGGGGGTATTGTATGTATGATTAATGGTTAGAGGGGGATTGTGTATTGTGTGGTGTGTGGGGAATTGTGTGGTTGTGGGGGTTGTGTGTAGGGGGACTGGAGGGTTGTGTTTGTGTGTGTGGTTGTGTGTGGGGGGATTGTGTGGTTGTGGGGGTTGTGTGTAGGGGGAGACTGGAGGGGTTGTGTTTGTGTGTGTGGTGTGTGTGGGGGGATTAGTTCACCAGGTGTGTAAAGAGGTATGTGTGGAGGGGTTGTGTTTGTGTATGTGGTGTGTGGAATTGTAATGGTTAGGTGTGTGTAGGGAGGTGTGTGGAGGGGTTGGTTGTATTGTGTGTGTGTGGTTGTGTGTGGGGATTGTGTGGTTGTGGGGGGTTGTATGTAGGGAGGGAAATTGTGTGTGGAGGGATTGTGTTTGTGGTTGTGTGGTGTGTGGGAATTGTGTGGTTGGGGTTGTGTGTAGAGAGAGTGTGTGTGGAGGGGTTGTGTTTGTGTGTGGGGTTGTGTGTGGGGGGATTATGTGTTGTGGGGGTTGTATGTAGGAGAATATGGAGGGTTTGTGTTTGTGTGTGTGTGTGCTGTGTGGAGGAGTTGTGTGGTTGGGGTTGTGTGTGTGTGGTTAATGAAGCGTTATGGTTGTGTGTTGTGTGTAGAGGATTGTGTTGTTAGGTTATTAGTAGAAGATATGTAGAAGGGGTTGTGTTTGTGTGTGGTTGTGGGGGTGTGTTGGGGTTGTATGTAGGGAGGTGTGTGGAGGGGTTGTGTTTGTGTGTGTGTGTGTGTGGTGGTTGTGTGTGGGTGATTGTGTGGTTGTGGGGGGTTGTGTTTAGGGAGATTGTGGAGGGGTTGTATTTGTGTGTGTGTGGTTGTGTGTAGAGGGGGGATTCATTGGTTGTGGGAGGGTTGTATAGAAATTGTGTGCGGGGTTGTGTTTGTGTGTGTGGTGTGTGGGGGAGGAATTTTGTGGTTGGGGTTGGTGTGTAGGGAGCTTGTGGAGGGGTTGTGTGTATGGTTGTGTGTGGGGATTAATGGCAGTTATCTGATTTGTGTGTAGAAGATTATGGAGGGGTCATGTTTGTGTGTGTGTGGTTGTGTGTGGGTGATTGTGTGGTTGTGGGGGTTGTGTTTAGGGAGATTGTGTGTGGAGGGGTTGTGTTTGTGTGTGGTTGTGTGTGGGGGATTATGTGGTTGTGGGGGTTGTATGTAGGGAGATTGTGTGTGGAGGGGTTGTGTTTGTGTGTGTGCTGGTGTGTGGGGGAATTGTGTGGTTGGGGTTGTGTGTAGGGAGCTTGTGGAGGGGTTGTGTGTGTGGTTGTGTGTGGGGGATTGGTTGTGCAGCTTGTGTGTAGGGAGACTGTGGAGGGGTTGTGTTTGTGTGTGTGTGTGGTTGTGTGTGGGGGATTATGTGGTTGTGGGGTTTGTGTGTAGAGAGATTGTGGAGGGGTTGTGTTTGTGTGTGTGTGTGGTTGTGTGTGGGGGATTGTGTGGTTGTGGGGGTTGTATAGGGAGAGTGTGTGTGGAGGGGTTTTGTTTGTGTGTGGTTGTGTGTGCTGGGGGATTGTGTGGTTGTGAGTTGTATATAAGAGGGTGGTGTGGTGTGTGGAGGGATTGTGTGTGTGTGTTGTGTGTGGGGGAGTTGTGTGGTTGTGGTTGTGTGTAGAGAGCTTGTGGAGGGGTTGTGTGTGTGGGGGATTATGTGGTTGTGGGGGTTGTATGTAGGGAGATGGTGTGTGGAGGAGTTGTGTTTGTGTGTGGTGTGGTATGTGGGGGAATTGTGTGGTTGGGGTTGTGTGTAGGGAGCTTGTGGAGGGGTTGTTTGTGTTTGTGTGGGGGATTGTGTTGGGGTTATATGTAGGGAGATTGTATGTGGAGGGTTGTGTTTGTGTGCGTCGCGGTGTGTGGGGAATTGTGTGGTTGGGGTTGTGTGTAAGGAGCTTGTGGAGGGGTTGTTTGTGTGTGTGTGGGGATTATTGTGGTTGTCTTGGGTTGTGTGAGAGGTGTGTGGAGGTTGTGTTTGTGTGTGTGGTGTGTGGAGTATTGTGTGGTTGGGGTTGTGTGTAGAGAGATTGTGGGGGTTGTGTTTGTGTGGTGGTTGTGTGGGGGGACATGACGTGAAGTTGTGTGTAGAGATTGTGGAGGGGTTGTGTTTGTGTGTGGTTGTGTGTGGGGGGATTGTGTTGTTGGGGTTATATGTAGGGAGATGTGGAGGGGTTGTGTTTGTGTGTGTGTGGTTGTGTGTAGGGGATTGGTTGTGGGGTTTGTGTTTAGGGAGATTGTGTGTGGAGGGATTGTGTTTGTGTATGTGTGTGGTTGTGTGTGGGGGATTGTGTGGTTGTGGGGAGGTTGTATGTGCAAGGGGAGGTGTGGTAATGAAGGGGATTGTGTGTGTCAAGCATGGTTGTAGCTGAGGGATTGTGTGTGGTTGTGGGGGTTGTGTTTAGAGGGAAGTGTGTGGAGGGATTGTGTTTGTGTATATGTGTGTGGTTGTGTGTGGGATTGTGTGGTTGTGGGGTTGTATGTAGGGAGAGTGTGTGCGGAGGGGTTGTGTTTGAGTAGTGTGGTTGGTGGCCGGGGGTTGTGTGTGGTTGTGGGGGTTGTGTTTAGGGAGATTGTGTGTGGAGGGGGTTGTTTGTGTGGTTGTGTGTGGGGGATTGTGTTTAGGGAGATTGTGTGTGGAGGGTGTGTGTGTGTGTGTGTGTGTGTGTGTGTGTGTGTGTGTGTGGTGGGGGAAGGTTTCCCTGCCATAGGGTGGATCATCAGAGGCTGTGTGTGTGTGTGTTTTCTCTGATGCTGGGTGCAGGCTGTTTCTCCCTTCTCTGACCCTGATAGAGATGGGTGTTTGTGTTCAGGTGTGGCCTGGCATGGTGGGCCCACGATGGGCTTTGGCCTCACTCTCCACCAGTACACTGGTTGGGCCCTGACCCCTCAGCTTGCATTTCTGTATCAGCATGACAGGGACAAGGGCGCCTGCCCTAGGGGGACACGTTTGAGGCTGAGAGGGGATGCTGGGCAGACCCCAGCAGATGGGACAGCTTTTCTCCTGGGGCAGTGTTCAGCCTCGGGGAGGGGCAGGATGGGCCTCTGGAGAAGGGTCTGCAGGCCGGGCACAGGGAGTGGCTGGTGCAGGGACTGCCTGCAAGCCCAGACCAGACTCTTCCTGCCCAGAGTGGCCGAACCCAGGAACTGTTCTTACCTTGGGAGCAGGGCCTGGCACTGGGCTGGGTGCAGCCATGGCTTCCCTTGTGGGTCCAAACACTGCCCCAGGGGACAAGTCCCGGCCAAGGCCACACAGCAGGGCGGGGGAGTGGTGCTCTTCCACGTTCCTGGTGGCAGAAGCCCCGTCCTCTGTCTCACAGGTGAGGCACAGGCAGGCAAAGCCTCCCATGGGCGTATGAGGCAGCTCGGCAGGGGCGAGGGGGCAGGAGATTCAGCCGCAGTCTCTCCTGCGCTCATGGTGTCACAGAGGAGGAGATGGGGCTTGGGTGCCAAGGGGGTGCTGCAGCCAGGGGACAAGACCCGAGGGCTCCCTCCATGTTGTCCCTCCTTGTTGACTGTTTGAACGCCCCTCATGTGTCAGTCTAACTGTGAGGAGCTCGTGCCAAAGCCCAGGCATTAATTTAGGAAGGGCCACCTCTGTTGACAGAGGGTCTGGGGTCAGCCTGGAATGCAGTGGCCTCAGATGTGATGCTGCCCTGCACTGACCCTGGCCGGGACCAGCACAGTCCATCCATCTGCCTGCCTGTCCCTGACTGTCTGTCCTTCCAGGCAGGGCTGCAGGGGCACAGCCAAAGTCAGGCTGCTGTGACCCATGACAGGCTTGTCGGGGGCCAGTACTTCTGATCTGTGAGCCCACAGGACACAAGCCTACCTCATTCACAGCTGCAGCAAATGGAGACTCACATGGAGTCAATGTCCTTTGTGGGGGGATGCTGACAGGGGATTGCCAAGGAGGGGCGCCAGAGTTGCGGGTGACTGCCCAAGCCCCTCATGTCGCATTTTACCTCATAGGATGTCCCAGGCCAAGGTCTGTCCGTTTGGTGGTGGGGAAAGTGAGTCGTGGTCCAGACAAGCCACTTTCCAGGGGTCACACGATTGGGGTGGGGGCCCTGCGTCTGGGCAGGTGCTGAGCACTGTCCTCAGACAGCAGTGCTGTTGCTGCTGAAAATGGCCCCTGGCCCCATGCCCACCCACGTAGGTGCCTGAGTCCCCTCTCTATGCAGTGTGTGTTGCTGAGGATGGGCCACCCGTCCCGTCACTGGCAGAAGAGCAGGGGTGTGTTTTAGGGAAAGGGGCCAGCACATTCCTGTTGTGAGGGCTGCATTGTGGGGACTCGTGCAGGAGATGCAGGCTGGGGGCCTGTCCTGCTGAGGACCTCCCAGTGACACCCCCTCCCCCTCCATGCAGCACATCTCCATCCCCCAGCCCGACTGCCCCTCGGAGGCGCGGACGTTCTCCTTCTACCTCTCCAACATCGGCCGTGACAACCCCCAGGGCAGCTTTGACTGCATCCAGCAGTATGTCTCCAGGTGAGGCGCCGCCCCAACCCAGAGCACCCCACTGACTCTCAAGGTCACCCTGTCACCTCTGGACCAGGGTTAAGATGTGCCCCATTGAAACCGTGTTGCCTGAGACGGTGCTGACAGAGCCTGTTTTCCAGACCAGGTGGTGGACTGGGGGCTTGGGTCCTGAACAGATACTCCCTGCATTGTCCCAGCTGCTGACCTCAGCTCCTGGCCTTGTCTTGCAGTCATGGGGACATCCACCTGGACTGCCTGGGTAGCATACAGGACAAGATCACGGTGTGCGCCACCGACGACTCCTACCAGAAGGCACGGCAGAGCATGGCCCAGGCAGAGGAGGAGACGCGGAGCCGCAGTGCCATTGTCATCAAGGCTGGAGGCCGCTACCTGGGTGAGCAGCGAGTTTGGCAGGGCTGCAGGGTGGCCAGGCAACTGCCAGTGTCGGGAGGCATTTGGGGCCCGTCCAGGCTGGGCACTGGCTGTGCCCTGCACAGAAATGATGGGCCAACTGAGGAGTCCCTGAGCAGGATGTGCCTGGACCAGAGTCTGGGTTGGGAAGAGAAGTCTGGCCACATGGGCTTGGGGGCCACGTGAGGGGTGGGGGGTTGGGCTGCAGCAGCTGCTGCCTTGTGAAGCCCAAGGTGGACAAAGCGGCCTGAGAACTCCAGGAGCTGTGAGTTGGTGGTCCCTGCTTTCAGGCTGCAGCCTTGGGGACCTTCACCTGTCAGGGAGGCCAACAGGCCCCCCGAAGATGGGCATGCAGCCTAGGGCAAGGCCCATGTCTGTCTCTGGAGGCTGCCCCCGCCCTCACCTGACCAGCCAGCTCCTCCCCAAGGCCACCACAGTCGGCAACAGGCAGGAAATGAGCCTCACAGGCCCTGTTGCCAGCGACCCAGCACTGCGGGAAAACTGTAGCCACTCAGCATTGACTTGGAAACGGTTTCAGCAGTTGAGAAGCCAACAGGCCTTGACAGTGGGAAGGAAAGTGCTGTTTGTTTACAGAGCTGCAGCACCCCGCCTCTTAGTCCAGGCAGAGCGCCAGGAGTCATGGGAACTCATTATGGCGGGAGTAGGGTGCCGGGCTTCAAGAGAGGAGGGAGATGGCTCAGAGCAGACGACAGCCTTGATGGCTTTTTGAGTTTTCTCTTTAAGAAAAGTGGGGGGCATTTCAATTCCTCTCTCTCCTCCTTCTGAAGAAAGTACGTGATTTCCCTTTGCTGAGCAGAGGGGTTCCCTCTGAATGAAACCCCAGATGTGGGTGCAGGGGTTGCTCCTCCTGGTCAACACTGAGCCCAGGTGGACGTGTTGTATGGCTAGGGAGCCCGGGCTGTCCCTGATGTTAAGGCCCTGGGCTGTAAGCCCCAAGCACAGGGCTGCTGTGGGCAGAACAGTTGAAGAGACAGCTGTACACGTGTTTTGTTTTTTGTTTTTTGTTTTTTTAAAGACGGGACCTTTCTCTGTCACTCAGGCTGGAGTGCTGTGGCACAATCATAGCTCACTGCAGCCTCAAACTCCTGGGCTCAAGTGATCCTACCTCAGCCTCCAGAGTAGCTGGGACCACAGGTGTGTGCCACCACACATGGCTAACTTTTAGATTTTTTGTAGAGACAAGAGCCTCGCTATGTTGCTCAGGTTGGTCTCTGACTCTTGGGCTCAAATGATCCTTTCGCCTGGGCCTCCCACGGTGCTGGGATTACAGGCATGAGTCAGTGCACATGGCCTCATACACATATTAATAAATCTGTGGGTCCTTTAGCCAAACACTTGATCAGAAATGTATCTTAGCACACCACTTTGGGTACAGTGAGGGCTTTTTTTTTTTTTTTGAGATGGAGTCTCGCTTTGTCGCCCAGGCTGGAGTACATTGGCACTATCTCAGCTCACTGCAAGCTCTGCCTCCCAGGTTCACACCATTCTCCTGCCTCAGCCTCCCGAGTAGCTGGGACTACAGGCACCCGCCACCACGCCAGGCTAATTTTTTGTAGTTTTAGTAGAGACAGGGTTTCACCATGTTGGCCAGGATGGTCTGGATCTCCTGACCTCGTGATCCACCCACCTCGGCCTCCCAAAGTGTTGGGATTACATGCGTGAGCCACTGCGCCCGGCCCCTCCCCCCTCCTTTTTTTTTTTTTTTTTTGAGACAGAGTCTCACTCTGTTGCCCAGGCTGGAGTGCAGTGGCGCAATCTCGGCTCACTGCAACCTCCGCCTCCCGGGTTCATGCCATACTCCTGCCTCAGCCTCCCGAGTAGCTGGGAGTACAGGTGCCCACCACGACGCCTGACTTTTTTTTTTTTGTATTTTTAGTAGAGACGGGGTTTTACCGTGTTATCCAGGACGGTCTCGATCTGACCTCGTGATCCACCCGCCTTGGCTTCCCAAAGTGCTGGAATTACAGGCGTGAGCCACCGTGCCCGGCCCAGTGAGGGTTTTTGAAACAGTTTATGTTCTGGTAGGGGACACTGTCTGTTAAGATGTGACTGTGGCCGGACGCAGTGGCTCACACCTGTAATCCCAGCACTTTGAGAGGCCGAGGCGGAGAGATCACGAGGTCAGTAGTTCGAGACCAGCCTGGCCAATATGGTGAACCCCCGTCTCTACTAAAAATACAAAAATTAGCTGGGTATGGTGGCATGCGCCTGTAGTCCCAGCTACTTGGGAGGCTGAGGCAGGAGAATCTCCTGAACCTGGAAGGCGGAGGTTGCAGTGAGTTGAGATTGCACCACTGCACTCCAGCCTGGGCAACAGAGTGAGACTGTCTCAAAAAAAAAAAAATGTTGTGAATGTGCGTGTCCCTCTGTCTCACAGTGCCCCCCATAGGCTGCTCCTCCTCCCTGTTGACCAGCTTGGCCCTATACGGGTGAGTGCAGCCCTGCTGTCAGGACTCCACTGAACAGACCCCAGAGGTGTGAGTGCTGGCTCTGGGTATTCTGAAAGCACGGCTTTCTGGGTTACTTTGACAGATCAGATTTTGAGAGAGAAGATCAGAGTGATGTTGTTATGAAGCACTTTTGGGGGAAGGATTTGAGGCACTGTTGAGCTTGCTCGGCTGACCGTGTTCCCAAGGATGCCAGGGCATCATTGTTCAGGACAATGCAGGGAGCAGCATGCTAGACCCTGCCCACATCTCTGCATCGGGAATAGAGGGGAGCCTGCTCTCCCCAGGGCTGTGGGCACAGCCACGCCTGCCAGAGGAGAGCTTGACCAGGCCTAAGGCTGGGGTGCCACTTGCACCAGGGTCTTCACAGCAGCTGCCGAAAGTGGCTCTGACATCTTTATTGACTTTAGAAAAACAAAAATGGCAGCCACGTGGGGCCAGCATAGGACTCTGAAGAGCAGACTTGGGAGTGACTGCCTCTTGCAGTTCAGGGACCCCCAGTTTAACATCAGAAGGGTTTATAAACAGTCCCCACCTCAGGCTGGGCAGGGTGGCTCTGGCCTATAATCCCAGCACTTTGGGAAGCTGAGGTGGGAGGGTCCTTTGGGCCCATGAGTTTGAGACCAGCCTGGGCAGCATAGTGAGACCCCACGTCTACAAATAATAAAAAAAAATTAGCCAGGCATGGTGGTGCGGAGGTCCCAGTAGCTGTGGTCCCAGCTACTCCAGAGGCCGAGGTGGGAGGATTGCTTGGGCCCAGGAGTTTGGAGCTACAGTGAGCCATGATTGTGCTACTACACTCCAGCCTGAGTGACAGAGCGCGATCCTGTCTCAAGAAACAATCCTCCCCACCTCTCCCCGATCTTCCCGCACACACACACTGCCTACCAGAGTTATCAGGTGATTTTGCTGTCCAGGATTTAGGTCGCCTGTGATAAAGTCAGTTAAGGCTCTGACACAGTTCTGCTGCCTGCACCTCCCACTTCTAAGGCTGTGTGCCCTGCAGGTGCCAGCCGTGGGCAGCAGGTGGCGCTCTTGGCCACCCAGGGTCCCCAAGGAGCAAGCTGGCCTTTGCTGTGGTTGGTGTGGTGCCTGCCTCCAGCACTCTCTATAGTCTCAAACCTTTGGGCACCCGCTCAGCAGCACTGGCTTAGGACACGGCAGTGCCCTCTCTGTTCCCTAACACTTGGATTCTTGTTGCAGGCAAGAAGGTTCAGTTTCGGAAACCGGCCCCAGGTGCGACAGACGCAGTGCCCTCCCGCAAGCGGGCAACCCCCATCAACTTGGCGAGTGCCATCAGGAAGAGTGGTGCCAGTGGCATGAGCGGGGGCAGCGGGGTATCCCAGAGGCCCTTCCGTGACCGAGTGCTACACCTCCTTGCGCTAAGGCCCTACCGCAAGGCCGAGCTGCTGTTGCGGCTGCAGAAGGACGGCCTGACACAGGCGGACAAGGACGCGCTAGATGGCCTCCTCCAGCAGGTGCGTGCCGCCCTGATGTCATGTCTTTACCAGTGGTCTCCGCAGATGGTCTTATGCGGGTGGAATGGGCCAGAGCATGGAGACTGGGATTGGGGCTGGCAGGGAAGAGCCCTTTCTGGGTTCAGAACCTGCCTGAGAGCTGGGACCTCCTGGATTAGAACAAGCTTAGGGGGCCATGGGTGCATCTCTGGGCATGGCCCTGACTGTCCAGGGTTGAGAGGTGGGCTCAGCATGGAGCCCAGGCCCTCCTTCACTGTCTGCTGACACGTGGGCCCTGGGGCCTGGCACAGTGGATCCAGGCTTCGGCTGCAGACGATTTGTGGACTCAAGGCCTGGGGAAGGAACCTATATGTGCCTGGCACAGCCTGGCGGGCCTCAGTGTGAATCAGCTGCCTGCTGCCCTCCACCTGCACCTCCAGGCGAGGGCTTCACATCTCGGACCATAAGGCTTCCGTCTGTGACCTGCAGTGCCCCTCCCTGGGGTTGGAGGCTAGGCCATCTGGAACGTGGTGCTGGCGAGTGGAGCCTGCTGTTGAGAAACACCCCGGTCATTGGAGCAGGTGTGCCTTCCGCCCCGTCACCCATGGAGGTTCCTGAGGCTCCACCCTGGCTTCCTGGGGTCCCTGGGAAGGGGAGTGACTCACACTGGCTTCAGAACATCAGCCAGGCTGTGCAGACACAGCCCTGAGGTGAGCTGAGGATGGGTCTCCTCGGATCGCGGCTGTGGTTGAGGGGGAGGCACCGCTGAGCCTCTTGCACCTCTTAGGATGATGGAAGTGGGATGTTTGGGGTCACATCCAGCACCTCAGGAACACAGGTGATGCCTGCAGCAGAAAGCATACATTGTGGCATGCTGGGATAGCAGCTGTATAAAGGACGTTCTTCCATGTTTATGGAACTCCTCGTAGGCGTCCCGCTCGGGTGCGCGCCTGGTGGGACTGTGCTGCACATTCCTTGGGAGGATGTCAACCCAGCCCTCGTCCACCCACATCCTGCTCCTGAGGCAGGGCTGGCATGGTGCCAGCAGGAGTTGCTGAAGGGAGCTTGATGGATTTACCAGGTGTGGAACCTTCATTGACCTGGCCAGGAGGTGCCTGTGCTGGGGCCTGGCTTCTCCAGGTAACTTTGGTTCAGCACCTCCTGGGAACAGGCCCGGCCAGCGTCTGCAGGCAGAGTGTCCCTTCCCGTGCCACTGTGACTTCCCCTGGACAGCTTGTCTTCTTCTTGCTTCTATATTCATTATGCAGCTGCTTCCCCCCAAGCAGCTATGGGGGTCAGCAGAACACTGTTGGCTTGCAGAAGAGGAGGGGGATGTGCCTCACCCACACTGGTCATTTCCAGCCCCTCACAGGCCCGCGGACACCCTGAGGAACAGCAGCGACAAAATTGCACCCCTCAAAGGTGCTTGGCCCTCCCTGTGGAAAAATCTAGAGTAGAGATGGAAGGTGACCACCTCCAGGACTGGCTAGGCCCCAGGGAAACCCGCAGGCCTATCCTTCAAGGGGAGGGGTGTTGACGGCTGAGTAATGTTTAGCAAAGCCCGTTGACAGCCATAAAAATATTCAGCCTTTGACCTACTAATCTGGCTTCTGGGAATCCCGTTGAAGGAAACTGTTGCCAACCTGAAAAAAACTGCACACAGTAATGTCTGTTTATGCTACAGAGAAACTGGCAGCCGTTTGAGGGTGGAATATTACTCAGCTGTTAAAAATGCTCCCCATGGGCCGGGCGCAGTGGCTCACGCCTGTAATCCCAGCACTTTGGGAGGCCGAGGCGAGAGGATCACGAGGTCAGAAGATCGAGACCACCCTGGCTAACACGGTGAAACCCCGTCTCTACTAAAAATACAAAACATTAGCCGGGTGTGCCGGCGGGTGCCAGTAGTCCCAGCTACTCGGGAGGCTGTGGCAGGAGAATGGCGTGAACCCAGGAGGCGGAGCTTGCAGTGAGCCGAGATTGCGCCTTTGCACTCCAGTCTGGGTAACAGAGCGAGACTCCGTCCCCCCTCCCAAAAAAAAACAAAAACAAAAACAAAAATGCTCCCCATGGAATATGCTGTGACGCAGAGCCATGTCAGATGCAGCAGAAAACAGTGGCTACTGTGCCTGCAGCAAGATGGAGACCAGAGCGCCCTGCAGGCCAGCACACAGTGCCCACTCAGGGCAGTGACCTGGAGCTTCCTCAGGTCCCTCTAAGGCAGATGTTCTGAATCCATCTTTGTTAGCAGTCTGGGAGACGAACTCAGCTTTTGTCAGCCAGCAACAGCAAGGCATGCTGGTTGTAGGGAAGGTGGGCTCACACTTGGCCCCGGAGGTACCCCTCACCCAGCATCCCCAGCTGTGGCTGACTCTGCCCTGGGAGTTGTGATCAGAAACAGGGTGGAGCCTAGTACGGTGGCTCACGCCTGTTTCCAGCACTTTGGGAGGCTGAGGTGGGAGGATCCTTGAGGCCAGGAGCTCAAGACTAGCCTAGGCAAAATACTGAGACCCTATCTCTACAAAAAAATAAAATTTGCTGGGTATGATAGTGCATGCTTGTAGCCCACCTGCTTGGGAGACTGAGGCAAGAGGATTGCTTGAGCCCAGGAGGTTGCGGCTACAGTGAGCCTTGATCACACCACTGCACTCCAGCCTGGAAGAAACAGGAGCCGGGTGTGGTGGCTGGAATCCCAGCACATTGGGAGGCTGAGGTCAGAGGATCGCTTGAGCCCAGGGGTTCAAAACAAGCCTGGACAACATAGCAAGATCCCATCTCTAACAACAACAACAAAAAAATTAGCTGGAGTATAGTGGTGCACACCTGTGGCCCCACCTACCTGGGAGGCTGAGGTGGGAGGATCGCTTGAGCACAGGAGGTCTAGGCTGTAGTGAGCCAAGATCTTGTATCAAAAAAAGGAAAAGCTGGGCGCGGTGGCTCAAGCCTGTAATCCCAGCACTTTGGGAGGCCGAGACGGGCGGATCACGAGGTCAGGAGATCGAGACCATCCTGGCTAACACGGTGAAACCCCGTCTCTACTAAAAAATACCAAAAAAACTAGCCGGGCGAGGTGGCGGGCGTCTGTAGTCCCAGCTACTCGGGAGGCTGGGGCAGGAGAATGGCGTGAACCCAGGAGGCGGAGCTTGCAGTGAGCTGAGATCTGGCCACTGCACTCCAGCCTGGGTGACAGAGCGAGACTCCGTCTCAAAAAGAAAAAAAAAGAAAAGAAAAAGAGAAGTAGGCTAGGGGGGCCAGGGGACAGGTGATAGGGTCTCCGGACTGCAGGTGGTAGCCCTCCCCGTTTTGGAGCCAGCCTGGCCCAGCACCTGTAAGACAGTTGAGTCTGGACCTGGCTTCATGAACCTCATTGTCCCTTCTGCACCCTGAGGATTGTGTGCAGGGGAACTAGGGGTGGGAGGCAGCACAGATCGGTAGTGGGCCATCCTCTTTCCTCTCCTCTGTCTCCGTCTGTCTGTCTCCTACTGTCTCTGCACACCCTCCCAACCTCGCCATAAGATCTTTTTTCTCTAGTCCCCCGACTCTCTCAGGCTTCCCACAAAGTGATGGCTGGCTCTGTCTTGCAGGTGGCCAACATGAGTGCTAAGGATGGCACGTGTACGCTGCAGGACTGCATGTACAAGGACGTGCAGAAGGACTGGCCTGGCTACTCGGAGGGAGACCAGCAGCTGCTGAAGCGGGTGCTCGTCCGGTAATGCCGCCTTCCGTGCCCCAGCATGTCCCTACCCCCATGAAGGCAGCCAGAGCTTACCCAGAGGATGTTGGGGTGGTCTTGTGTGGTCCTGAAGGCTGCAGGGCTTGGGAGCAGGATGGAAGGGTCCAAACAGGCCTCTCTGGCCATCCTCCCTACTGCCCACGTGGTGCTCCAGGGCCTCCCATGGTGAGGGAAGGCCACGCCCACAGAGTGGGATGGAGGTGTGAGTCACTGGCCCCAACCTCGGAATCTTCAGACAAAAGGCTTCAGTCTGCCGGGACCCTCCTCAGCTGCCCCCAACTTCCCCTCATGCTTCCCTCCACAACCTGGGCATCCCCACAGGGCCTCAGAAGTTCACTGGCTTTTTGAAAAGAGCCTCTCAAGAACCTGAAGTAGAGAGAAATAAGGCCAAACAACACTCCCAGCAGGTGTCA